>NC_141991.1:123412184-123720261 GCF_049901715.1 Pseudonaja textilis | reverse complement strand
AACATCTGACTGCAGATATGTCCACAAACTAGTTCTCTGATGGTAATTTCTACAGATTGTGATGTGATCATGGAAATTGCAGTAGGTCATCATTTTTCACACATTATGTTTATACACAGCGTGGGCACCTGACCACAATCCATCAGTATAAAAATATGCTGTGTGACCTGGTTGTTGGGACATGAGGGTTTATTGGGGTGGGGTTGATTACCTTTATTTCTGCTCGACAACAGGAAAAAAAGCCACCTCTATTTTCATGTTTTGCTTCCTAGATGAAGCTGAATTAATTATAGAGAAGGCAAACAGCAAAGCAATATTAGAACTGCTGTAGATCATTTTCTGGGGTATTTGATGAAACTACTAATATCAGCCTCCAGGCATCTGATGATGATCTTTTAAATACTTGAAAACATCATCTTAATGGCTGTGTGCACTAATGTAGACCAATGAGAGCATGTTCTAATATGCTGCACCAAGATTTGAGAGTGTCAGGACTAAAGATTTCTCAATCCTGGGCCAATTGCTATGTCATACTCACAAGGTGGTGAAGAGGGTGAACTGGGAAAAAGACAAAGTCATATATGCTATTTGCATTCCTGGAAGAAATATGGGATATATTTTATTTGGAGAATCTGCAAGATTTGATTTATTACATTTTTTTAATCAGGTCTACTACAGTTATTGAGTTATTACAAGTAACTCAAAGTGGCACACATTTGTAATAACCCTCCCTCCTCTTTTCCTCAAAAGAACCCTGTGAGGTAGGTTAGGCTGAGAGGGAGGGAGGGAGGGAGAGAGAGAGAGAGAGAAAGAGAGAGAGAGAGAGAGAGATTGGGTCAAAGTCACCAGCTGGGATTCATGCCTAAGACGGGACTAGAACTCATCGTCCCTTGGTTTCTAGGCCAATATCTTAACCATCATACCAAATTGGCTTAGTTGCAGATGACAATATTTTTAAGATAAATCTTAATACATAAATAAATTTCCTCAAAAGCAGTAATATGTCATCACAATTTAAGCTCCGCCCTTTCATACATGCATTATGAAAAAATATACAAAAAGGGTGGGGCTTGAATCACAATGAGGCAGTACTGCTTTCATCATTTGACCTCTCACTTGAGATTCTCTGCTCTGACACTTATCTATGAGGGCCATATCTATAAATAAATATGGTGTCCTTGGAATATATTCAGCTATCGATCCTGTTATCCCCTGCCATCTTCTCCTTGCCTGTTCTTTTACTCATTTATTACCTGTGGCAATTAAACATCATCTGTAGCCAGAGATACACACATTATTTATAAAAGTTGTTATAATGAAAGTAAACATGGAACACATGTTTAATTCCTCCCAGGGTTTATTTTTCTCTTCAGGACTGTGGAATAATACTAACTTGAAATTAGTATCATTTGACAGCCAAAAGAAAATTCAGAGAGACAGCCTGAATTTCCCTTGAAGTTCACATCTAAAATAATTTCCCTTTCTTCAAATATTAGCGTCTGATAGGATATTTTGAGAGTACTTCAAGAGACACTAATTTCCAGTGCTGTGTAGCTGAGAAAACCTCTACAAAGCTAGTTCTCTCTGTAAGTATTTCACTGCAAATCCTATCAGATTGAGTCATGACAACACCAACCTCCTGGGTGGGAAAGACAGATTTAAAATAGTAGATATATGAACCTTACAAAAACTTTCAGGGCAGAATATCTCCTTCTTATCCAGTAGGATTGTATGCATAACTGGGATGGAAAAAGACTCAGCAGGTTCTGACCAGTTCTAGAGAACTGGTAGTGGAAATTTTGAGTAGTTCGGAGAACCGGTAAATACCACCTCTGGTTGGCCCTGCCACCATCTATTCTCTGCCTCCCGAGTCCCAGCGGATCAGCTGGGTCTTCTTTTGTTGCCCTGCACAGGAGAGTGGAGCTGGAAAGCAGGTTAGTGGGGTGGGGAGGGAATGGAAATTTAACAATATCCTTCCCCTGCCATGCACACCAAGCCACGCCCACAGAAATGGTAGTAAAAAATTTTGAATCCTACCACTGAGAAAGAGCCTATATTAAAGGATGTGTTGCATGACCTAAGAAATCAGAGATCATATACAGCCCTTTAAGAAAAGGACTTGGGTTTTGTTACTTTATTATAATTTTAGACCAGAGAACAAGCAATGTATCCATGAGTGTACTGTTTATAAATCTATCTTAAAAAACAGTAGATAAAATTTAATACAAAATTAAAATACATTTACAAGACAGTCTGACTAGAATCTGTGAGTGAAGTCCAAAAGAAGAGACGTATGTTTAGGTTATTAAAAAATATCTAAAATTAAATAAAATGCGATAACATCAAAAATTACAAAAATGTGAGGTTTTGTTTGTTAGGATGGTGAGGTGTAGATCAGAGCATAGGTGTCATACATTTAGCCATGGAGATGTCTGCGTGGGGTGGAGTTAAAAATTGACATGGAGGCCACGGTCATGTCAAAGTTTTATTTGGATAGGTGTACTATTTAGTTGTTACAGGGAGTCCTCGATTTACAAGCATAATTGAGAGTAGGATTTCTGTGGTTAAGCAAGGCAATTGTTAAATGAGTTGTCCACAGCCTGGAGTTTGATACTGACTGGCTCAAGGTTGACTCAGTCTTCCATCCTTCTGAGGTCAGTAAAATGAGAACCCAAATTGTTTGGGACAATATGCAAATAATGTTTCTACATTGTACACCACCCAGAGAGTGCTGTAAAACACTATTTGGTGGCAGTATATAAGCCTAAATGTTATTGCTATTGCTAAAGAGTAATATTGTACATCTTATTGGAGAGGACATGGGTTGGTGCTCTATGTTCAGTTGCTAACTGTAGTTGGGCAAATGCAGACCCTCTAATCTCTCTTCTCATGGTTTTTCTTCTCTTTAAATGAGATGTAGATACAATAGTTTTTTAAACAAAGGATGCTTTCAAATGGAGGAAAGTCCAAAACAAATTCCTTCCTTTTTCTTCACTTTCTTCTCCCTGAGCATGTATTTCTCTTGGTTTTAGGGGAGGCCAATCTTGTCTTCTCTTTCCAAAAATCTGTCTTCCTTGGCATACTTCATTGCCATTTTTTAAACAATGCATCGCCTAAAGGGTCTTCATATGTAGATATGGCACCTGTGAATACCACAAAGCAGATGGTAGCCACTGTAGCATTTGTCTATCACCTGGTTAATGCATCTTTGCCAGTTTGGTACAGTAGTAGCCGAAAGATCTTTAGATCTTCTGGCAATGTGTTGTGTAGAAGGCAGATCAGACTGACAAAGTATATTAGGCTAAGGTAAGCCCTTGCAGGTTTCTAATATGAATCAACTATTCATGGTCTTATACCAGTGGTAGTCAACCTGGTCCCTACTGCCCACTAGTGGGTGTTCCAGCTTTCATGGTGGGCAGTAGGGGTTTTGTCCCCTACTTTATAAATCCCCATTACTGTGGAACCGGTGGGTGGTTAGAGAAAACTTTACTACTAACAGAGATACAAAAGTGGGCGGTAGGTATAAAAAGGTTGACTACCCTTGTCTTATGCTATCCTATTGTCCCAAAGGTGTTTTTTTTTTCAAAAGGCAACTGGACTTTCATATATTTTTTTACTTGAAGACATTTCTCTTCTCCTCCAAGAAGCTTCTGCAGCTCACTTCTCCAGTTGCCCTTTGAAAAATCACTTTTGGGCAGCCGTGACCTGGATGACTTGAAAATCTCCATTGGGCATAGGATCCTGCTCTTTATTTACTCTTAGCCTTGGTCCATGTTAGTTTTACGTTGAGCATTATAAAACCACTTTGGCTAACCTCCAGCTCATGATGAAAAAGGAGGAATCTGCTCTGTTTATATTTCAAGGTGGTTATTCTACATTTCTACCATTCTCTTGTCCCCTCTCTCCTTTTTTTTTAAAGCACAGGGTTTTTTTTCCATATTTTTCTTTTATTGTCATGCTGAGAGCATTTGAAAGGCAAGCAGGAATACAAGCCCACTGTTATTTTAAATGCAGCGTGTTGCATTTGTCTCCCCAACATTCTGGTTTCTTAGTGCTGTGAATGGCATAGTATGGAGCCAGCCTATTAAATGGCCTTTTATGCAAGGAAATTCTGAGTCTTCCTGTGATGTTCTATTGCTTTCTGTGTTCTTCCAATATGCCTGGTATTCCGTAGCCTAAATGATCATTTGTTGAACAAATTCATGTTTTTATTAGTCAAAATATAGAGAAAACAGAAGCCCCCCTATGTCATGATATTTGCTAATGCACGGTTAATTATCACATCTCCCTTTCTATAATTCATTTTACAGGGAGACCTCCTGCAGGTTACATACTCACAGTTTATGAAGCAAAATAACCTCACTGTGGATTAGGACTCTTTCACTGCTAGTCAGACAGTAGAGACTGCTAGGCCTTCTCCCTTCACTTTGCTCATTCGAACAAGGCTTTATTTTTGTATGGGTCCTCAGCAAGACTGTAGCAGGGTTGTTCAACCTCTCCCAGACCTAATTAGAGCGGCAATGCAAGCATTCATAATGAATCGCGTCCTGAGTTGGAAGAAGTAGCTGAAGGGCCATGGTAGCTTCCTGGCAGACAGTCCTGGTCATGCTAAGGCCGGGCTTGTGGCTTGCTCTGTTACGTGACTGTTGAAATGTGTGGACTCAACAAGCTGGCACAGTTCATTGAGAGTCGCAGCAAATGGGCCCATTTACATACAGAGGGATGAAAAATGGGGGGGAAATGGCCAATGTCGAGATCTTTCTGTTTTGATGGGTATACTGTAGATCAGGGCTGGGGAACCTTGGCCCCTTTATGATTTGTGGACTTCAACTCCCAGAATTCCTGAGCAAAAGGGTCGAAGTTCCCCACCCGTGCTGTAGATAATAGGGGCAATATCAGTCATCTGAAATAACAGGATCTTTCCCTTCTTTTATCCCCACCATATAACAATGGATGTGAATGTTATCAGTTGTTGTGCATGAAAATGCTTTGCATTGTCCTTAAGTTTTATGTAATGGCCATCCAGGTATCACTGTAAAGGGATTGCAATCTGAAGGAACGTAATGGAAGAATGATCAGATGGCAGGTTGTGTTTTTCAGGCTGGTGTGCTGTCAGGAAGCCAAGGGTGTCTGGACAGACTGTCTTGAATTTGTCACAGAGACATAGTTGGAAAAAAAAAACCTGTCTAGAAAACTTTTCCTTGCAAGTGATTTGGCTGGCACCCTGTATCAGACTGATTTGTTTTTGATGCTCAAACTAACTTTTCCCTTCTCTATTTTAATCAAATAATTGATTAAAATGCCAGAAATAGTTATAAATGAGGTTGCCCTCTGTTGAGACAGAATGAGAGATTACCCAGTTAGTTGGCTTTTCTTTTAAATTACAGTAGGTTTTATTTTGAAGTCACAATAATCTTCTTTATTAATATTTCTAGGCAGTGTTGCATGGAGAAAAAAGAAATAGGAAAGAAGGGGGAAATTTTTATAGCATTTCCTGAAGGTCTCAAACTTGAAAGAGCAATTTATACAATATTTCCTTTTAAAAAAAAGCACGTACTAGTTTAATTTAGCAACTATTTCCCTACTTTATAGTTTATCTGTATCGTTCTTCATTGTACGTCATAGAAAAGTTTATGCGAAGCCCAAGCAGCATTGATTGGTAGAATAGGAACCCTAAGCAAATATGAAATCCAGCTTGCAATAAGTGATAGGGCCCATCATTATTGACAGCTTAAGCTTTTCCTGCTCTTTGCTCAAGCCAGCTTGACTCTAGCCAGGTTGTTTTTTTAAAAAAAAAAATCCTGCCCAGACTGACACACGTTAGCAATAGTTTGTAAAGTATTGAGTCCAGACTGTAAGCTACCAAATCCTCCCACTGGACAATCCCCCTGTTTACATGCTCTCCTATGTTTCACTTCCAATTGCTTTCCTTTCTGAGGTTTACTTACATACATGTAAGTGTGTATGTATATAGTAGAGCTGGTATTTAGCAGGCTCTGACCAGTGCTGGAGAACCAGGAGCAGAAATTTTGAGTAGTTAGGTGAACCAGCAAATACCAAATTCTGACTGGCTCCGCCCCACCTATTCTCTGCCTCCGGAGTCCCAGCTGATCAGCTGGGTCTTCTTTGGTTGCTCTGCACAGGAGAACGGAGCTGGAAAGCAGGTTAGTGCGGGGGGGGGGGAATGGGGATCTTACAATATCCTTCCCCTGCCTTGCCCACCAAGCCACACTATGCCCACAGAACAGAGAGAAAGAAGGAGAGAGATTTATACATATAGTGTTCTAAGCATAGTACTTCCATGGTTCTCCTCCTTTCTCAAGGCCTGGTTCCAATTGGTATCCAGGTATTAAGTCCAAGTCCTCTGCTTTATGGGGTGGCTCAGGACTCTATGGTCTCCTTGTCCTATTTATCATCTACATGAATCTCTTGAGACAGGTCATTTGTCAACATGGAATCATTATGTGGTTTCATCAGCATTCTGATGTTATATAGTTGTATGTCTCTTTCCTGAGCTGACCAGGTGTTGCTGTTGAGGTGCCTAGCACCTGTGGGGATCTGCATAGGAGAGAAGAATCAGACTCAAACCTAATAAGTGGCTGAGGGTTTTAAAGCACTCTGGCTCTGGAGACATCCCATCTTCTACTCTGCCTGGTCAAAACTGGTGCACAGTTTGGGATCCTGATGGAGTCCATGGCTCCTGCTTTAAAGAGGAGCACCAGCTTCCATACTTTCAGGAACATTTGTACAGGTCTGTCTTGTGCACCAACTGTGCCCATTCCTGGAGTGACAGGCCAGCTCAAGTACCCCATGCATCAGTCACCCTCCCATGAACTTACTTTAAGGTACATGGGGCTATCTTTGAAAACATTTGAAAGTTACAGCTGGTCCAGAATGCAGCAGCCCAGATAGTTTTGAGTATTTCTTTTCATGTCTACACAATACTGCTGTTCCACAAGCTGGTAGGCTTCCAGGTGTTGGTTCTCTCCTATCAAGCTCTACATGAACTGCAAGTAGGCCTCGAGTTACTAACATAATGGACCCTGCCTGTTATGTCCTGAGGACTCAAGGAGTTCTCACTCAGGTCCACTCACTTTGTGTGGGCGTCATTTCCCCATTCCCCATTGGTTGGTTCTCCCCAGCAGCCAGCTATAAAAGCAGGCTGCGGGGTCCAACTGGCTGCTGATTGCTGTGAGCCAGTTCCAGGCTTGGCAAGCACGGTCAGCCCTTTATTTGTAAAATAAAGTACTGTTGCACTCATGCTCTGGTTCAGCCTCTCATTGCTCAAACTTAACACTGGCGACGAGGATGGGATGGCTACCAGAAGCACCTTGCAACCGCTGAGTCACTAGCCACCGATCTACAGCCCAGAGAGAGCGATCGGCTGGCGACAAAGGGAAACGCTGATCCGCAGCCAGAGAGAGCGGTCAGCTAGCGAAACGAGCGATCAAAAAGAGCAAACGCAGATCCGCAGCCAGAGAAAGCGGTCTGAGTCAAATAGTTAGAAGCGTCTGTAGCCGCTTGTTAGCCCCGCCACGGGGAAAGTGAAGCGCTGCGAGCCGCAGCCGCTCTGCACTTGGCGCGAAATTCAAACGGGTGTCATTTGAATTTCGAGCCAGTAGGAATCACAGCACAGCGCTGTAGAGAGTCACTAACGCCCACTTTTTTGGCGTGAATCAAGACACCTCCAACGGCTAGCAGCCAACGTGGTAACCCAGAGAGAGAGAAAGAGAGGGTAGCAAAAACCTCTCAGAGCTGATATCACTAGTAACTCACGAGTGTTCGTAGTCCCAGAGAGATTTTTTCCGCAGGTAGCCCAGCCGTTCCAGCACCATGAGTTCCAATCCAGTATTCCCGGCGTTTAAACCAGACGAAGAGAAGTGGGAATCGTATAAGAACCGTTTCAATCATTACATCGATGCGGTCGGCCTGTCGGATGCGGGAGAGCATCGGAAAAATCCTATTTCCTAATCTACTGCGGAGCCACCGTTTACGATACCGCTGCAGCACTCGTGGCGCCGAGAGAATTGAAAACGTTCCGTGGTCCGAGTTGCTTGAGATCCTCACAAACCACTACGCTCCCAGGCCTTCACAAATCGCCAGGAGGTTCACGTTCCGAATGAGGAAGCAATCAAGTAAGGAGACCATCAACCAATATATGGCCGCCTCAGAACAGCAGCCCTGCACTGCGGGTTTGGAACATACCTGGAGGACATGCTCCTCGATCAATTAGTTGTGGGGTCAAGGATCTCAACCTACAGAGGCGACTGCTAGCTAAAAAGACCTCAACCTCGCACAAGCGGTAGAGGAGGCCCTAGCAGCCGAGCTAGCAACGAACTCAGCCACCGAAATTCAGGGCCCAAGCGCCAAGCTAGCAGCGTTCCCAGTCCATTCCGAAGAGGTGGAAGCGGAGGAAGGCCACAACGATGAGAACGATGTCCATCGCCTCACCAATGACAGACGGTCGCAGGTAGGGGCCAAACAAGAATACACCGGTCCACCCAAGCACATCACCCTGTGCCTAGCCTGTGGGGATCACATCAAAGGGCCACCTGCAAGTTTAAAGGAGCCGTTTGCAACAACTGCCATAAGAGGGGCACATTGCGAGAGTCTGCCAAGCCCCCAAAGCGCTGCACAAAGACCCCGTCCTCGCACTCGGGACCACAGAGGCAAGTATTAAACTGTCGCACGCACCGCCTTGCCAGGCGTACTTGCCACTCTGTTAGTAAAATTTCTCTCTCCGTTTCCCTAGAAGGTAAACCGTGCCACATGGAGGTTGACACAGGGTCAGCGCTCTCAATAATCTCGTGGAACACCCTCAAGAGACTCCACCCCAGCCTATCTACTACCCGGCTTCAGAGATGCCAGTTCGGTCTGAAGGACTACCAGGGGAAGGCCATTCCCGTGATCGGCAGAGGCAAGTTCTTTGTCAGTTTTAGAGCTTTTAAAGGCCACCTACCTCTAGTGGTAGTTAACGGCAATCTACCCACCTTATTGGGGCTCGATTGGTTTCCCACCTCGGCCTAGGGTTAACAGGAGTCCATGCTGTCTCACCCTCAGACACTGACTCCTTATTCGCTGACTACGCAGATGTGTTCAGCGAGGAGCTGGGGTGTTATAATGGAACCCCCATCTCGTTCACCGTTGACAGTCCCAATCAGATTAAAACCACGTAGAGTTCCATTTGCTATTCGACCAAAACTAGACGCTGAATTGGATAAACTACTAAAACAAGGGGTCATTGAGCCAACAGATTTCGCCAAGTGGGAGACGCCCATTGTCACACCCCTCAAAAAGATGGTAGCCTGAGAATCTGCTCGGACTACAAGACAACAATCAATAAATATTTACAAGTTAGCGCCTACCCCGTGCCCGTCATTCAGCACTTATTGCACACATTCGAACCGGGCAGTATTTTTGCTAAATTGGACATGTCTCAAGCATATCAACAGTTCCCTGTTGATAACCAAACAGTGGAACTGCAGACCATCGTCACTCACAGGGTGCCTTCCGATGCAAGCATCTCCAATTTGGCGTAAGTGTTGCCCGGGTATTTTTCAATCCCTCATGGAGCGGATTTTACAGGGCCTCCCTGGTGTAGTACCCTACTTCGACGACATCTTGGTCTCGGCCAGGGACAGACCCCAACTCTTCCAGAGAGTGCGAGCAGTGTTAGAGAGGTTCAGACAGCATGGCCTCAAGTTAAAAAAGAAAAATGCGCCATTGCCACTAGACAGGTGGACTTTCTGGGTTATAAAATTGACGCCTCTGGCATTCACCCCCTGGAGTCCAAGGTCAGGGCGATCCACGAAGCTCCCACACCGACCTCCAAACGGAGCTACAAGCTTTCTTGGGGCTCCTAAACTTTTATGCATCCTTTTGCCCCATAAAGCCTCAGTAGCCGAACCCCTACACAGATTACTAGACAAAAAGTCACCATGGCACTGGGGGCACAAAGAAGACCAGGCGTTTAACGCCGTCAAATCACTACTTACGTCAGAGGCAGTGCTCATACAATTCGACCCCAACCTTCCTTTAGTACTGGCAGCAGACGCATCCCCTTTTGGAATTGGGGCGGTCCTTAGTCACCGACTCGCCAATGGCGCCGAGGCCCCATCGCCTTTTTTCTCCAGGACGCTCTCGGCCACGGAGCGAAATTACAGCCAAATAGACAAGGAAGCCCTAGCAGCTGTTGCAGCCGTGAAAAAGTTTCACGAATTCCTTTTTGGCCACTTCTTGAACTGGTCACCGACCATAAGCCCCTCCTGGGCCTACTGGCCGGCGACAAACAGACACCTCAAGTCCTCTCCCCTCGGATGACAAGATGGACACTTTTCCTAGCGGCCTACTCATACAAACTTATCCACCGCCCGGGCAAAACCCTATCCCACGCTGACGCGCTCAGTCGCTGCCCCTTACCCGCTCCGGCTGAAGACCCAGCTCCTGTCAATGCCATTTTTGAAATCACCCAGTTGGACCTGCCCATCACCGCCCTTGACATCTGCCGCCAAAACCAAGGCAGACCAAACGCTCGCCCAGGTGCTCGACTGGGTGAGGAGGGGTGGCCGGGAGGCAATGTTGATAACAAATTCGCACCCTTTAAGACTCGCATGCAGGAGCTGTCCAGTTTGCAGGGTTGTCTTCTGTGGGGCACTCGAGTGGTCATTCCGACCTCGCTGCGTACCCGAGTCCTGGAAGCGTTGCACGAGGACACCCGGCATTGTGAGAATGAGGCGTTGGCACGCAGCTACGTGTGGTGGCGGGTCTAGACGAGGACATTGTCAATTGGGTAAGTTCCTGCAGCATTTGCCAGGAATCCCGTCCTGCTCCCCCATCGCCACCCCTACCAGATGGGAGAGCGCCAGCGCCTTGGTCTAGAATCCATATCGATCTGGCCGGCCCCGTGCATGGAAAGATGTTCCTAGTGGTCGTGGATGCTTATTCCAAGTGGATAGACGTGGCGCAGCTATCCACGACCACCACACTAGCAATCACCAACGTGTTAACGCGCCTGTTCGTTACACATGGACTACCCGACTCCTTGGTCTCCGATAATGGCCCACAGTTCGCATCAGTAGAATTCAGCCGTTTTGCAGCCAACCTAGGCATTCACCACATTTTCACAGCCCCATTTCACCCTCGAGTAATGGGTTGGCTGAAAGGGCCGTCAGGACCACCAAAGAGGCCCTCGCTAGGTTTGGCAGAGATGACTGGCACCACAAACTCTCACGGTTCCTGATGAGCCAACACTCAACCCCCTGTACAGTCACCAATAAGTCCCCAGCAGAACTTCTGATGGGCCGGCGCCTGAGGACTGTATTAGATAGACTGCACCCACAATACTGCCCTGACTCTCCCTCGCTTCCACTTCGGGGTTAGACATTTTATGTTACAGGAGCCGATATTCGCAAGGAATTTCGCTGGGGACCCACTTTGGATTCCGGGCGAGGTCATCGCCGTCACCGGGCCGAGATCGTATAGAGTAAGGCTGGAGGATGGTCGCGTCTGGAGGAGACACATAGACCAACTCAGAAGGCGCCTCAGCAACCTCGCAAACAAGAATCCAGAGTCTCCAGTCGAAGGGGAACCGTCTCATCCGCCACCCAGCCACACCGCACCCAGTGACCAGTCTGCGCCAGCGGTCGTTCCGGTCAGCCCAAACTCGGACGACAGTGCCCAGAGCTTGACCCCAGAAACCAACCCGGTGGTTTCCGAGGATGCCCAGTCCAGAGAGAGTGTTGGCGACACTATGCCAGCTCAACCGTCACAGACTGATACCGAACAGTCAGACAATGTTCCCGAGTTGCGCCGCTCCGAGGCGCCAACACAAACCCCATCTACCTCAAGGACTATGCGTGTTCGCATCTGGGGGAAGGGGTGTTATGTCCTGAGGACTCAAGGAGTTCTCACTCAGGTCCACTCACTTTGTGTGGGCGTCATTTCCCCATTCCCCATTGGTTGGTTCTCCCCAGCAGCCAGCTATAAAAGCAGGCTGCGGGGTCCAACTGGCTGCTGATTGCTGTGAGCCAGTTCCAGGCTTGGCAAGCACGGTCAGCCCTTTATTTGTAAAATAAAGTACTGTTGCACTCATGCTCTGGTTCAGCCTCTCATTGCAAGGGTCATAAACTGGGATTATTAGTCACATGATCAACCAATTTTATGACCTTTTTTGCAGTGGTTGTTGAACACCATGGTTGTGACATGAATGCTACGGTATTTAAAGGAATCCATGACTTACTATGGACAGTTTTTGTCAAAGACCAGAAGTAAATGCCAGTTTCCAACCAAACCATTGTAAAATGTGCCCCCAACCACGAGACATTGCAAATGGCTGTAAATATGACCATTTGCCAAGGGCCAAAAGTACAGTCAGGTATGCCAGGCTATTTGTGTGGCTGCCTGTCTCCCGCTGTTTTTGTTCAGCCCATCAGATGTAACAAAGAGGGGTCAAGTTCCTTCAATCAGAATGTCATCTTGTTGGACCTACAAGTTGTGCTCTCTCTGTGTCAGTGCCTGCACTTTGGAGCACTGTTGCTCCAGGAATCTGGATGGCTTTGATCTTGTTATCCATTTGTAAAGCGCAAAAGACCTGGCCATTTCTCCATTTGTTTGGACCAAAGGAGGTTAGGTTTGCTGCTATCAGTGTGCTGTATTTATGAGTTGGGTTTATCGTTTTGACCTCTGGCAATGTGATGGTTAATGGTTGTTTTAACCTTCACTGTTGTGAGATGGATGAAATGGGCAGCCATATAAATCAATTACATAAAGCATCAAAATATTCATATAAAACAACAAAATCCTGTCTTACTACAGATAGTAGCAGATTAACAATGGTAATGGAGATCAGTTCTGGTTGTAGTTATTAAGCGAATCCCACACAATTGTTAAACGCGATATCATGTAACCACCATTTGCAACCTCCCATTGGCTTCCCCAGCAGTGAAGATTGCAAATGGCAATTATGGGACAATGGAATGCTGCGATATTGTATTTGTGAACCAGTTGCCAATCAGATCCCAAAACGGTGATCCACTGATTGTGGAGACGCTGCAGTTCCACAATTTTGTCAATCTCTTTTAAGGCTTTTGTCAGCTTTGAAATTCAGCTGCCACATTTCTTTATCCTGTCTTGATTGTTGGAAATCTTGGTAATGTAGAGATTTTCTAGGTACCGTTGAAGAATTGGGAATGACACCCAGTGGATAACCATTGGAAACACCAATGGCTTTATGTCACTATTTTTCAATTTTGATTTTCAGATCTTGACACTATGATTATGGTTAGTTGCATATTCAGTTTACACTAGTTTACATAGTCAGTAAACACTGATGTTGACACTGGATTTGGCATTTTTATTCACTTATCGAGTCCTTCCCGAGGATCTGGGATAAGAGATATTGTTTGATGATGCATGATGCAGGATGTAAGCTGTTCCAAGTAAAGCTGCCTTTTGCAATCAATTATTATTATTTTTAATTTATGTAAGGTTCCAGTCACCCTAGAGAAGAGTCCCCACCTTCCACGTAGCCAATAGAGCCTGGTTTTACATACTATTCAGCGGACTAGAAGCAACATTGTCGAGCAACTGTATGTGTCCAATTCCAAAGCTGTAATCCTATATATGTTTGTTATTTTTATTTACTATTATTTATTATTCATCTAGCTCAGAGGTGCTTATTCCTAAATAAATATGTAGATAATGTCAGATTTGCATTTGTGTGCATGGATGCTGTTGTTGCATGAGATTCTTTGTTCCATTATGGAAATTAGCATAACAAAGCTGAATAAAATGGTAGGTAATGACAAAAGCATCCTTTTTAATTTCATTTTAAACAAATGGATCATGGAGTCACATATAAAAAACAAAAGACAACTGAATAGAGATATGAGAGAAAGAAATGCTTTCTACACACATACAGCAAGTATTTTGCATTTAACCAAGTGCCAAATTATTGTGTGAGAATCTTCATGCCAAAATACAGTAGCAGCTTTTCCCCTCTTAAAACCTGTATCACACTGAATATAAAATATTGTTTTAACTGTGCTGCACATAAGTGTAAACAAGATGAATAGGTCTATGATGTGCTTAGAAAGAGAACTAAATTTACTCCCTGGCTGATGTATTGTCAGATGTCACAGTTTAGGAATCGAAAAACAGCCTTCAGAAAGACTTGTCTTTCTTCACCTGTTCTGAAGGTAGCAATTTTGTGCTCTTTGGAAAAAGTGCACCAAAAGTCTGATATAAAATAAAAAATGTATAGTTGGTGCATTTCTGTAAAGAATATCAGAAGCCACTTTTTAATATCTTTTTTCTTTCCTACTTTTCTTAAACTATTTTTTTCTTTTGTTGCATTTTTGTCTTCTCTGTGATTTTTTTTCTTTTTTCTTCCTTCTTTTATATTCATTTGGATTAGTTTTTATTTTATTTTTTAAAGTTTCAATAAAAATCATATTTAAAATAGAAAAAAATTCTCAAGGAGATTTATAATAGCCCAAAATCATAAAAAATAAAAAAATGCCAATAATTAAATTCATGATCAAACACTGTATGAAAATGCACAATAAAAACAACAAAGCAGTAACCCAAAAAACCTCCAACAACAGCACTGGTGTATAAGCACGCTTGGAAGCATTAATAGCAGACAGCACCAGTAAGGCAATAAAGTTAATGCTGGCTCCACCATACTGGGGAGAGCTTTTCAGGAGGAGCTACTATTGAGATGGCCCTGTCCTAGATACTATTCAATGCATCTCAAAATTGGAGGGCACGATCCTCCCCATGCCTTTCATGAGATGAGATGTTTCTTTTGAAATTTCAGCACTCACCTCTACTGTCGAAGAGGCAAATTGCCTTCTCATTCAATTTTCATAATGTTTCAAACCAATTTGGGGAGGTGGGGAACGAACAGGCGATAGAATGCACACACACACACACACACACACACACACACACACACACACACACACTACAGCCCATTTACCATTTGCCTCCTAATTCTGAAGATAATTTAAAGTCCTCTGGTGGTCTTTGAGTCATAATTTAAGAACCTGTGGTTTAAGAAAAAGGGGGCCACTGTTATTTTGTTGAGTAACAAGACAGACTTGTATGTACTTTAATTGCATTACGTGTTGGAGGTTAATAAGTGAATTATGAGTTTTGGAATCTGACAAGAATTATTACAGCTAAAGTCTCACTTGGGACATGATTTTGCTTGAAAGTCTGAGCAAACAGTAGCTTTACACTCAAAACCACCCACCACCCCCTACCCTGCAAAGTATTCTATTTTTGTTTTTAAAAATATCCACTAAAAAAAATAATACTTGACTGACATCCCTTAATGGAAGGCTGAATGAATGCATGCAGAAGTATAAGATTTATGATCCTGCCTCTGAAGCAATGCACCCAGAATTTATAGAACTGTTTCATCAGAAAACACATTATTGTTAGAGGGATAAAAATGTCCTGATCATATTCATGCCTACACATGTATGGAGGGGAGTGTCACATCTCATCCAACATTTGTCTGCCCTGACTCCGCTTCAGTGAATGCCACTCATGGAGACTAAGGAACCGCTGAATATAATAATGTCTCATAATTATTATTTTTTTAAAAGGAGAGAAGCAAACACTATACTTTGGGGGGAATGAAAGACATGCTTGTGTGCTACATAATTAGTTGTTAAATTTTTGAAACTCCCTAGTTTGGTTCCTCAACTCTGGCTCAGCTTGTTGTGGTTCGCTGGCAGCCTGTGCAAACAGCAGCGGAATCAGACAGTGGGGAAGAAAGGGGATCAGTCCGGAATTTGGAAAGGACTCAGATGAGGGTCCTGCATCCAATGCAGAGATGGGGCCAAAACCATCTGGGAGTGGGGTGCTGCCTCTGGAGTCTTTGGAGTCTGGCAGCAGCAAGGCAGAGTACCCAGGGGAGCCTGTTCCCAGTGTGCATGTGCACAGAGCTGCTAAAAGGCGAGAGCAGCTGAAACAAAATGGGCGACTCGTGAGTAAGGCTGGGAGATTATTTCCCCTCCCATAAGGTTTAAAGGACAGGCAAAGATGATGAAACTTTTGCAGGAAGCAAAGTCATTTGTTCGGTTCAGATTCATTCTTGAAGCTCTTTGAACTTCAGTTGTTCCAGTTTATTTGACATTTCTGTTATTAGCACTTCACAGGAAAGAAAGGTGGGTGCTTATCTTGAGGGACTGTTTAAGATTCATTACCAGCTGGGAATGAAAATAATTCCCAGCATTGCAATAAAACAAGACTTGTTTTTAAAATAAGCATGTGCGTAATTATGGTCTCAGAAGCCTTGGTCAGAACACAGCTCTGAAGTGCTGGTTTCCTACTCTTGACTCACTTCTGACAACTATGTCTCAGTCTTTTCCCAAAGAATGCTTAAAACAATCAGCCTTAGTATCACAGATAGAGACGTAAGAGTTCCAGGAATAGATTTATTTCATAGTTCATAAAACTTCAACTTCCCGAGTGCATATAACCACTGTAGCAGAGTTTTGACTCAGAAATTCTATACAATGTGAACACAGCAAAGGTAGTATTCAGCAGGTTCTGACCAGTTCTGGAGAATTGGTAGCGGAAATTTTGAGTAGTTCAGAGAACCATCTATTCTCTGCCTCCTGAGTCCCAGCTGATCAGCTGGGTCTTTTTTTGTTGCCCTGGAAAGCAGGTTAGTGAGGTGGGGAGAGAATGGGATTTTGCAGTAATCTTCCCCCTGGATTGGGGTGGGAATGGAGATTTTACAGTATCCTTCCCCTGCCACGCCCACCAAGCCACGCTATGCCCACCAAGCCACGCCCACAGAACTGGTAGTAAAAAATTTGAGCTCCACCACTGGAACACCACTGGGATTGGCTTTGTAGCACAAGAAAGATTATCAATAATTAGATTTGCCAAAATTCAGTGAGGCAGGCAGCAGAGTCAGTCGAAGGCTACATTCTGTAACTCTTACTATTAATGGAATTCTATTCTGTAGTAAGAAACCAGAATCTTTCAGGAATACCAGGGGCCAATACATGCACATGTCAATTCTGTGGAGTTGGTTAACAAACTGGTATGGAAGCATTTATGGTGCTTTTGTATGAGAGCACTCTAACCTGAGCAAGGTGCAGTGAAATAGGTCTTATAGGTGTAAAAGTTAATTAGAGGGAAAAAAATACAGGAAAAGGCAAAGCCTGGTACCTGGTTAACAGCATCCTGATGGAAGGAAAGTTAGAGAGCATGTGCTCTATATGTGTGAATATGGCAAGGAAGGCTGAATGAAGTGAACGAAGTCTTAGTTAAAGAGTAGGCAGAGGGACAAAGAGAGGAGACTGTTGAGGTAATTCCCCTTTAGGAGAATGAGCACATACAGGGAGACGTATAGAGAGTAGTGTTTGAATAATACACACACAGCACACAGATACACTGTACAGTAAATGTAGGTTTTTACTTCCAGAAAGGTTAAGCAAAGTTCAAGATAAGCAGTCCAAAGTCATTCATAGGTAAATCAGTCAGTTTTTCAATCCAGGGATAATCCTATAACAAATTCCAGTGTCAAAAACAGTTCAGTAGCAAACTTACATCAAATCCAGAAATAGCAGTCAATTAGGAAAAATGGAGGAATGGCAATACTTTCCAACAGAAGGAAACAGAGATACACTCACACTCTCTTCTGAGACTCAGACTAAACAACCCAGGTTTCTGGCTCCATCTTATGGCCGTTTGAGAAACCACACCTAATTACAGTTTTACATTTTCTTAAAGATACAGTTTTAAAATGTTTATCCTGGTTTATATATTTCTAACCCAAATACCTGTTAGGTGACTTATATTCCTAACATTCTCCCCTTTTGGGTAAGATAATATATATAACCTTGCATTTTAAGTCCATAATCTTCACAGCACGCCTTATACATTATAGAGCCTTGGGCCTTTGTAAAATGATCTGCTATATTGTTTTCTGACATACAGTATTCTAACTTAATCATCTTACTTTGCACATTAAATCTGTGTGTTTAGTTCTTGTTTTAACAGCAATATTTGAAGCCATCTGTATTGCCGATTGGTTATCTTCATAAACAACAATAGGATATGTTACATTAATTTCCATATCAATTAATAATTGCTTATACAAAACTAAATCTGTACATAATAAAGAAAAACATGAGAATTCAGCCTCCATTGTTGACAAACTTAGATGTTTCTGTCTAATAGATCTCCATCCAATCAATGTTTTTCCCAGTAATACAGCAGTACCCAATGTAGATTTTCGTGTATTTATGTCTGTAGCAAAACTTGCATCAGCATATGCAATCAAATTCCGTTCATCTTTAAGCTCCAAATACAGTGCATAATGCATTGTTTGTTTCAGGTATCTTAACACATGTTTAGCAGCTTGCCAGTGCCTTTCAATTGGCTCAGTATTAAATCTTGCTAATTGATTAACACAGTATGCAATATCTGGCCTTGACCAATTACTGAGATAAGATAAACTACCAATCAAGGACTAATAAATGTTCTTATCAAAAATAGGACTTTGAACATCACTATGGCTTAACTCCTGGCTCATTGGTGTTTTAGCCAGCTTACAAACTTCCATTTTATAACTTTTTAGTAATTGGTTAATTTTATTTGCCTGTGAGATCTTGTATCCTCCCCTAGTTCTAGCTATCTTTAAGCCAAGATATTGTTTGATTTCTCCTAACTGTTTTATCTTAAATTTATTTTTCAATAGTGAAATTATCTCAGTAGCTTCTTGTTCAGTTTTGGTGATTAATGCTATGTCATCAGTAAATAATAACAATAATGACACTATACCATTACTTTCCTTTTTAAACAAACATGGATCAGCCATGCCAGCTACAAAGCCTATCTTAGTTAATTCTTTAACTATACATTGGTTCCACCCATATCCTGATTGTTTCAAGCCATAAAGACTCTTTTTCAATTTCCAGCAATCGTTATTATCAGTATTATCATTTTTGAGACCTAAAGGTTTCTTTAAATATATAGTGTGTTGCAACGGTGCATGCAGATAAGCTGTCTCTACATCCAAATGATTTACAATGTATTTCTCCTTAGCTGCCCACACTAATGCTGCCCTTAATGTAGTAGCCTTCAGACTAGGTGCAAACACCTCATCATAGTCATTTGCTGTCTGATTGAACCCTTGTGCTACCAACCTGGCTTTATGAGTAACAGTTCCATCTACACCTATCTTCAGTTTATATATCCATTTGCATTCTATGGCATGTATACCTCCAGTCTTTTTTAAAGATTCTAGTTCCTTATCCATTGCTTTCTGCCAAGCAGTCTGATCCTTAGCAGGATACAGTTTTAGTTCACTATAGTTACTTGGAACTGTATTTACTTGGCATACAACTCTAGCCTGATATCTATCGGGTGGTCGTGTTACTCAGGTTGAACATCTTGGTAATACAGGGCTTACTGGTGGACTTTCCTGTGCTACCTACTCCTGTTCTTCTACCTCCTCCTGTGCCTGTTCTTCTACTTCCTCCTGTTCTTCCTCTTTAATGGCTATTTGGGGTTTACTGATTTTATCTTTAGGGACTATTTGGGTGTCAATAAGAATATGATTGCTGGATTCTTGTTCCAGTTTATCCTACCCAATGTGCTCTAGAAATTTTGCACTAGCACTACAATAAACATGAGCTGTGCCTTGATCCCAAAATCTAAATGATCTATGGTTGGCCTCGTAACCCACAAAAAATAACTTATTAGCTCTATGTTGCCCTTTCAGTCTTACTTGTGAGGGAATATGCACCCATGCTGGAGCTCCAAATGTGTGTAGGTAACTTAAATTTGGTTTTCTGCCATGCCAATGAGTGAATGGCAATTCTCCAGTTGTTGTATTTACTACATTGTTTAAAACATGGTTACTACACATTATGGCTTCACCCCACAGTGTTTCAGGTAAACCTGAATCAGATAACATAGTGCGAGCCATGGCTTGTAATGTTTGCCCTTTTCGTTCTACAAACGAGTTATATTGTGGTCTGTAAGGTGCAGAATGTTTACGCTCAACACCAGCCAATTTTAGCATAGTTTGGAATCTTTTGTTAACAAATTCAGTCCCATTATCAGTTACTAAAGTAATTACTTTACTTTTCATTTTTCTCTCAGCAAACGTTAGCCAGTTAAAGAAATGTTGGAATGTTTCTGTTTTGTTTTTCATAAGATAGCAGAAA
This sequence comes from Pseudonaja textilis, assembly GCF_049901715.1. NCBI lineage: Eukaryota > Metazoa > Chordata > Lepidosauria > Squamata > Elapidae > Pseudonaja > Pseudonaja textilis. The sequence goes on along the minus strand of NC_141991.1, from coordinate 123,700,060 downwards.
ACGTATCGTGAGTAATGTTCCATAATACTCAAAATATAACAGGCACCTCCTAAAGTTGGTTTCTTAGGACCAATTATGTCAGCAAACACAACCTCTAAAGGTTCTTTGGTCTTAAAACCATTAAGTCTGTTTGCAGGAGTAACCTTGCTCTTCTCTTGACTACAAGCATTACAGTGTAAATACTTGCTACAGGGTTTCAATTTTACTCCCTCTGACAATTCAACAGTTTGTTTGAGCATTTTGAAATTAATGTGCCCTAGACATCTATGTAGTAAATGTATACATTCATCATGTGGCTTAACATTGTTGTAAACTGAGTTAGCCATCTTCAACTGGTCATCATGTATCACATATAAATCATTCTCTAATGTAGCAGTAACACTTTTACCCTCTTTCTCTATTATACAGTTATCTCCCCTGAAGGTTACTACATAACCAATATTAACTAAAGCCCTTACTGATAATAAATTAAATTTTAGTTTAGGTACATATAACATAGTTAAATGTTTGTTTATACAAGAACAATATGCAATATTGTCCCCTAGCCCCACAAGAAAAGCATTTCCTAACATTATAGGCAGTTGAAGACAAATTCTCTTCTTGTGGTTGTTCCTTCCTCAATTGGTCCCTATCCAGTCGTCTTCTTGCTTCCTCTAACAATCTTCCAGTAATGTCAGTCAATATCAGTTTATCTCTGGGCAGGACTTCCAGTGAAGATACATAATCATCATAACTTTCATCCAATGAGAAAAGAATGATGTAAACTTGATGCAGCTCTGAAAATATCAGTTCTTTTTCATGTAGCTCTTGAAAAGTTCTTTTCATGAAGTTTAAATGAGCTAACATATCTCCACCTTTCAGAAGACGTGCTCTAAACAATTTACGTGTAAGATGTATGTGTGCACCTACACTGTCACAAACATAAGTCCTCTTCAAATTCTCCCAACACCTAGCAGCAGACTCTTCTCCACAAATATGGACTAGCTGCTGGTCACTCAGTGTTAGTCCAATTATACAAAGAGCTCGTTCGTTGTTCTGTTTAAAGTCAGCAATCTTCTTGATATCATCCTCATTTTCTGGATCCCAAGCATTTACATTTGGTGGGTCTTGAACTACATTCCATAAACCTTCTCTACACAGAAGTAGATTGCACTTCATAGACCAGGAAACATAGTTTGTTCCATCCAATTTGATTATAATTGGAAATTGTCTGTTTCATTTTCTGTGCCAAAACCAAATTACCATGGTTTTTGATATATTAATTTTCAGGTCCATACATAAAACTTGCCGCAAATTACTCTAGTTCTCAGCCAGCAAAATGGTATCATCTTCCCCAAGAGTACCTGCTATGTATTTCCTGCTTCCTGCTAAAGTGATTTGCTTAAGCAGTTCTCAAAGCTAATTTCATTCCATGGGTCATCACCCAAAAAATAGTAAGTGAGCTGATGAAAATTTGAGAGGGTTCATATATGCCATTTCAAGAACTCCCCACCCCCAGACCCCCAAATCTGGCAAGTTATGAAACAAAGAGTCAAAGGTTCTCAGAGCAGAAATATCAGTTATGTCAAGAACTCAGCTTTAAAACTGTATTTATTATATTTACAGTCATAGATCAAAAGAATAAGATGCAAGAAATTAGGTTGGAAAGTGAATGTACAAAGTAAAGAAGGAAGAAAGTAAAATAATGATAGTAACATTAACAATAACTACTGGTAACAATAAACAACAACAACAACTAATAACCAAAGGACTATGGAGTTTCATAAGTTAGTGTGTGAATCCAAGTAATCAGAACTAGCATCTTGTAACTGTAGTTCTCTAGACTGGCTTAATAGGAAAATCACAGTTTCAGATTAGAGCCAGCCCAAGCATTAGCTGAAAATTGGGGAGATTAACCCAAGGTGTGCGATAGGTGATACAGGGGTCATGGGATTCAAGATTTTTTTGCTACCGCTTCTGTGGGCGTGGCTTGGTGGGCATGGTGTGGCTTAGTGGGTGTAGCGTGGCTTGGTGGGCGTGGCAGGGGAAGGATACTGTAAAATCTCCATTCCCTCCCTACTCCTGAGGGAAGGTTACTGCACATCCCATTCCTTCCCCACCCCACCCCAGCTCCATTCTCCTGTGCAGGGCAACAAAAGAAGACCCAGCTTATCAGCTGGGACTCGGGAGGAAGAGAATAAATGGAGGATGGGGCCAGTCAGAGGTGGGATTTACCAGTTCTCCAAACTACTGAAAATTTCCACTACCGGTTCTCCAGAACTGGTCAGAACTTGCTGAATACCACCTCTGGGCCATACCCAAATGACATGGGATGGACTCAGTCTGTGTACATATGCAAAGGGGATGTTAATAGGGGGTGTTATGAAATCTCCCTCCCATCTCCTTTGAGATTAGGGCATCTACTCCTACCAAAATAAATGCCTTCCTGTGTTGGATTGAGACAGCATTTTAACTATATGTGGGGATCATATAAGAAACCCCATTAAAGGTGTTATAGTAATGAAATGATGTCCTAGCTCTATCATTTTGAGTCACACGCTGTATAACTTCAGCCATGGCTTTTTACTAAAGCCAGGATACAGTATGTAGCATGGGTCTACTCTAAACCATACCACTGAAGCATTAAAGCAAAGAGTCCATACTCTTCGACTTAACAACAGTTCATTTAGTGATGGTTTGAAGTTACAATGGTACTGGAAAAAGCAACTTGTGACCATTTTTCACAGTTATGACAATTGCAGCATCCCCATGGTCACGTGATTTACATTCAACCACTTGGCAACTGACTCATATTTATGATGATTGCAGTGTCCCAGGGTCATGTGATCCCCTTTTGTGGCCTTCTGTTGAGCAAAGACAATGGAGAAGCCAGATTCCCTTAACAACCGGGTTACTAATTTAGCAACTGCAGTGATTCACTAAACAAATGTGGCAAGAAAAAAAATGTAAAATGTGGTAAAACTCCCTTAATAAATTTCTCAGTTAGCAACATACACTTTGGGCTCAGTTGTGGTCATAAGTTGAGGAATTCTCATACTAACAGAGGAAAATCAACTTTTCACTTTTTTTTTCTAGTTTGCAATGGAGATTCTTATCAGGATTTGCCTGTTTTGAGTGTGTCAAGCATTTTAGCCAAGTTTCAGCCTTGTTAAGGTCTGTAAGATAAAGCCAAGCCTTGGTCCAGTTAATGTGATACAGTATGAATTGTTACTAAAGAACGGAATTCCTTAAATTAATTTAAATCTCTTGGGAAGAAATCAGGAAAGGATCTAGCTAAGTTGCTCTGCCAAGTAAGCATCTCTTCCGTCTGAAAATCTTCCCCAGTATGCTTTAAAAACAATCCGTATTTCTTTCACATCATCCCCGTGATCTCTGGATCTTACATGCAATATGGGTCTTGACCTTGCAAAGTGACCTTTCAGCCAATTATTGCTCAGTCTATCTATTCAAATACCCAACTCTGAAAAAGCCTGTCAGTCACTGGGATTCTCATTTCTTCTTTAAGTAGTCTCACTTTCCGAGCCCCTACAATTCTTGGGAAACACAAGAAAAAACTCCTAAGCTTTCAGTTCATCATGACACACTTCCAACAATCCCAATGGGTCACAATATCTAAGCAAATCCTGATATAACCCAGTCATTAAAACTACATGATGAGGACCCAGATTGTTGGAGCAATATGCTAACTCTGTAAACCGCTTAGACTCTTAGGCTTAGAGGATGCTGTAAAGCAGTGGCCCCCAACCTTTTTTGCCCAGTACAAAATGATCCACGGACCGGTACCGGCATCAGCACGCACGACCAAGGCAAGGTGAGCCGAGCGACCGGCCAGCCAGCCGTTCCCTGCTTCTCCCCACCACCTTCAACTCCTCCTTTGTACCTTCTCACGGTCGATGGGCTTTTCGGGCTCTTTCTTAATCTTCTCCTGAGACTCCACCGCCATCAGGACGGCTCTTCGTTCGAAGCCGCCCCCCCCTTCGACGAAACTAAGGCGTGAGGATTCCTTCAGCACTCAAACACCGCTTTCCAACCGACGACCAACAAGCTCACCCAGAAGCACTTTCTCAAGCACCGTCGAAACAAGATGGCGGTGCCCAAGCAAAATAGGCGGCCCGATACAAAATGATCCACGGACCGGTACCGGTCCGGGGCCCGGTGGTTGGGGACCACTGCTGTAAAGCACTGTGAAGTGGCATATAAGTCTAAGTGCTAAGTGCTATTGCTATTTTTATTGCTGCATGCCAGGGCTTTCCCCAAAACTGAGCTGAGTGATGTAGAGGTGAGAGATAGTATTTCCAAGGGGCAGATTGTCCAATCTGAAGATAAAGGTCTACATTTTTTTGAAGATAAGCCTTACCTATCACTGAAAAGGGAAGAAAATACCTGGCATTGCAAAGGTGTCAAGGAATCAGAATTGTTGGAAGGCAGAAATGGTGAAACAGTGATTTTCTTCCATCATCAAAAGTTGTGTTCAAATCACTGAGAGATGATTGTAACAGAGAAATGTTAACATATTAACATGTTAATGTTAACATCATTGGTACCATAGGCCACTTTCAGTCATGTCCATTGATTCATGCCTTGAAAAATTGTCTGGGTAGGCAGCAACTGACAGATTTTTTTCCTCATAATTAAGCACATAAATTATTGTTTCCAAAGGGAAGACTTTGAATCTCTTATAGCCTATGTATATATGCCTTTCCTTTCTTTGTACATGTGTGCACATAGGCACACACAGACAGACAAACAAACAGACTGAGACTCACAATAACTTAAAAGATCAGGACAAATGAGTCAGAATAACCTACCCTTTAGAAGGCAACCTATCACAGTAAATCATTCCTCCGCAGACCCTGACTGCCTCTAGATCCATTATCTGTTCCCCCTTCTGTGCCACTGAAATCCTTGAAAAGTCGTTAATTGCAGACTTTATATCTAGCTGCTCCTTAAACAGGGAAGTACAGGACCAGGGACATAGTGTTTGCAACAGTTCCAGAAGGCTGCTTGAATGGATCCAAAATTGTTCCTGTCATGTGAGAATCATAACCTTCCTAAAAAAGCTGGATGAATAGTACTACTGCTTTTCCAGTTGTTTCTATTATAGAGAGGTTACTTTGTTCTTGCTGAAGGTAAAATTCTTGTCACCAATCAGTGGATTTCTAACTTGCATGAGTCCAGCAGTATCATTGCAAACAGGGCTATATTATTTCCCCATGAACAACATGGCTGTCTCCAACTTCACTTTGTATTAAGGTAAGAAAAATTCCCACAGGAAGGAATTATGTCCAATGGTGATTTGATCTTTGAAGAATATATTTTTCCCAAGCTCTGAAAATATCTACTATTCCCAAAGCTAATTCTTCCATCACAATAAGCCCTAATAGCAGAATAATGTTTAAAGTAACCATTTTAGAAAGCAGGCAGCTGTTTGTAATTTAACACTATTAATCCACAAGGCAATTATTCATTGCGTGTAGGCTTTTATGAAGAAACTTTTTTTTACGATACATTGGAAGGACCATTTCAAAAGCAGCAAGGTAAATCTCCCTTGGAAGAGAAATTAAGATGAAGCCAAAATGGTTTTGCCTTAAAAAAAAAAAAAAGGACAGAGCTTTAAACAATTTCCAATGTTACATCAGATGATAAAGCAATATATATACATATATAAAACCCTTTCATGTGATGACAAGCCCTGAATTATTGAAGCTGTATATCTTGTTATTCTGAGTAATATTGAGTAGGCATTTCTTACAATTAGCATCCTTCCTCAAAGTTGGAATCCCATTAATACCCATGGCAAATTTATTTTCCTTAGATATTAAATTCATATTTCTTAGAACTGGATAGTAGAGGGCTGGGGAAAACTGCTCCAGTGGTGAATGGGGCAAAATCCTTCAAGGAAGGGAAAGAAGATTTTGGTTAAAGTATCTAAAAAATTCTCTGGATTCTGGCTTAAAATCAATAATGAATACATTTAAGCTGGCATATTAAACTGATATCTGTATAGATCTGCCGTCCCATTAGCAGTGTTGTTATTCTGATTTTGGAGAGTGAATAGAAACGAGTTTGGATTATTTTATCTATTAAGGAATTGTTTACTGCAGGGGTCACCAACCTTTTGGACTTCAGGGACCACCAAACTCATATTTTTAAATCCTGTGGACCAGAGACCCTGGGAAAATCCCCCCCAAAGTCTGCAGGAAAATTCCTTAACCCATTTTTCTACCAATTGATCATTCTTTATTTGGGATTGCAGGATACCATCTCCAGCTCCATTCTCAGGGGGAGAGAGAGAGACTTTTGGCTTTATGCAAGGAAAGCATCAGAAGCATCAGAAGTCTTTCTTTCTCTGCCTCAAACTCTGCCAGAAATGAGTCTTTGTGAGACTCGTTGCGCTGGCACAGCCTCTTGGAGCAGGATGCCTTGCAGGGTCCCAAAGACTCATTTCTGGCAGAGTTTGGGGGAGAGAAAGAAAGACTTTTGCTGCTTTCCTTGCATGCAGCCAAAAGCAGAAGAAGAAGGAAGCAGAAAGAAGCAACCCGGTGGCCAGGCCAGGCACGTGGGGCGAGTGGGGCAAGTTCCCCCCTTCCCTCCTTCCCCCCCACCCACTATCTTGAGTTGTTCACAATACAAGCGATGCAAGCTTTGTGTTCCAGCGGGCCATGTGGACGACACAGCCTTGTGTTCCTGCACAGCCTGGATTAATTGCTTTGGGGGGTGCTTTGGGGGTGACATTTCTTTGCGGACCACCAAGATTTTCTCACAGACCACCAGTGGTCCCTGGCCCAGTGGTTGGTGACCACTGGTTTACTTAACTGATTAATACATAGCCTTAAAATTAAGTCATAAATGTCAGGGTGCTACAACATTATTCTCTGACTTGGTATGACTTAGACCCACTTTTAATCCCTAGGAACCTCACTGTGTACTTTGAGACAGGTACATTCTTTCTAACTAACCAACATTACTCGGTTGTTGTGAAAATAAAAGAGGTGAGCATATCATATATACTGCTTTGGCTTCCTGGAAAAAGAAAACCTATGGTACTTTATATTTATCTGTTACTTCTGTCAGGATTTTCTTTTTGCATTTTATTCTTCAGGAGTATAAGTCATGTGAAAAATAAATGTACATCTCAAGTGTTTCTCCTTGACACTGAAATGATGATGCCACACTTTGCAAATAAAAGGAGGGAGAGAGAGAGAGAGAGACAGAGAGAGAGAGATATCACCTGCAAGAAAGCCAACTTCCTGCACCTGTCACTTCTCAGAACCATTTGTCCAACTAAATGGCAGCTCCCTCTCCTCCAGATTGACTAAAGCTGGCATAAAAGCTTAGCTTGAAAGCCAAGGTTCCCCGCATGTCTATTAAAGAAAAACTATTTAAGTCCTGGTTAGGCGAGGGTATCATGAGGCATTAGCATAGGAATGTCAACTTTAAGGCACTTACAAGCCTTCAGGAGAGCCTCACGTAGGGCCATGACATTATTAATGCTAGTTTCTTCTCACCCCCGTGCCCACACATGGCTAGAAATCACCCAACACCGTGAGTAGAGTTTATTTACTTTAATAAACAAGCAGCGGAGTCTGCAGAATGAGGCTATGGAAAATCACGTTAAATTGCAACTTGGGGGTGGACCTGTCAATCACCCTTTTCACTACCAATGTCTGTCTGCTGTTTATTATTCAGGACAAAGACATTAAAATAAATATCTGTCTCCAGGTGAAAAATTTAAGAAACCAAGACATGACTGTATAATTGATCTAGAGAAGACCAAGCCAGGGCAGGGGGGAATGCACACTGTACAGTCTCATTGATGGTATAACTGCCTGTGGGAAGCAGCCTTTAATTCAAATAAAGAGGAGTATTGTTTACATGTTCTGACAGCTAGTACAGGTCCTAGAATCACATCGCCCCTGCCTTCTACACCTTGGGAATGGGTAGAAGGGGAAGTGGGCAAACAGAGCTTGCTAGCAGGCCAATCTGTGGAAGGGGATTTGGTAGCCAAATAGTGAATAGTTGTTTTAATAGCAGAATCCTTTGCAAAAAGATTTGAAGAATAGCAGATCTGTCCCTTACCATTAACATGTGTTCTCAATTCAAGGAATTGGTTCAATACAATGGTTCTAGACATGGTTTATTTATTTATTTGTCAAGTATGTATTAGATAACAGATATAAGTATAATCATGATTATTAATACAAGTAAAAGGGAACATTAGGGACAGTAGGCATGTTGGTGTCAGAGGTGGGATTCAGCAGGTTCTGACCAGTTCTGGAGAACCAGTAGTGGAAATTTTGACTAGTTCAGAGAACCAGCAAATATCACCTCTGACTGGAGATTTTACACTATCCTTCCCCTGCCACGCCCACCAAGCCACGCCTACAGAACCGGCAGTAAAAAAGTTTGAATCCCACCACTGGTTGGTGTGCTTATCCACGCCCCTCTTAGGAATGGGTGAGGTCAACAGTAGACAGTCTAAGGTTAATTTTTTGGGGGGTGGGGGAAGAAACCACAGAGTCAGGTAGTGTATTCCAAGCATTGATCACTCTGTATTGCATCTCTCAATCTCAGCCACTTCAACTCCCAGAATCCCACAGAGCTTGAATTGAGTGTGGTTGAAAAACATTTCTAGTCTAGCTGATTGGCAGGCTGATGAATTGCAAGGTATGTACTTAAACCATGACTTTGGTTAGGTGTTCTGAGACTACCAGAAGTGACATGAGTTCTTTAGATGGACTTTGACATTCACAATAGCCAAGAGAGCAGGATTTGTGAGAACTAGAAAGCAAGGTATAGTCATAATGTGAGAAGGCTGTGCTCTGGGTTGTTTTCCTGCTGAGGATTTGAACGTGGGAATGGCCAATATTCACAGTAGTCTAGGAAATTAAGCTAGTTTCGAGGGCCAAAACTATTGGGACTGAACCTTCCATGTGTTTTTCTAATTGATCATCCATCCCAGGAGGCTGGGAACTGGACCAGTCTTGCATTACAACATCCAACCTGTAAGCCTGCCTATATGTATAATGAAAAGATAAGCCATGATATTTTTGTAGATTCCCCCCGCCCCCCACATCTAAATAACCCATGGCAGTAAACATATCTAATACTTCTTCCTCCTCCTATTTTCCCCACAACAACTCTGTAAGGTGGGTTAGGTTGAAAGAGAATGACTGGCCCCAAATCAGTCAGCTTTTGTGCCTAAGGCTGAACTAGAATTCACTATCTCCCATTTTCTAACCTGGTTCTTTAACCTCTCTACGCAGTGGTGGGATTCAAATAATTTAACAACCGGTTCTCGGCCCTAATGATTTCTTCCAACAACCAGTTCACCAAACTGCTCAGGAAGTTAACAATCGGTTCTCCCAAAGTGGTGCGAACTGGCTGAATCCCACCACTTTCTCTACGTCTGTCTATTTGCCACAGATAGCCTTCATGCAGCATACTAAGTCCTGAACCATGGTTTATATACTAGCCTTGATGGCTTAGTAAATAGTCTGGACCCAGCATTCTTGCACAAGGATCTTTTAAAAATGTTCCTACAACAATGTGGATGGTTTTGCTTAGTGAATCAAAATAACCCCACATAAGTCTGAGTTGCTTTGCCACCCCTTTTTACCCTTCTGCTCTGTTTTTCTTTGCACAACAACAAAAAATTAAAGTAAACACCAACTATCATTCCTCTAACAAAGCCAGAGAATAACTAACAGATATATCTCCGGAAACCACAGTCTCTCTGCAGGCCTAATTAAAGAATACATCAGATTTCAAAAATCATAATTATAGTTTCTTCCTTGAACACCACACAGTTGCCTCCTTTCCCTTCTGACTCTGCCGTTGCTGTTTGCAGCACTTGAAAATCAGATTGGACAATGAGGCGGACCATTCTTAAGCAGACAAAGGGAGTGGTTCCCTAGCAACCAGAATCAAATGAAAGCTTTTCTCCTCCTTACGCTTTTTCGACTTAGCATCTTTGGCACAGCAGCCGTGCATTGAAGAGATCTGGGCTTTAAACTGAGGGGGCTTTCCAAAAATCCATAATCACAATCACAATTGTTTGAAAAATCAGGTGTTTTACATTCAAAGTGAAACAAAAACAATGGTATTGGTTGGTGAGTATGGACGAGTTCCCAAATGCAGGAATGAAAAAGTTTGGGTCACTACAATTCAGATCTTGCTTTCTCTCACTCTCTTTCTCTCAGATTATATGTAATTTAGTATTGGAACAAATGTTGTAATTACAATGTCACCATATCTTGTTTTAAAAGTTTACAGCTTTGAAATGCAGAAGTAATTGGGAGACTGAATGTTTATCTGGTTCAGTCTGATCAGCCTTAAGCAAACGAACAGCCTTTTAAAATTGGAGCTTCTGTCACATCATCTATGAAATGGCTACTGTTGGCTAAAAAGCCAGGTTTGTTATATATAATTTTATACCATTTAAATTCACTCACGCTACAATCCTTTGCATTCCTAACAAGAAATAAACCCTAGCAGTGCAGTGGGATTTATTTCTGAGTAACATACGAATTAAAAATCCAAATAATTGAGTCAAAAGAACGTTTACAATTAAAAGAAATAGTAACTCCAATGGCAACAAAAGCTTGCTTTACAAGTGAATGGAAAGAGCTAAATAAGGAGGTTCTAGCTAACGGATTGAATAGAAATATAAAAGTATTAAAACTATTTGGCAGAAAGGTGGAAATAATATTTTAGGGATTTGTATGGGAATAATAGTGTACTGTTAAGGAATTAAACTGAAATGAACGCTATAAATATTACAAGAATGTTGCAAAAAGGTAAGCTATTAACATAGTTACTGCAACTGGTGAGATGATAAAATATGGATATGGCTTGCTTATGGAGAGGCTATGCATTTGTTTAATGTGTGTAAATGAACGCTATATTCATATACATTGACAGTTATTTGAAGTGCTATCGGCTCATGCATTAATTTATGTTTATTCTTATTACATTGTGCATCTTTGATAATGAAAACTGCATTAGCTTTACACCTTTCTCAAATTTTGACACTAATTGAGTCCAGAATTACAGTCAAAAGACATTGTGGTCTCCCTGAACCCAAGCCTTTGAGAAATCATTAGTATTTTGAAGAAAGTAAAAAAGACCGGCTTGGACTACCTAAACCAGTTTTAGCATAGCATTCATGAGATTATAAACCACCATTTGGAAGCTCACTTCATATGCTAGCCTGATGGATCTAAATCTTGGTTTCTCTTTTAAACCTAGCGTTTTCTTTGAAATTGACCATCAAACAATGGATTCCAGTATCTAACTCACCATTATATTTTGGGCTATAAATATTCATTGAAAGAATGTTCTGTTATACAACAGACAAATTTTCCTAAAATGGACAAGGCTGCTGCATCTGATGTGACATAGATATCGCTGCATATTGATATAATCACATAAAGGACACATTACATCAGTTGTACAATGAGTTTGTTATACAAATGGCACATTGATGCAACTGATGTGTTTTTGTTATTTACATAATGACATCATGACTTAAATTAGATTAGTCATCATAGTTGAGGTACTTGAAGACTTAGTAGATATTCAGCAATAGCAGCCTCTCTTTGATTCCCACTGGTCTGTTAAATTTAGATTTACTGAAATCAGGAACTGTAGTTTAGGATGAACTGGGCTGCATCGTACATGCTTGGTAAATAATTTTCTTTGATATTAGACTCTTGGCAACCAGCTTTACCAAGATTTTGACAAAGTCATCTTTGACAATATTTATGAAGAAGAAAAGAAAGCAGGTTACAGAAGCTTCAACAACATTTTAGAGTCCAATTCATCTTTAAGTTAGTTAGAACAGAGTCTTCTCCAATCTCTTTCTAATATCCTTTTACAGTCCAGCAGACTAACTGCCCTGTTCCCAAACAACTATATACATGTCTGTTTTCCATCAATTCTTGATTTCTTACCAGGCCTAATCCTGATTGGAGCCTAATCAGCAAATTAATATTAAGGGAACATTCACCATTTTGAATGAAAAGGGATACCTTGGTTTGAAATTCTTAGGGTGAAATGCTAAAGCCAGTACTTGAAAAGAGGAATAAATGATGGAAAGGATTATGTTGGTTCCTAGCTTTTTTATTTAAAAAAAACACTTTAAATGATGGTTTATTAACTAGACGTTTCTCGTCTGAGATTTGTCACTTTTATTGTAGAACAAACTTAAAGAATATTGGAGATGAATGGCTTTGAAGAATAGCCTTATAATTATGTTTTTTTTCCTGACCTGAAAATTCATGAATCTTATTTGAACATTCTTTTTATTTTAAATGAAGTCTGCAGACTAGAAAAACTATTTTGAAGACGTTATCCCCTGCTCTGCACTTCCAACATCAGATGAAACAAATTCTGTCTCTGACTGACAGAAAATGACATTTCTATAGGTGGCTGGAAGCCAAAGAATTGAAGAATTTGCAGCCTAGAAGAAAAGATAATGGCTTGCAGGCCTGTTTTCTAGCTTTTATCACTAGTGCATGATAGTGTTGTCATTGTTCAGAGAACTTAAACATCAAATAATTAACTATCTAGACTGAATTTATCTTTTGAAAATATACATGGTTTCCCCAGGACTCATAATAGAATGTATAATAATGGGGACAACAGCTGAAGAATCAGGCAAATGTTTGGGACTTCCGGTTTGCCAGGCTTCGGCGACAGCAGGGATTCATGTTTCTCCGTGATCCCTGCTGTGCTAGACGTCTTGGTGCCTCCAATCCTGACGGATCTGGAGTATAAGGCTGCCCTGTTGGGGTAGCTGAAGATAGGGGGGATCCAGACAGGGGTTGAGGGGTATCGCAGACCCCCTCCCCAGCCGGCAATAACCCCCTTTTCTCAAGGTGGTGGAGCAGCAGTCTTAATGGCCGCCACGAAGAAGCCGGCAACTGGATTAAGAATGTGCAGGAGGAAGAAGAAGGAAGTTTTAAAATGAAAGTTTTTTCTTGGCTGAACCGGGACATTAAGGACATATCTAATACCTGGAAAATTACTATTCTTTTTGGATGCTACAATGTTCCCAATGGAGGTTTTCAGTGGCGAAGGAAAGTGTTGAAAAGGAAAGTTACTCTCCCTCCCTTACGGAACTAACAAATGGATATGGAAAATCTGCTTTCTAACAGAAGGTAAAAACTTAAAGCCCTTTGTTACAAGTGGGAAGGGAGAGGCTTGGAAAAAAAAATTATTTTAAGACTTTGCTGGAGGAGTTGCTTTGAAGATAAAGAGATTAGAAGCTAACTGCAAAAAAGATTTAAAATACAGATTGGGTTTTTTTTTCCCTAACTGACTTTACCCCAGGAAGAGAAACTGTAAAAGGAAGAAGTTTGTGCCTTGCCTGGACTGTTTGATGACTTTGGGACTTTGGGGAATTGTTTTAAGTTTGGAAATATTTGATTGGCTTAATAACAAGAAGAGGATACAGAAAAAGAAGAAGAAAAAGTTTATAATGGCTCTATCTCTCAATGAACTAAAAAAACAATATCTAAAAATAAGGAAAGAAGGCAAGGATGCTATGGGAGAAACCCTTTGTTTCTAGATATGGCGCTTGCTATGTGTCAGCAAATTAAACAACAGTTGGAAGAAGCGGAGGAAGAAGAAGCCATTTTTAATGAACTAAATGGTGTGATTAAGAAAGAAAGGAGAAAGAGAGGAGGGGAAAGGAAGGACTTAAGACATAAAAAAGTATTTATGAAAGAGAAAAAGAAGATGCAAAAACAATATAATGCCAGAAAGCAAAAGGAAAGAAGAATGCAACAGAAAGGGGAAGCCAAGAAGGCAGAGGTTTGGAGAGGAGTGGGTAAAAAGTCTAGGTGGGCCAAGAAAGAAAGGGAAAAGGGGAAAAAAAGTTACAAAGGTATAAAACAAGATGGGAAAAAGAAAAATTTTTTTAGGGATAAAGGGTAATGTATGGTGTTTTTTTTTAAAAAAAAGGGATTCTGCAAAGTACACATGATAGTATTGTAGTAGTTGTATTTGTATTAAAAATAGACAATTAGAATTCTACAAGATTTAATAAAAGATTAAAATATTAAGGTACAATGTTAAAATGTTTAATAATGAATGATTTTAAGTTTTAATAAAATATTAAAGGAAATGTTTAAAATAGTTTAAATATAGAGTTTAATGGGCTAATGTGTTGATTATTATAGACTTATTATTGTAGTATTTGTTTTTGAAATAGTAGAATGTACTAAGCAGAATCAGATTGGGACTTAGGTGTTATTTTAAACTTCAATTTAGGGGAATGATAGAAAGGCATCATACTCTGATTAGTGAGTTCAGGGGAAATTATCCTTTTTTATATTGGGAATGAGATAGATGTAAATGGAAAAATGGACAAAAGATATAAAAATATTGTCTTAAAGCAAGATGAAATATATAAAATAGAATTAAGAAGAGGGAAAAGCGGGGAGGAGTTATATAGAAGATATAGAATGGTAAACAAGATAGTTAATGGTATATAAGAAGAGCATGAATTTAATTGAAGTCCATACAAAAAGAGGTTATCTGGGGCCAAGCTACTTTCTAAAAGGAAGTTTTATGTTTTTGTGTTTTGTGTGTGTATGTTTAACTGAGAATTAATAAAATCTCGGAGGAATGCCAGATGAGAATAATTGTAAACAAGCCAGAGGGAAATATAAATATGATGATTTAATAGTAGATAAATATAGAAAAGAAATGTGATTGAATAAGAGCAAAGAGAAATAATGTGAAATTTGTTAAAAGGAATTTATGTGTCTACATGGAAATGGGATAAATTATAAGTATATGATATAAAATAATGTGTTACTTGCCTTGTAAAGATTTATAATGGAAAGAGGTTTGATGGTCATTTCGAAAAATCCTTTCTTAGCGAGCACCTAGCAGCCCAGAGGAATATATGTGCCAAATTTCAAGTTTGTAGGCTTTACAGTTCTGGAGATTTTGTGATGATGCATGAGTGGTATTTTGCTTTTATATATATAGATTCCACAACGGATGTCCCTCTCATTGTCATCATCACCAACAAAGTATATCTGGGGAAATGAAGGCTGCTGCTGAGGCCCCACCATGATACTCCCTATCCTGTGGTAGACCTGACCCTGCACTTTGAATGTTGGCATAAAATTTCCCTCCTTCACCTCTCTGCCTCCAAAAGACGTCATTTGGAAGCATCCGTTGTACTTTCAGATAACAGAAAGAAAGTGCTTTAACATTGGATGCTGGTGGGTGAGAAGGCTGTGTAAGGGTTCAGGGTAGGGCTGAAGGGGAGGGAGCTGGAGTTTACCACCACTGCAGCACATCCCAGGACTCTCATCCTGCCACTTTAGAGCACGGCACCAGGCACAAGGTAACCGAGGTCTGAGATCAACAACCTTTTTCCTGGAATAATGCATCTGAAGTTCATATTGAAAACCAGACAGATACTTATTAGTCCAAAGCATTAATCTCATTTGTGTCTGATTAACGTAGGGATTATTAGATGTATAGCAATAGAAATAACACTTAGACTTATATACCACTTTATAGTGCTTTACAGCCCTCTTTAAGAGGTTTACAGAGTCAGCATATTGTCCCCAACAATCTGGGTCCTCATTTTACCCACCTCGGAAGGATGAAACGCTGAGTCAACCTTGAGTCTGGTGGGATTTGAACTGCCAAATTGTAGGCTGCTGGCTGCAAAAGTAGCTTGCAATGCTGCACTCTAACCACTATGCCAAAGAAGCTCATATAGTTATATACTTTTTTACAGCCTGTCTACTGACTTGAGGATGAGTTTGATGATACTTGTGTGCAGCTTCTCTTATCTGTGTTTTCCTAATCACATCTGTAAATATTTTTCTGCGGTTTTTTGCCTCTTTTCTCTTTAACTGGTGTTATAGTAGAAGGAACAGATTAGTCTGAACTGAGGAGGGGAATAAAATAAGGGGGGGATTCTGCCTCTGCCTACCAGCATCCATTGGTAGTCATCTGACCAGCGTCCTGCCAGTGTGTGAGAGAGTTGAGGGCTGTTTGGAAACTCAAATTGTATTTGCTGTGTAAGCAAGAAGGAGGCAGCAAAGAGCCTGGATATGGCTTAGTTCAACTTAGTTCTGTAATAAAACTGTTAGCTGCTGTGAAAGTAAAACTGAAACTCCTCTCCTTTGGTTGTGTTTTGCATTTGGAAAAGATTTCTTTTAGCATCAGAGCATGTTAATAATAATATAGGAAATACTAATGCTTTGATGGTCATTTTGAAAAATCTTTTCTTAGTGAGTACCTAGAAGCCAAGAGGAACATACGTGCCAAATTTCAAGTTTGTAGGCTTACAATTCTGGAGATTTTGGGATGACGCATGAGTGGTTTTTATAAATATACAGGGGTGGGATTCTACCGGTTCTCACCTATTCTCTAGAACCGGTTGTTAACTTTCTAAGAACCAGTTGTTGGAAGAAATCTCCTTTTCTTTTTTTCCACCCTTATTACATTCTTGGCAGTATGCCTAGACTTACTGTCTCTGGAGGAGTTTTTTTTTTTTTTTTGCTGCTACTTTCTTAAAGGGGAAGGGTTGTTTTAAGCTTTTTACACTGCTGTTGGAAGAACTCCCTATTGGCTGGAAGAACTCCCTGTTGGAGTTCTTCAGCCAGGATCAGCACTTCGAAGAAATAATTGAATAACAAAGCAGAGAAGCTTTTAATGACAAGGGATCAAGATGAGTGACATTCAGCAAGGCTTCTTGGCAAGCTAGAAAGATTGACTTTCAAATGTGAGTTTACATACCCTTTCCGAGTTTTGATCTAAAACTGGTTTTGGGTGAAGTTTAATTCTGTGCTTGGTGACGTTTAATCCTGTGTTTATTGATGGGATAATTTTCCCTATTCAGCTTTGTTTGGAAGGAAAAAGGTTAATCACTGTTCCTGAAAAGAAACTGGGTTGAGAAATCTGGCTAGTTCCTATGTCTATTAGTTCTGGTAATTGGTTTAACAAGCAACAATTACTGTTGTGATTTAATTATTTGTATTGTGTTTGAATTTTTTTCTTGCTTCATGGTTTCTTTTTCTATCTGGGGAGGGGGGTCTTCCTTCACTGCTTTAGTGGTCCATGGCACTATCCTTTTGGGGTGTACTTCCAAGAGGCAGGATGCAAACTTGACACTGATTCTTTTACTGCTTTTCTGAGGGGCATGTGATCTTTCCTTAAATCTGGATTATTTCCTTAGGATATCTTGTGAGGTGAGTGAGACCAGCTGGTATCTTTAAATGGTGCAAATGGATCTAAAGATTGCTTTTCCTGGGTGTGCTCTTTCTGGAGAGCTTAAAAGACCTCTCTGCTAAAGGGTTTCACTTTATGAGCAAGAGATGGCTGCTGATATTTATCACTGTATTTTAACTATTTTCATTCCTCAAGGTGCTCTGGCACCCTGCCTGATTTGTAACTCTGGCTTGCAGATATTTTTAATCTAATGATTGGTATTTAGGGCAGCATTTTGCAAGCAAAGAAGCTTTTTGTATTTTGTATAGGTAATCCTTGACTTACAACAGTTCATTTAGTGACCATTAAAAGTTACAATGGCATTGAAAAAAGTGACTTATGACAGTTTTTCACACTTACATCCGTTGCAGCATCCCCACTGTCATGAGAGGCCAGGCGAGGAGAAGCACCCCTCAGTGCAAGTGATGTTGAGTTGGCCATGCCCACCCAGTCACATGACCATCAAGCCACGCCCACCAAATAAGCCATGCCCACAGAACCAGTTGTTAAAAAATTAAATCCCACCCCTGTATATATAGACTGATCAGATCAGGCCCACAGGCTGGAAATTCAAGAGCCTTGATGTAGCATCTACTGCTTAGATCTTGGAGAGTCTAGATTTGCCATTCAGAGACTTTTTACATTTTATTTCATTTTGTTTATTATTTTTCCAACTTTATTACTACTTAAGTAATTCAAGATGGCAAATATACCTAATACTGCTTCCTTCCCCTATTTTCCCCACAACAGCAACCCTGTGAAATGGGTTGGGCTGAGAGAGAGTGACTGGTCCAAAGTCACCCAGCCAGCTTTGATGCCTAGTAAGTCAGGACTAGACCTCACAGTCTCTTGCTTTTCTAGCTTGGTGCCTTAACCACTAAATCTAATTGGCCGTCTCTCATTTTGGAGCCAAGAGCCTATCCTTGGTTTTTGCTCAGGAGCTAAGACTTCTGAGGTATGAAGGGGAAAGAAAAGCTGTGTGCCTGCTGAAGAAACAGAGCATATGAAAAGGCCCCTGAAGTCAGGCCTTGTCTGTAAAAAAAAGGAGAGCAGCTGCAATCCAGGGTTTCTATGCCAGCAGGAGTAAAACAGAAGAAAAGGGGCTGTAGTGAGTAATTCACCTCACAGTTGTCTCAGTGTTTGTTTATTGAGTTTTCTTTCAGAACCCTTGTCAGAGAAAAGTCCTTTAAAGTTGCTTACATAACATCTGAGAATTTAAATCTATTTATCTATGATAAAGTAGCAACAATGGGGAAATGCTACAATAGAGCAGGAAAAAAAAAACCTTGAAACTCACAAAAAGCCTGGCCTTGAAAAGAGATCCAACAGTTCAGTCAAGGAAAGTTTCTTTGGGGAAGTGTGTTTTAAATTCAAAGGGCAATCCTGTCACAGATCACTACTCTGTCCTGCCTTAGATAAGTGTTTCCCAACCTTGGCAACTTTAAAACCTGTGAATTTCAGCACCCAGAATTCCCCAGCCAACATGCTGGCTGGGGGACTCTGGGTGTTGAAGTCCACACATCTTAAAATGACTGAGGTTGTAGATACTGTTGATAGATACTGTACATTGATGTACAGTATCTCTCTCTCACTTTCTGGTGGGATTCAAAATTTTTTGCTACTGGTTCTGTGGTTGTGGCTTGGTGGGCGTGGCAGGGGAAGGAGACTGTAAAATCTCCAGACAGAGATTGTATTTGCTGGTTCTCCAAACTACTCAAAATGAACACTACCGGTTCTCCGGAACTGGTCAGAACCTGCTGAATACCACCCCTGCTCTCACTCATCTTTGAGTCATTCTTGATTCCTGGTGATTCTCTGGACTTGCGAGTTTCTTGGCAACATTTTTTGGAAGTGGTTTTCCATTGTTTTCTTCATAGGGCTGAGAGAGAAAGAGTGACTTACCCAGTTGACTTCCACCTTCCACCTCATGATCTCCTAATTTCCAGCCTGATGCCTGAACCACTATAACAAATTGGGCCTTGAAGTAATGAAATGTATCTCCCAAACTATAACTGCATGTGGCAGATAATACTGACACAGTCCTATGGCACCACCTTCTATACACATCAAAATGCCAGGCTCTCCACACCTCTGCCTGAGGCGTGTTTGCATATTCAAAATTGTTGTCTTCTCAACAAGTTTGCCTGTAAACACATCCTGTAGTCTCTGGTTCTCAGCTTCATGTATGAACCAATTCCACTGGGGAAGCCTTTGTATATTGGGACAACTTCAATGTATTTTTCTCAATGTTAATTCTATCACAGTTCATGCCCACTTGTAATTTGGCAATTTCAGATAATGGTAGGAATGAGGCTTTGTGTGTTGGAGCGTTAAAGAAGAAGCTTCTTCCATTGTTCTAGAGGTGGTCTGAGTCTTTCTTTTGGCCAATAATTTCTGTTTTAGAGCAATGACTCTTTGCGGTGATAGACAATCCTTTTGTTCTGATGGTTCTACAGCCATGAAATGGACAGGATACTTGACATAAATATAGCGGGATCTGTATGCATATTAATTTTAAAAAGTGGATTTAATTATAGAATCCGGATCTTGTTGTGTGTTAGTTTCTTCTAAATTCCAATTTTTTTATTAATGGAAGGCCACAGAATTGGAACTAGAAGAAAGTATTGCTGAAGGCGGGAATAGCCTGCTATTTCATAAACCCATTCTATATTACAAGCTGGCTAAATTCCGATTACAAGGGAGGTAATTGTATATCTGAAATATTTATTTCCAAATTAGATCTTCACTATGATGAGTATTCTATCCTCTATTGTTATGCAGTACTGTTTGTCTGGTACAGAAGATTTTTTTGAAGAATTTTTGTTTTAATGTAGGACTGACAGCATGATGCAACACTGCTGAGAATAAGAGGAGTACGTATTTCATATTGTGCAAATGGGACTTATTGACAAGTCAGTAAATGTCACACATTTTAGAACACTGTTATTTTCTTTCCAATTTGAAATAACAACATACAATTATTTAGGAAGAGAAATGAAAACCGAGAGTTTAAATTTCTCTAGAATAGTACAGTTACTTTTATTTTATCCTCACTGATCATTATAAATAACTGTGATAACTTGAATTCAATTTCAATCCAAAGTGAGCAATTGGTTCAACACAACGATACATACTAAATGTTTTTTTTTTCCCTTAAAAACGCCCGATACACAAATTTGTAAATATATTATTTTGGAGCTACAAATATAATCTTCCTGCCCCTCCTAAAAATGGAAATCAATGTTTCACAATTTTATTAGGAGTTTGATATGCGAGTTACAGAGAACTTGAAGAAATCCATCCATCTATCAATTCCTATTTTTCAGGGTTTGTTTGTTTTTTAAAAAACATTTTAAATGATGTTTCACTTCTTATAGTGGTAAGTAACTTTTCCGTATCCATTTGCATTACCATGCTACTCTACTCTTCCCTGGTTTGAAAAGCATTTGGAGCTAAGTCAATCTTATCAAAAAGAGGCATAAATTACTAAATCATTAACAGTTCTTATCCACTTTGCTGGGGCCACATAGGCATTGGATCACACTCAAACTCCAACTTTGAACTTCTAGAGGAAAAATATCTGCTCTGGGTGGAAAAGACTCCCTTAAATTGACTGAGTGATCCCTGTACCACAAAAACCATCACGCCTGCCTGGATTCAATTTCAATCTATTGCTCCTTATCCAAGCAGCAATCCACTTTGGGTAAGAACCAATCAGGGAGCTCACATACTTAATACGGACGGAAAAATAGATTCAAGAGCCTCATAAAGATGTTAAATGGCACGAAGGAGAAGAACAGGCACTGTAGCAAAACACAGTGTAATGACCAAGGGCCAGAAGTTCACTAATACTTTCTCAAATCGGTTTTTTTCTTCCTCCATATCAATTTGTCTCTTCCTCCTAGCTTCATTGTCATCCAGTTTCCTTCCCTTCCCTTGGCCTCTATTCTTTTCTCTTATGCATCTCCCTCCTCTAGTAGAAAAGAAGGGAAGAGAAGATATATGTACATACTTACATGTTTCTGCACATGATAGTGACTTGCATGTCAGAGGAGAAAAAGATAGTTTAAGCAGACAGGTAAATTAAGTGTATACATTATCTTACTTTGCAGCAAATTAATTTTCATTTGCAATTATTAATACATTTACTTTTTTGTCCTTGGCTTGGCCTGTTTTGGAGTATGGCTTATGGCAGCTTTACACAAATTGTGTGTGTGTGTGTGCGTGCGCGTGCATGCTCATTTATTGAGGGGGAACAGGGAAATTATCTCCAAGAGTGATTTCAAGATTGAAACTTGGCAATTGAAGATGGGCATTTCCACAAGATTTTTGTCTATGTTCTATTTTTTTTTATTTTTTGCTGTCTTTGCTCTTTCACATTAGGAGGGCCATCTTGAATTCAGGGTTATCTTCAGTGGTGGGATTCAAATAATTTAACAACCGGTTCTCTGCCCTAATGATTTCTTCCAAGTACCAGTTCACCAAACTGCTCAGAAACTTAACAATGGGTTCTCTCGAAGTGGTGCGAACTGGCTGAATCCCACCACTGGTTATCTTCCTTCCGATTATATAGGGTTTAATTGCAATTTGCTTTAAATGCTATCTTGAAAAGCATGAGGCATGTCTACACTGAAGTGAAAACTGAATTCCTATTCATGATGTATATATCACAATAATTTGTGGTTCCTTTTCATTGCACAAATATTTATTATGGCCCATATCATCACCACATTACTGAAATGGCTCCATAGCTTGTATGTTATGACAGCCCCACAGGGATATTAATACAGCAGCTGGGTAGAGTGAGCAAGTCTTTAGTATCAAATGTGCTGCGTAGCCAATTCATATGAATTGGATGCTCTAGAAAGCCTATTTTCTTTGTCATCCGTCCACTTTGTATTCCAGCCATGACTATGGAAAGAAACAGGCAGTGAGCTGAGAACCAAGAACAATGACAAAAAGCAGAACGTCCACATGCCCTTCTTTATAAGGGTCTGGACAAGAGCCTCTGTTTTAGGAACAAGACATCTCTGGCCCACCCTCCTAATTAGACCACCACTGGAGTTTTGGGTCATACTCCTCAAGTAAGACTCTTCCCCCGGGCCTCATCGTTTGCATTCCCCCACTTGAGAAGCTGGTGCTTCCAGGTTATCCAATTTGAGGGTGTCCATAATTTCTAGCTTTATTTTAACTTCCTTGTCTTCTCCCTGTCTGAAAAAGAGGTGGGGAAGTAGGCACTAGGAACTAATGATGCTGGGTCACCTTCACACTTTCCTAATAGGTTTCAGGTGCTCAGGTGCACCTGAAAACACATTTTCAGGTGCTCCATTGTCTCCTTGGAGCAGACAATGCTGGCTGTGAGGGAACCAGGATTTGGACAGGCTCCAAAGTCTTCTGTCGCACACTTTCATGAATCCAAGCGGAAAGACCTTATTGCAAACACCCTACTATTCCCTCCATCGTTCTCCTTATCACCCCCATATGCTGAGGTCATATACTACTTCTGCAGAGAAAGACTTTCTGACATAGACATGGAAATTGGTATGGACTCCTGATTCTTCAAGGTCCCACTTCATGTATGGTAGGAAACTTACCTAGATATCAGTAACTCTCTGCTACCAAAGTTTGTCAAGGATGGCAATGAAACTGGTCAGGACCAGCCATTTTTTCCTCACCTTCACAGTTTGTTCACGTCACAGAAGGCCTCAGCAGAGTTTACATGCATTAGTCCTCAACTTATGACAGGTTGCTTATCAACCTTTTAATGTTTCGACAGACTCCCCAAAGCTACTTTCAACCCTGTTTAGAAGTTGTGGTTGCTGCAATGGCCCCATAGTCATTCACCCCTACAACTGACCACAGGGACTCTGTAGCTCCTCCGAATTATTCCCCCCCCATCCTGCCCCATTGGGTCCCTGCAGGCCTTTGGGCTCCATTCCCATCCCATCTTGTCCCACCCTCCCTCTCTCTCTCTCTCACACACACACAAACACATTCCATTACACCCCCTTCTCCAGAGCTCCGGATCCCTGGAAAAGGAGGGCAGGCCACTGTCCCTCAGCATCCCTGGGCTGCATGGCTATGCCCCAGAATTGGCCTCCATTTTCAGAGCAACCACAATACCTTGTGGCCATGCTGAAATGGCAACTGCTTCCAAAATGCAGCCATGTGGCCCAGGTATGAAATGAAATTGACTCTGCTTCCCTAAAACAGTCTGTGCAGCCCTGCGGAAAGCTCCAGAATTTTCTGCAGCGCTGTGCAGTCTGCAGAGTGGACTGCTTGACCCCTGGGTCGTGTGGCTGCATCCTGGGAGCAGCTGCCATTTTCAAAGCCGGCTCCATTAGTCCAATCCAAGTTACTGACTATCATGGTATATGCATTTCCTTGTTTTGCCCTCCATTCCCCATTCTTTTTCTATTTGTGTTTTGTCGGTTAAATTGTAAACCTGCAGGCAGAGACTGCTATGTTGCAAATCTGTAGAATGCCTGGGGAATGTTAGGCACAATGGTAGCACTGAAAACAACGGAAAAGCCATTTCTGCTATTTGTTGTGTGTTAGAGAAAGGCCTGGTCTTCACCTTGAGGAAGCTTTTTAAGATTGCCCAGGAACCTCTGTCCTATATTCTGCTAGAAAATGAGCACAAGATTTGCATGACTCTTTGCATGACTTGTAACACATGATCCCCGATCACTGTATCTCCACCCTGTTAAGTCTTATTTGGGATCCTCTAGCAGGTATTTGGATTTCATGGAAACAGAACCAAGTGGAAGCTGTGAATTTTCATGAGGATGGAGAAGAGAAAAGATACAAATGCCCACCACCAAACAGAATAAATTTTATGCAGTTTGAACATTTGAATCTGAACTGCTTGAACAAAATAAACTATATAAAAATGGAACATTAAAAAAAAATACCTTAACTGGATGAAAACCAGGGATGCGATCTGACCGGTATAACTACCGGTTCTGTTGCTCTGCATCGTGGGTGTGCAATTTACGACCTGCTGAGCTGCCCAGACAGCTGAGCAGCGCTGTGTGCGAATGTGCAGTGGTTGGAAAAGCCCTTTTCTCCTGCTTTTTCAACTGCAGCTGTGCCGCACAAAGCAGCTGAAGTTGAAAAAGCAGGAAATAAAGGACAGGTAAGAGCCTGGGCAGGCAGGTGGGCCCAAACAGCAGCAGACATAGAACTGGTTCTATGTCTGCTGCTCTTCAGAGCAATGGGCCAAAACAGAGCAATCGGTTCTAAAGAGGTGGACAGAACCGGTAGAATCCCACCCCTGAGGAAAACCATATTCTAAGGAATACATGAACTAAATACAAAGCATGTGTCCTAAGAAGTATTTTGACATTGGAGGACAGCAATCAGCTTATGGTAATCGACTTAGAATTTCTGCAGGAACTGTTAAAATTTATTACCACATTGAAGAAGAAAGACATTTCATACCTGGGAAACTATATATATGATGGTTGCAATACTATTGGGAAAAGAAAAATATCTAACTTCACTGGATGCTGCCATTTAGAAAGTCCTTTTTCACTCGCCATAAAGGCAGTCATTCATTTGCCAAGCAGTTGTACCGCACTGGTTTCATCTTTGTAAAAATGTAGGGTGCAAACAGCCAGATATTGTAGATAAACTGCCTCTGCCAATCAGCTCATTTAATTAAAGCAGGGGATGTCTCCTGTTCAACATTGTGAGTATCGTTCTCTCAGCAGTCCTATCAAAAGAAAAGGATAAAGAAATGAGGAACAGGAACATCTTACATGGATAGTGTTCCCTTCTAGCACATCTTAGAAGTGCAAAATAGCTTTTTGATGCCTAATTTGAAGCACAATGGTTTACCATATGCTTTGTATTTATACTTAATAGCCTACTACAGTAGTCTTAATTTCCTTCATGATATACTCACGACAGGGATTTGTATCAAGATACGAAATGGACTCAGTGTTGTGGCCTTGGGCTAACAAACTAGATCTAATATGATACCCAGGGCAGTTTGGCTTAACATAATAAGGCACCTAGGAAAACACTGCCAATTTGATAAGGAAAATTCTAGATTAGTCTGACAAATAGTCTGACATGATGTAAGCAACATGCTATAGATTGCTATAAGGGACGCGGTGGCTCAGTGGCTAAGATGCTGAGCTTATCAATCAGAAAGGTCGGCAGTTCGGCAGTTCAAATCCCTAGCACAGCGTAACAGAGTGAGCTCCTGTTACTTGTCCCAGCTTCTGCCAACCTAGCAGTTTGAAAGCATGTAAAAATGCAAATAAAAAATAGGGACCACTTTGGTGGGAAGATAACAACATTCCATGTGTGCCTTCAGCGTTAGTCATGCTGGCCACATGACCACAGAGACGTCTTCTGACAACGCTGACTCTTCAGCTTTGTAATGGAGATGAGCACCACCCCCTAAGAGCTGGAAACGATTAGCATGTATGTGTGAGGGGAATCTTTACCTTTACCTATAGATTTCTGGATGCTCAGAAGACTTTGATCAAACCGCAGACAACAAGACCAACGTTCCCCAAATCAGGAAGTATTTAGCATGCAAAACCCAAGAAACTTGGCCTGAGAATTCCAAAAGCATCTAGAATGTGCAAATTTGAGGAACTCCATCTATCTGATGAAGAACTTTATCTGCCTGATGAAGTGGGCATTGGACCATGAAAGTTTATGAAATAAAATGTTGATTAGTCCTTCAAATAACTCAAGAGACTTTGTTGAAAAAGCATTTCTATTGGCAACATAGGGAGAATGAATTTGATATTATTAGCATACTAATTAGATCAGCTTTAATCTCCGATAGGGTAATATACCCTCTCTCCAGGTGAGCTGCTCTCAGTCCTCAGAGCATGCTGTGTGAATATGGAAGCAGTAGCAAACTGAGACAGGCCGGGGTTAGTAGGAGTCAGCTGAAGGAAGAACAAGTAGGCGGCTAATCTCACAGATAAAGCCATTCTTCAATGAGTCTACAAAGAACAGTTTCAGAACACTCAGAAATTGTCATAAGATTGGGATGCCAAAATACTTCATGACTCTCTTTTGGAGCGATGCTTATAAATCGCTTCTCTGCTGGCATGTCTAATTTTATCATGAAACTGACACAGACTCCTGTTCTGCTGCCTGGTATCTAAGTCTGCCCTAATGCTATCGAACCACTTCACGCTGAAGAAAACAAACAAGCAAAAATCCCCATTTTTCAACCCATGTCGTAAATGCTGTTTTAAAATACACTATATACGTTATGGATAAAACAAATAGTTGGAGACTCTAAAGGCTGAAAGTGGGGAATACGCCATAATTGTTGCATTGTATTGTCCATACAAAATGTATGGGGCACTCTGCCACAGTCTGCCATTGCAGTCCCTGATGGCAAATAGGAAGATTAATGCCTGCAGTTCTGACCACTGTTCATATCTTTACAGTTACACATTATTTATAGGAATCAATTAGCTCTCTGTCTCTCCTGTTTTATTACAGGACTCTGTTCAGATCTCTGGTGTGCCCTTTTAAAATAATGATGGATGATGGACTTTCAAAATGAGTAAAACTTGGACAATCCCCAGGGAACAAGCAGAGGGCAGGAGCTTTAAACGATGATAAAGCACAACCTTGGTGAGACAGTAAGAATCTGTCTGTGGAATGAGTGTGACGTTTGTTATGCTTGCAGCTTTTTTCCTCCTTCGGCTGAGAAGTCTTAGGTGAGCCTCCAACTCTTTTTTGTTTAAAGAAAATGGGAGCAAAAACTTGTTCCACAATATCTGACTTGGAAGAGTTACACATATGTAGCAGATTTGCAAGTTCAGTAGGACTCTGGGAAACTTTTATCCCAAATATTAGAGATGGTCTCATTTTACTTGTCTGCAGCAGAGTCCAGAAGAGTTTGTGGGGAGGGTGGGGAAGCTCAAGCCAGGAGAAGAAATACCTTTAAATAAAACTCTAGCTAACATTAATGTATTAGCTACACTGACTCCTCGTCTATTCAATAATTCCCCCTGTCCTCTGCCTAAAAATTATAATTTAGAATCAGCTTTTGAAGGCTCTCTAAGAATGTTTAGCATTTTTAGGTACTGCATTTTGTGCACTTCTGATCTTGGCTAGTGCTTGTGTTTTGAGGCTACATGGAGGTATTGCTGCAACAAAGTAGATCAAGGATTATCAAAAGTTCTAAAAAGTATATTCTCAAAGGTTTGGAATGGGTTGAGATTGTCAGTTGAGAAATGATAGATTGATTTGTTTTGCAGCTGATCAGCTTCTAATCTGAAGCAAACAGAAAAAATTAGCCATCATAGTAAAACTGTCACTAAAGGTAAAGGTTTCCCCTGTCCGATCGTGCCTCGATTCTAGGGGCTGTTGCTCCATCTCTGTTTCTCAGATGAAAGAGCTAAGTATTGCCATTGCCCAAAGACATTTCTGTAGTCATGTGACCAGCATGACTATACACCAAGGCACACGGAACGCCTTGATACCTGTTTATCTACTTGCACTTGGCATGCTTTCGAACTGCTAGGTGGGCAAGAGCTGGAGCAAGTAAGAGGAGCTCACCCCATCTTGCAATGCTCGGGTCTTTAACCATCCAGCTTTCCAGCTGACAAGCTCAGTGTCTTTAACCATCCGCATAAAGCCAGGCCAGACCATAGACAAAAGGCAAGGAGGGAGCTTTGAGTAGGCAGTCCAGGCTAGGACTGACTGGTTTATGAATGAGAGAATTGGAAGGAAGTTCCGTTTCTGCCTGAATTTTGATCATGTGTCAGAGGAGGCTGTGACAATCGTAAGTGTGAGGGGCGGTTGCAAGTCACTCTTGTCAGTGCTGTAACTTTGAATGGTCACTAAACAAATGGTTGTAAATTGAGGATTACCTGTATGTCCTTGTAATTACCAGGAGTCAAATCCAAATCGCAGCTGTAACTTTTTATAGGTGAAGGTTTGGAATGCATTGATTGCTTCTTAGATAATGATGCTTGCAGTGGGAAGGCTTTTCATTTTTGACAGATGAACTCCAAAACTATTACCTATTTTTGCTCTGAAATTAGGTGGATGTGCACTAAATATGCTGAGTCCTTTGTCCTAGGAAATCAATTTATATTCTAAAGTCCAGCCAGTTGGGAGCTTGCAATTCTTTAAGTTATCTGTTGCTGAAGTCACAAACAGGATTTCATTGATAAAATAAAAACTCTGGGGACTCAGAGATCTCTTGCCTTTGGGCTTAATTGCACTGCCTGGTTGTCCTATCGCCAGAGTAGATAAGTACCCATTACTGGAGGGCAGACATGGATGATGTTGCTCTCCATTAATCCCCTATGCAGCATCAAAACTATTTCAGGGCATCTATTCTGCTTCCAAAATGCATGCTTCCATCTTCAGTCACATTGAGTATTCTTGTCCATTTGGGCTAGAGTGCTTCAATTTTCAGTAGAATAACCTCAACCATTCATTGTCAGCTATGCCAAGAAAGGATTGCTCCTTCAATTGAATCAATACTGCAGCTAATTCTAATAGTTTCTATGCCCTTTTTCAGCAACAGTACTGAAACAGCACAGTCCTTAAAATCTTTGCATTGCAGAGAGCAGGCTGCCAGTTTGGAGGCCAGCAAAAAAATTTGGGGTGTATCATCATCGCTGTCATCATCATTATCTTGAGTAACACTTTTTATACATTAGCTTTTTTAAAAGTCTATCAGTTTACAATTTTTCCAGTCTCTTGAAATAAAATGGCATTACCCAAGCTCCTAGAGAATATCCAGTGCTAGAACAACCAATTAGAATGGTACTGTATATAATTCAAAGTAGTCATTTAGTTGGATTTTATATATCTCTATAGGGCTCATTTCTTTCTAACCTCTAAATTTTAAATTCCAAACTAAATTCTTACAGTAAACTCATTTCTTTTTCTTTTTTTTTAAACAAATTTTATTAATTTTAAAGACAAACAAAATAAAACATCATTAGACATTGCAAACATAAAACCTCTTTCCATTATAAATCTTTACAAGGCAGGTAAAACATTATTTTATATCACATACTTCTAATTTACCCCATTTCCATGTAGACACATAAATTCCTTTTAACAAATTTCACATTATTTCTCTTTGCTCTTATTCAATCACATTTCTTTTCTATATTTATCTACTATTAAATCATCATATTTATATTTCCCTCTGGCTTGTTTACAATTATTCTCATCTGGCATTCCTCCGAGATTTTATTAATTCTCAGTTAAACATACACACACAAAACACAAAAACATAAAACTTCCTTTTAGAAAGTAGCTTGGCCCCAGATAACCTCTTTTTGTATGGACTTCAATTAAATTCATGCTCTTCTTATATACCATTAACTATCTTGTTTACCATTCTATATCTTCTATATAACTCCTCCCCGCTTTTCCCTCTTCTTAATTATATTTTATATATTTCATCTTGCTTTAAGTCAATATTTTTATATCTTTTGTCCATTTTTTCCATTTACATTTATCTCATTCCCAATATAAAAAAAGATAATTTCTCCTGAAATCACTAATCAGAGTATGATGCCTTTCTATCATTCCCCTAAATTGAAATTTAAAATAACACCTAAATCCCAATCTGATTCTGCTTAGTACATTCTATTTCAAAAACAGATACTACAATAATAAAACAGATACTACAATAATAAATAATAACATCAGCACATTAGCCCGTTAAACTCTATAATTAAACTAATATTTTAAACATTTCCTTTAATATTTTATTAAAACTTAAAATCATTCATTATTAAACATTTTAACATTGTACTTTAATATTTTAATCTTTTATTGAATCTTATAAAATTCTAATTTTCTATTTTTAATACAAATACTACAACACTATCATGTGTACTTTGCAGAATCCCTTTTTTTAAAAAAAAAATCATACATTACCCTTTGTCCCTAAAAATTTTTTTCTTTTTCCCATCTTGTTTTATACCTTTGTGACTTTTTTCCCCCTTTTCCCTTTCTTTCTTGACCCACCTAGACTTTTTACCCACTCCTCTCCGAACCTCCGCCTTCTTGGCTTCCCCTCTCTGTTGTATTCTTCTTTCCTTTTGCTTTCTAGCATTATATTGATTTTGCATCTTATTTTTCTCTTTCATAGATATTTTTTTAAGTCTTAAGTCCTTCCTTTTCCCTCCTCTCTTTCTCCTTTCTTTCTTAATCAAATTTTTTAGTTAATTAAAAATGGCTTCTTCTTCCTCCGCTTCTTTCAGCTGTTGTTGAATTTGCTGACACATAGCAAGCGCCATTTCTAAAAAACAAAGGGCTTCTCCCATAGCGTCCTTGCCTTCTTTCCTTATTTTTACATATTGTTTTCTTAGTTCATCGAGAGATAGAGCCATTATAAACTTTTTCTTCTTCTTTTTCTTTATCCTCTTCTTGTTATTAAGCCAATCAAAATATTTCCAAACTTAAAACAATTCCCCAAAGTCCCAAAGTCATCAAATAGTCCAGGCAAAGCACAAAATTCTTCCTTTTGCAGTTTCTCTTCCTGGGTTAATGTCAATTAGGGAAAAAAACCCAATCTGTATTTTAAATCCTTTTTGCAATTAGCTTCTAATCTCTTAATCTTCAAGGCATCTCCTCCAACAAAGTCTTAATATAATTCTTTTTTCCCAAACCTCTCCCTTCCCACTTGTAACAAAGGGCTTTAAATTTTTACCTTCTGTTAAAAAGCAGATTTTCCATGTCCATTTGTTAGTTCCATAAGGGAGGGAGAGTAACTTTCCCTTTCAGCACTTTCATTCGCCGCTTTAGAAAACCTCCATTGGGAACATTGTAACATCCAAAAAAAAAAAAAAGTAGTTTTCAAGGTATTGAATATGTCCTTAAAGTCCCGGTTCAGCCAAGAAAAACTTTCATTTTGTAACTTCCTCCTTCTTCCTCCTGCACATTCTTAAGCCAGTTGCCGGCTTCTTCATGGAGGCCATTAAGACCGCCGCTCCACCGCCTTGAGAAAAGGGGTTTTTTGCCGGCTGGGGAGGGGGTCTGTGGTACCCCTCAACCCCTGTCCGGATCCCTTCTATCTTCGGCTGCCCCAACAGGGCAGCCTTATCCTCCAGATCCATCGGGTTCGGAGGCACCAAGACGGCTAGCACGGCAGGGATCGCGGAGAATCGCGAATCCCTGCTGTTGCCAAAGCCTGGCAAACTGGAAGTTTTCACAGTAAACTCATTTCTTAATCCTTGGTCCATGACTTCCCCAGGGCTTGCAATCTGCTGTATTTCCAGATGGAATAGGACAACTTGCCACAGCCAACTCAACTCACCATGGCCAACTCGGTGCGGGACAATTTAACAATTCTGTTTAACTATGTACCATAAATTAAAAATTATTTTAATTGTTGCCATTCATATTTCATTCTGTCCCTCCTTTTGCATCCCCCCCTTTTTTTTGAAAACAGTTTTATTAATTTTAACAACAAACAAAAACACATGAAACATAAAAACATCATCCTTTCCTTCATGAGTTTACAGACAGTGTATCAGTTGGTTTATCACTTTTTTTTGTGCATCCATTTCATAGTCTCCATTGTAGTTATATTGCATAATAGCTCATATTATCAATCAACAATTATATAGCCTGATATCATTATTAAACAATCATTTGACTATAATTTTATTAATTCATACTTTAGCGAGATAATTATAGTTTACTTAATCTATTTTATAGCAAATCATAAAGTCATAGCAAGTCTATCTTAATAAAATTTTATAAAGATAATATCATAGAAAAAAAGGAAATATGTATTCATTGTTTCCTAAGGTTCTAAATATTCTATTATTATATTTTATTATCTAACCATTGATAGAAAAGGTCCCAAACTTCATAGAATTATTTATCTTCTTGTTCTCTAATTTCAAATGTCAATCTACTCATTTCAGCACATTCCAATATCCTTTCTTCAATGAGTCCATTCCACTATTTCTTTGATATTGGTGTAACTTTTGTCCTGCAGCAAGTTGGCCATAGTGAGTTTGCTTGCAGCATGGCAAGTTGGCTGTGATGAGTTGGCCATGGCAAGTTGGCCACAGCCAATTGTCATAGACCCTTTCCAGATATAGCTACAGACCCTTATAACTTTTTTAAGCAATACAAGTCCCACCATAACCATCATCACCACTACCACCACATACTGTACCTCCAAAGACCTGGGAAACAACCAGCGACAAACAAACAATGCAAGCGCCTCTGAAAGCAGTCAGGGGCTTCCTACAGAAAGCTACACGTTTCCCTGATTTTGGCCTCTTCAACAGCTTTTGTATGAAACACTTTGTTTCTCCTGTTTGCTGTAATTGGATGCTAAATGCTCCCCAAACAGCATATGTCTGCAATTCTTGACAGGTTATTGTGCCCTAAATTGTATCCCGTATCCGAGAATGCTGATTGATTTTATCAACATTAGTTTCTGACTCACCAGGGTAGGCTTGTTATTGGCCCAGACATACTCCTGTATACCAGAAGCACCATCAAACTCTCCCTTATCCCTCTCCCTGGTGTGACTGAGTGAAAACAGCAACAACAATGCCCATAATTCATTCGTCTCCTCTCCAATTGTCCAGCCTCTATCATTAGATGGATCTGCAAATCTACCATCTAATGCCTGAAGTACATAGCTCTTCATGTATCCAGGTGAATGTGTGTGTGATAGCATGTGTGAATTTCAGAACCAAATCTCAAGCTACAGCCTTGAGTTATTAGTGAAATGCAGTTAACCTTGGAATAATTACAATGGATATTGTAAATGCTTGCTTATGTAAGTTTATTTGTGCATTAAAATGAGAACTTTGATGCTACCCCTGCAACTCCTGCGTGTGTCCTCTCCTTGTAACACCTTGCTTGCCTCTTCCACTCTCCTTCAATTATTGTTACTATTGTAACAGGAGGCTGCCCCCGGGGTGTATTTCAGAGGTGGTTTTCAGCAGGTTCTAACCAGTTCTGGAGAACTGGTGGTGGAAATTTTGAATAGTTTGGAGAACCGGCAAATGCCACCTCTGACTGGAGATTTTACAGTATCCTTCCCCTGCCACACCCACCAAACCACGCTCACAGAACCAGTAGTAAAAAAAAATTGAATCCCACCACTGGTGTATTTAGGTGATGTGATTTAATGTCTGTCATTGTCTGTCTCTCTATCTCTGTTTCTGTCTGTCTCTATTTCTCTTTGTCTCTCTGTGTGTGTGTCTCTCTCTCTGGTTTCTCTCTCTCTCTCTCTCTCTTCTCTCTCTCTCTCTCTCTCTCTGTGTGTGTGTGTATATACCCCTCTCTGCTTGCAGTGTGTGTGTGTGTGTGTGTGTGTGTGTGTGTGTGTATACCACCGTCTGCTTGCAGTTTTGGTTTGTAAAAGTCTGATGGGTTTGTCTAAATAGCTGTATTGGAGGATCACTGTCCAACAGCGAAGCTTTTGGGAGGAAAGGATTATTAAAATATAGAAACCACTGAACAAATGCAGCAGCCCGCATGGTTTTGTGCAGACCCCAGTGTGCACATTTATCACCTCTCCTGTGGGAGCTGCATTGGCTGCTGATTTGCTTCCAGGTGCAATTCAAGGTGCTGGTTGTCACCTTTAAAGCCCTTCATGGCTTGGGACCAGGTTATCTGAGGGACCATCTCTTGGGGATGGCAAGGAATGTGGTGTGTTCCATCCCTGAGGGAGATATACCTGGTGGGACCCAGAAGAAGGGCCTTCTCCGTGGTGGGTCCCTCTCTCTGGAACATCTATCCCCCAGAGATTAGAATGGCCCGCACTCTAGCACTCTTCTGGAAGGCACTGAAGACCAGGTTCTTCCAGTGGGCAACCCAGAGTAAACTGGAGCAGGATGGAGCCCATTAAATGGCTCATATGATGTGTTGTCGAGGGGCAGGGGTAGAGGGTTATTTTATTATATATGATTTTTTGTTAGTTTTATTGTTTTTATATGATGTTTTTATATTTTTGTTAAGGCGCCTTGAGTTGCCATGGACGGCAATATACATTCAATAAATAAATAAATAAAATATTGAGCAGACCTGTTCATACATTATGTATATTCTGGAGATGGTAGAATCACCTCGGTATTGTAGGAAGACAGCTGGGTTAATCTGTGGTAGCCTCAGATCAGGAGTTTGGTAGCAGGGGTACAAACCTGCACCTGCATAATTATCCTTTCCCACCCTCCCCTCCACATCACCCTGTTTTAGGTCCTACATCCGTTTAGCCATTCTGTAGTGAAGTAAGCTGTGGCTCAGAAAAGCTTCTTCTTTTTTTGGACTCCTTCTGACTCAATTCTGGTGCCACTGTTGTGAGTAGGATTCACCCACCCACCCATTTCTCTTTAAGAATCAGCCTCTGAGCTGCCACTGATTACTTACTATTGGTGGCGTTTGGACTCATTAAAAAAACTATCAAAGTTATTCATGTTATAAATGTTTACAGTCACACATTCATCATATAAAATGAGTTTAAAAAGCCAAACAATAAATAAACATTTATTAGAGTTGCTGGCAGAGGGGCAGAGAAAAGAAGTCAAGGGACGATCTGTGTCAGTAGACAGATTTTTAATTTATGGTGGAAACTTGTCATGGTGGAGCTGGCCAGACTTCCTGGGGTGGGGTGGGGGCATATGAAGAGCGCCAGAGCTAGCTGTGGTACAATCTGCAGGATATCAAATATTGAGAGGGTAGAAAGAATAAGTGGACTTCCATGTTCACCTCTAAATGATCAGGTACATTATTTCCGAGTGCGGCTGATCCGTCTTTTGGGTCACTTCTTACGCGATGTGTGATGATAACATCTCTTCTTCTTCCTCAGCCACTGAAACCTTTCCCTGACATTTCTCACCTGAGGCATCTCTTCCATATTGCATATATATCTTTTGCATATTGCATATATATGTCAAAGAAAAGATGACAGGAATGCTGAAATCAAGATGGATGGGTGTCTGCAGAGAGGAGCTCAGAAAAAGATCAAGACAATACAGAGATGTGATTTGTGTACGGAACAAATGAAGGTCCAAAAGTTAAGCATGATTGCGTGATTCATGCCACCAATTGCACAGTTGCCAGAGATAAATAAGCATGAATGGTTTACTGTGTTAGAAGCACTGCTGAACTTTACAGACAATAATCTGCATCTTTTAACATAATCTTACATGCAGAAAAATGTATTTGTTTAAAATTGCATCCCTGGGAGAGGTGATAGCTAACTTTTGTTGGTTGGAATACGGAGAATAGTTAAGTTTCTAATCCTACAAACTCATTTTTTATCTGAAATAGAATTTTAGATGGATTATTGCATAATCACACTATAATATATAACTCAGTGATCTGTTAAAATCTTATAGTACTTCATTATAATGTCAGTGTGCAGAATACAGTTGATGGATGAGGTAGTGTGTATTATTAAAAGGCATAATTTGAAAGCCATGACCAGAGGCATAATAGATAGTAGAGAGAGAAAAAAAACTGCACAATCATCCGTTGACTAACACAGTATACATTTTCTTTTCTTTTTCCCCCCTAAAATCATCTTTAATTTATTTGGCTTCCTATCTCTTTTCTTTTTTTCCCCACTTATATGGAGCTACTTACCAAAAAGAAGCAATAGGATGATGGGGGTGGTTTGAATGGCTGATGAAGAAGAGGAACACATACATACCCAGCACAAATATAGATAGGAGAGAGAGAAAGGGTGGGGGAGACATACACACATATATACTTTATTATATTTTCCTTTATTTCTTTCAGGTGGGGATAGCTATGCCCTTTGCTGTAAAACAAAGAAACAGCAACCTAATAATTACTGTTTGATTTAAAAAAAACTGTGCAAAGTTTTAATAATTCTTTGGCT
This sequence comes from Pseudonaja textilis, assembly GCF_049901715.1. Lineage (NCBI taxonomy): Eukaryota > Metazoa > Chordata > Lepidosauria > Squamata > Elapidae > Pseudonaja > Pseudonaja textilis. The sequence goes on along the minus strand of NC_141991.1, from coordinate 123,663,972 downwards.
CTTAGGTGTATAGTAGTTCTTCAGAGAGTCTTAACATATTGTGCACATGATAATTAAAATGTGAAGTTCGTGACACTTATTTCATTTCATTTCTTCCTTTCCCTAGATTTTCGAGGTTTTTGGCTGGTTTGAATTGCCTTCAAAGTAATGTTTAAAATGTTTGGGTTTTTTTGGTTTAGATTTTTCTTAGAACACTTTAATTCACTAAGAATGTTTCTTCTTTTTTTAACTGATCCCATTTTATATATATATATATTTAAAAGTCACAAATATATACAATACAGATAATCCTTGACTTGCAACCACAATCAAACTCAAAATTTCTATTGCTAAGCAGGGCAGCTGTTCGGGGCGTTTGGCTCCATTTTATGATCTTTCTTGCCATAGTTGTTAAGTGAATCATTGCAGTTGTTAGTGACACAATTATTAAGCAAATGTGGCTTCCTCATTGACTTTGCTGGTCAAAGGGTGACAAAAAGGGAAAACATAACTCTGGAACAAGGCAACTCTCATAAATACATATCAGTTGCCAAGCATCCAAATTTTGATAACATAGCCATGCTGCAATGGTCGTAAATGTGAAAAATAATCATGAGTCACTTTTTTCAGTGCCACTGTAATGTCAAATGCTCACTAAATGAATGGTAAATGAATGGTTATAAGTCAAGGACTACCTGTACAATATTTTGCTCTAACTCTACAGCTATGGAATCAGATTATTGCACTTTGCTATGAGTAAAAAAAGTGGGGATACACTGCTGAAATTATAGAAGTTGAAAATCCTAATGTGCAAAACTGCTTAGGAATAAGTCACTGCATACAGTGAGATTTAGATACAGATGTGATTTGCACTGTGAATTAATATATATTAAAATAGATTACAGTGTCTACAAGCGGGCAGCGTTGCTGAGGTTGGAGACCCCTGCCTTAGACACGAACAGGATGGGAGTTGCCAAGTGCCCAAAATATGATCACATGATCATGAGTCTCGGTATGTGGCCATCAGAACTTTGAAATCAGGTCCTAGGCAGTTTGGTGGAGATTGGTCATAACTTCAACTGGTTGCTAAGTGACCAGTCATTAAGCAAGAACTACCTGACTGTGAATCAGTTGCATGTTGCCTCACAAGTTGTCTCTGCTTTGAACTACAGCTACACAATAGGGATGAGAAATGGATAATAAAATCTTTTCTTCCGTATGAGTGCGAAGAAAGCTCATTAATTTTCTACATTAATTAAACATATACTGCTATATAGTTATAAAATATATAACTTCTAAATTTCATCAAGAGGAGAAAACGGATTTCTCTCCCAATTGCTGCAAAACATAAATATTTTAGTCTATACCAATGTCAGAGAGTTATATTGTCATCAGATCACTAGAAAAACAATTTTCTAGAAATTCAGATCCTATCTTTCTCTATGGGAAGTGTATATCTGAATTATAATGAAAATGATGCTAAGGAATTAATGGCAGCAATAACACATATGGTATCATAATTTTGTTGTATGTGGAATATTCTTTATCCTAGTTAATTTATCTGCGACATCTATTGCAGATTAACATCTGTGGTAGCAATGAACTGTGACTATTTAATCACTGGATAATTTCTGTTTGTTTCATTAATTGTTATCCTTTTCTTCTGCAAAAAAAGAAGCAGATTATATTGGCTTATTTAGAAAGGAATGAAAGAAGGGAAGGAATCCTCCTCTGTGGATTTACAACCTCAGACCCATAACCAAAAAAAGAAAAGAGATAATGATGAAATAGGTTTTTAAGCTTGGGGATATATATTTAAAAATTGGTAGCTTTTATGTAATGATTAGCAGGAGAGAAGGAACCAAAGAGAAGTTGAACTTTCATAAATATGAGTGGTCTACTTTCTTTCTTAGTGCCATTCATTGGGCTGATGAAGTCATTGTTGTTCTTGAAATGATTGTGAATCATGAATGAAAAACGTAGAATAAGGACAACATAAAAGGAAGTTTATTCTTCAGAGTCAGACAATATTTTATAGCTCCCTTGGCTCTTTGCTCTGAAAATGCATGTGACCTTACAGCATGTATTGTATGTCTATAAATCATTGGCTTCTAAGAAAAGGGCAATCTAGCACTACAAACGTCAAAATATTTCTTCCATTATATCAAGGCATCGGTCAACGTGATTTTTCCCCCTTCAAATTAATTGTATCTTTGCATACTTGGACAAGTCCCTGCAGTTTTCTTGTCTAAGTCCCAAAAGTACTTTTTCAGGAGGCAACTGGGCTTTGCTTGTTTTTTCTTTGAGAACTTTTTGCTTCTCATCCAAGAAGCTTCTTCAGCTCTGACTGGACAGTGGGGAATGGAAGGATTTATATTCTTTGCAGACAGACGGTCATTTGCATCCTTTCAGAGGGTCATTGAAGCACTTGGAGGTTTATCTGTGTCCTCAGGGTCAGTTGAGTAATGCTCCTGGTTCCTGTAGTCTGCAATTTTTTTCCTCTGGAAATCCATTCCTACCCCCACACCATTCAAACAGATAAACCTCCAAGTGCTTCAATGACCCTCTAAAAGGATGCAAATGACCAGCTGTCTGCAAGGAATATAAATCCTTCCATTCCCCACTGTCCTGTCAGAGCTGAAGAAGCTTCTTGAATGAGAAGCAAAAAGTCTTCAAAGAAAAAAAGCCCAGTTGCCTCCTGAAAAAGCATCTTTGGGACAACCATGACCTGGTTGACTGAGAATCTCTACAAGGTTTTAAAAAGTGGTTTGCCATTGACTCCTTCCTAGGGCCAAGAGAAAGTGACTGGCCCAAGATCACCCGACTAGCTTTGCGCCTAAGGTGGGACTATGACTGAAGTTTTTCCATTTCTAGCCAGATGCCATAACCACTATACCAAGCTGGCTCTCAATATAATTATAGCATAATATTTAAAGACAGTTTAAAAGCTAATGAATCCTTGATTAATTATTTTGGGTCAGTATCCTTTGTACATTATATCCCTTCCTAAGTGATTAGATGTGGGCAGAATATATAAATTAGCCTCTATTTTAATCATGCACACAGTTCTTTATTTAAAAAAAAGCCACTGCAATTTAGATGAGGTTATCTAATATTATAGATAGACAGTACAGAAGATCTAGCAGTAAGATTTTAAGCTCAGCTGGGTTAACTACATTACATGAATAATAGGATTGTATAAATATTCCATTAGTAGCTAATATTGTCTCTTCAGAGATCAGTTCAAGCTCCATTAGTTAGAAGTGAAAAAGATGTTGTCCGGTTGGGACAAGGATTTTACCTCATTAAGACATTGGTTTAAATCAACAGATTAAAAAAAATTCTTATAAAAACTCCAGCTTTTTTATTTTAAATTATTCTCTGACTCCTGTGAGATTAAAACTGATCTAATTAACTTGATTTTGTTGCAAAATCCTTATGGTTCTGTCAAAAAAAAAATATTTACACATTTTGACAGAACTCCCAGATGTCAAAGTTGTATCTTCTTGTTCATGGATGTTAATTCTCTGGACTTTGGATTCGAGGGGTGAGAATGGCCTCCCTCAGAGATTAGATTGTATTTTGTATGTCCTGTAGAAGAATAAATATTCCAAAAACACTCCAGACAGCATAGTCAATTCTTGCTGCTATTAAAGCTTCAAATCCTGTACCGGAAGATATGAGAAATAATCTTAGAATAAAAGACATTTTTTAAAAAATAGCATTCTTAGTAGAGATAAGCCTTGATTTATTACACAATTGGGACAACAATTTTCATTGCTTAGTAAGACGGTTGTTAAATGAATCACATCAATTTTATGACTTAATTGCCACGGTTAAGATATTACACAAATCACTTCAGTGAATCATACAATTGTTAAATGAATCTGATTTCCCCCATTGACTGCTTGTCAGAAGCCGATTGGTAAGGTCTCCCATGATGATCACATGACTCTGGGATGCTGCAACTGTTGTAAATATACATCAATTGCCAAGCACCTGAATTTTGATCATGTGATTATGGGGATGCTGCAATGGTTGTTTGTGTGAGGACTGGTCCTAAGTTATTTTCTTCAGTGCCATTGTAACTTTGGATGGTCACTAAACAATTAGTTTCATGTTGAGGACTACTTGTAGCATTGTCTTTAATTGTTTTTGCTTGGATCTTCATTGAATTTGAGCTGCTAATGAGGAAACTTAATTATTTCATTAGCCATTCAAATTAACCATATTGAAGACTTTAAATGTGTTGACCAGAAATTGGGGGTTATTTTCTCATGATAAATCATATGCTTCCGCACTCAATCTTCACAATTTGTAGAACTGATATTTTCAGCGGAGAGTTGAACTTACTGCATTTAACCTTCACAATTTTTCTTACTAATGCTAAGTAGAATCTTTCTTTGGGGGTGGGGCTGGGGTTTGGGAAGATTTCCTTTCTTGGAATATATTTGATATAAATTTATTTATATTAATTTTTGAGGACAAAAATGTTAAGTGTTATAGATGTAAATTTGAACAAAACCTGTGATCAGTAAAGTATGTGAGGTGTAAATAATAGAACATAATATCTTATCCTTAACATTAACTTTGATTCTAGTATCACGAGGCCTGATAGGAACTCTGGAGCTGCAGAGTATACTGACATGTGGATTTGGCATTTTTTTTAGTCCTAGTTTGGAGAACAAACTCAATGGCCTGCTTTACTCAGAATTCTAGGTCATAAATTATATTTCTATCCCGCAGCAGTTGGGTTCAAGTGTCACACAATCATATTGCAGCTTCGCATAGTTTATGAGCCAGCCACTGTGTACTTAGGTAAAGAAACCAGAATATAACCCTCTAAGCCAGTGTTTCTCAGCCTTGGCAACCTGAAAATCAACCAATTGCTGGCTGGGGAATTCTGGGAGCTGAAGTTCATATATCTTCAAGTTGTCAAGGTTTAGAAACAGTGCTCTAAGTAATAATGCTGCCATGGTATTTGAAACTATCTAGTTTTCCTGATCTGAATTTTGCATAATCAGATAGCTAAGTGTTTGGTTTGTGTCTGTTCTACACTTATTTTGGGTTTGAGATTATTTTTAGTTTTGCCTTGCTATCTATAAGGCTTTCAACAGCAGGTCCATTTGAATTGTTTTTGAAGTTAACAACATTTTGATAAGAGCAATTTTTCACATCCTTCAACTCCTTGAATATGGCATGCCATGGTGATGAAATTTGTTTTCCTTTCCAAGTTTTAAAAGAGGTGGCATTTATACTAAGCTGCAAAATGATGCATCCAGAGGGCACCAAACACAGGACACAACTCAAGTATGTGCATATTGATGCTCGAAATAAACACAAAAGTCAAATCTTTTGTACCATGATGCCTGTAACAACTCAAATTCCTCTTGTTCCTTGCTGGTTGATGCCTATGACTGACAGGTTCCTGATATTAGGCTATCTATTTCTATGGCAAGCTATGAAAACATATCCTTGCTATTTGGAGGAAATAAATGAGCTCAAGTAGGAAATAACTGTTGTGGCCTGTCAGCAGCCTGCGGAGATGGCAGCAGAGTTGGACAGTGGGGAGGAACATAGGCCAGTCTGGGAGCCTGGGGAGGATTCAGATGAGGGTCCTGCATCTGATACAGAGATGGGACCAGGGCCATCTGGGAGTTGTGCTGACTCCTAAGCCTCCAGAATCTGACAGAGTGAGGCAGAGGAACAAGGGGAGCCTGTTCCCAATGCACGTGTGCACAGAGCTGCCAGAAGGCAAGAACAGTTAAGACAAAAGGGGTGACTTGGGAGTAAGGCTTGGAGGTAATTGGCCCTCCCATAAGACATAAAGGAGAAGCAAAGGGACGGGAATCTTTGCAGGAAGCAACTTTGTTCATACTGGTCAGTTTGAAACCTGAAGCTCCATGTTGAATTTGTGTTCTGTTTTGGCCTCATATAACAAATTGGACATTTAGTTGTTGGCACTATTTCAAGGAAGATAAAGGTGCATGCTTATCAGACTTATCCTGAAGGACTTTCATGGGACTATTTACAAACTGTTTCAGACTCATTACGGGCTGTGAATGACTAAAATTCACAGCCGTTGAAATAAAAAAAATGGGTTTTGGGACTAATGTGTGTTTGTTAGTGTCTCCATAAGCCTTGGTCAGAACAATAACACAAGTCTCTTCCTCTATATCAGAGGTGGGAAACTATGGCCCCTTTATGACTTGTGGACTTCAACTCCCAGAATTCCTGAGCCAGCATGGAGTCCATAAGCCATAAAAGGGCAATCATTCCCCACTCCTGCTCTATATGGATAGAAGTGGAAGAGGCAATCAAGCGTGTGTTCCATTCTGCTCTTCAGTTCAATATATTTGTGCAAAACCACACAAGGAATAATGCAATGGAATAAGTGATGAAAGATGATTGTTCTAACCTAGCGGGATATTTTTTTAGTTGGCACAATGACTCAAAATGTTAGTTTTATCATGAGCTCAGGACAAGCAGGAGGAATTGAGATTGAATTAGAACAGAGGTCTCCAAACTTGGCAACTTTAAGACTTGTGGACTTCAACTCCCAAAATTCTTCTGCCAGCTATGGTTGCCAAGTTTGGGGACCCCTGAATTAGAAGAACAGGATCTGCTGTCTGAGTGGTAGATCCCAAGAAATCATCCAGAGGTCTGATACTAAGCCACTCAAATTGACTCTGCGCCTGTTTTTATGATATGTGTGTGGCCTAATTTGCAGGACTGAAAATTCCAACTTGTCAGATAGCTGGAATACCTCGGAGAAGGAATTTCCTGTTGTGGCCTATGGACCACCCCTCCTCGCCCCATGCCATTGCAATGTCCAGTGTCCTACTCTGTCTGAATGTATTTTTTATTAGGATAAATCCAGAACAGTCAAAAGGTGTTTCAGTCATATATGGGCTAGGTGGGACAGTCTGGCCTTTCTTTCCTTGAACAGGAATGCCTGAAATAAACCCAGCATAACACTGATTGATGATGCCACAGTTTACATGCCTATCTTCTGATCGTTCAGAATTAAGGACTTATTATCAAGAAAGCATTTTACTTAGGTCCCCTCCCCCCCTTAATGGGTGATCTGTTTATATACTGCAGACAGAATCATTGGGTTTAAATAGACTGGTGGGATATTAGAAGACTGGAGTTTCAGAAATAGATTTTTGTTTTTAACAGTTTCGAGAAATGTGTCAAAGTAGACATATGACACTAGGTATCAACAGTTTATGACAAATGTGGGTATTTTTAACTTCTGAATATTAATCATCCTAAGTAAAGTTTTGCTTGAAAATTCAGGTATATAATAGCGATAACTGAAAGAAACATAAATCCATCTTTTACTCATAGCTCTGCATAATCTCCACTTTCCAATGGTGGTTTTCTAAGAACACATAAATTGATTAAAAACACTGAAGTTTTTTTTTCTTCTTCCTAAGATTTCCCTGCAAGTACCGGGTCAAACGTTGTTGTTGTTGTTGTTGTTGTTGTTCTTGTTCTTGTTCTTGTTCTTGTTGTTAAATGGACAAGAACTGACCAACTGGCTTGTTGCTCAAGCTGACAACATGGGCTGACAGAGAGCAACTGGCCCAAAGTCATCCAACTGCCTTTCATGGTGATGGCAGGACTGCAGCTCACTGTCTTCTACTTCTAGCCTGATGTCTTCAACGTTAGATTCTTTGAACTGTAGGATTCTAAATGAAAGGAAACTGTTTGTAGGCTTGTTGTCTGTCTGTCTGTCTGTCTCTCTCTCTGTCTCTCTCTCTCTCTCTCTCTCTCTCTCACACACACACACACACACACACACATCTATCTATCTATCTATCTATCTATCTATCTATCTATCTATCTATTTATCTATCTATGTCTATGAAAAAATTAGAGTTTTGAAATGTTTGTCTGGGGTTATCAACATTCAGATATGAATCCGATTATTTGTGATATTCATATTTGTTACATTTGCTGATCTGCTTGGGAGCATGAGCAGTGCAGCCAGCAGTCTGACATTCAATAAGAGTACAAGCAAATGTACTCTTAGTTTTCTGGAAGATGTAGAACAAAATGCATGATTTGTCAGCATTCCTAGGCTGGATTAAATGAATTGCAGACTCCACCAACCCTTGCCAAGTACCACCTCTGGTGCTATGCAGTAAAATCAGATTTTCTGTCCTCTGTATAAAGCTCTTACGATAACGCTGAAAAATTAAAAGCGAAAGCTTTGTTTTGCATGTAAATTGTGATCTCTTCAGGACATGTAGGTTTTATGTTGCAATCCAGTAACAACTTCCTATCTCACATTACTCTGGGGATTTAATTCAGATGTGTCACTTCGGATTTCTTGTATTCTTTAGCAGAAATTTTAAAGCCAGAATTGATGTCTAGAATAAGATCATCATTTATCAAAGAAATCATGTAAGCAGCTTTGTCTTTATTGCTATACCCTAAGAAAAAGTAAAATGGTTGATTCAGGTCCTAGAAATGAGGTGGAAAGGTAACTTACCTGCTACTTGATCATTTCAGAAGGCCTGCCTAAAAGCTTCTAAATTAGCTCAATGCTTTTCGGTGTGGCCCAGTCTCACCTATAGTAGATTCGATCTGTAAGAATAGAATAGAATAGAATAGAATAGAATAGAATAGAATAGAATAGAATAGAATAGAATAGAATAGAATAGAATAGAATAGAATTCTTTATTGGCCAAGGGTGATTGGACACAAGGAATTTGTCTTGGTGCAAATGCTCTCGGTGTACATAAAAGAAAATATACATTTGTCAAGAGTCAAGAATCATAAGGTACAACACTTAATAATAGTCATAAGGTACAATAAGCAATCAAGTCATATTAGGAAACAATCAATAGAAACCGTTAGGATACAAGCAACAAGGTTACAGTCATAAGTGGGAGGAGATGGATGAAAGGAAGGATGGGACAATTAATAGTAATAGTAATGCAGACTTAGTAAATACTGTAGTTTGACAGTGTTGAAGGAATTATTTGTTTAGCAGAGTGATGATATTTGGCAAAAAACTGTCCTTGTGTCTAGTTGTTCAGGTGTGCAGTGCTCTATAGCGTCATTTTGAGGGTAGGACTTGAAATAGTTTATGTCCAGGATGTGAGGGGTCTGTAAATATTTTCACAGCCCTCTTTTTGACTCATGCAGTATACAGATCCTCAATAGAAGACAGGTTGGTCTCAGAGTCATTTCTTTTAACACCACTCCGTCTGGAGCACCATCATGCACATCTCAGCCTTTTGTTCTGACAGATGTTGGCTGCTACTCTAAGGCAGATAGATACAGTATGTTATGCTGAAGGCATTAACATTTTCGTTATCCTGAAGCACATTCAAGCCGCTTCAAATCTGAGGCACTACTTTGTACCTTACATGGAAATGCCTAATATTCAAAGGCTAGGGATTGAAGTGTACCCAGTGGGGGGTCTCTGTAATGGCACCCCAAGAGATAAGGTGTTAGGTTTAGAATGTTAATCGACATGGGGAAAATTGAATAGATGCCAAGAAGAGAAATCATGATTTTCATACACAACAACAGTTTGGCATTGTGAAAAACTCCCACAGAGTACAAAAATGTACCCTAGAAACATTGCCTTGTCATACATACATTTATTATAGGTTTCTGGATGGAAAAAGAACCATTTAAGCTCTTGAAGTGTGAAATAAAATGCTACTCCACAGGGATGGATCTCCTACATTGCAGGGGCTTATGACTTTCTTTATGGAAATACATTTTATTTTGCATTCTTTCTCAGATCCCTCCATATGATTATACACTTAATTGGTCACACCCACAAAAATCACATAAAAGACACTGGGAGGTTTTTGTAGGCAACTCTTTCCATGCTGAATGCAAGGAACACCGTTACGCGTCTAATATATATAAAAAAAACAACCCTAATTTACTGCGGTTCTCTTCCAGTGCAGAATAGCACAGACATATACTTTGCTATAATTACAGGAATCTCTTTCTTCACTACCCCCTAGCAACAGAGCATCAGTTGTTAAACTTTAAGGAAATCTTCCCCACTTTCCTTTAAACCAAAGCAATAGATGTGGAAGCTAGTTGATCAGTGGTGGGATTCAATTTTTTTTACTAACGGTTCTGTGGGCGTGGCTTGGTGGGCGTGGCAGGGGAAGGATACTGTAAAATCTCCATTCCCACCTCACTCCAGGGGGAAGGTTACTGCAAAATCCCATTCCCTCCCCACCCCACTAACCTGCTTTCCAGCTCCATTACTATTCAAAATTTCTACTACCAGTTCTCCAGAACTGGTCAGAACCTCCTGAATACCACATCTGTAGTTGATCTAGGCACATTAGCAAAGTGCAAAAATTTAGGCTTGTTTTTCACGTTGCAGGGAAGCAGCTGCCTGTGGTTTAAACAAGGTACGGTCTGCATAGGGAATCTTGAGCTTCCTGCAAAAGACATCAAAAGCCAAGGAAAAGATCATTGTGGCATGGAGATCAGACTCCTCTCCGTCTTTAATTTTTCTGAAAAAAATAACTGCATATGTCTTGCAAAAGATCAAAGGTCAACTTGTTGATACGTTGTTATCTCTGGTTAAATTCAAATGGCAGGAAACATGCTTTCAGGGTTCAGTAGTGGTTCATCATCTAGGTCTAAGACTGGAAACTTGGGCAATCATTGCTGATTAATAACTTCACCCTGTTCCCCAAATGTGGTTCAATAGCAGCTGGAAGGCTAATACTTCTTCACATCTGTTTCTTTCTACTTTAAAAAAAAAACCAATCAAAAGCGGCACAATCCAATGGAGAAGACGCTTCAGCTGCTCACACTGCTCTGAACTTAGTGATGCCCCTTATACACCTCTTCCCCAACCAATGCAATACCATACAGAACAGTGGTGGGATTCCATTTTTTTTGCTACTGGTTCTGTGGGCATGGCAGGGGAAGGATACTGTAAAATCTCCAGTCACAGGTGGTATTTGCCAGTTCTCCGAACTACTCACAATTTCCGCTACCAATTCTCCAGAACTGGTCAGAACCTGCTGAATATCACCTCTGATACAGAAGATATGGTAGCTATCTTATCCTTTCCCTTATAAAGCAAATTCCTTACATCAGGGCTGTCCAACTTGTGGCCCACAGGTCGGTTGCGTCATGCACTGCCCACGCCCACACCGGTTTAGCAAAGGGGAGGAAAGTCCAGATATGTCACGTGACATGCCATGATGACTCGAGTTTGACACCCCTGCCTTACATGCATTTTGATGTAATATGCATGGGGATAAAAATTACTTCATTTAAAGTTCTGAATGGGACCTAGGTCATCTAATCAGGTGTGAAGCTCCAAGACTGATTCTGAATTAAGCAGAATCAGACAATGGTCTTAGATGACAGTTCTGGAGAGACTGCAGAATTTTTTTTAAGGGTTTTATTATCTGACCTGCATTCCCAAAGCTGTCCCACTTTACTGTAAAATGTAAAATAGGTATAAAATAGGTAAGAGATCATTTTATCTTTTGCCTCAGACAGCAAAATGTCTCGAGATCAGAGGTGGGATTCAGCAGGTTATGATCAGTTCTAGAGAACCAGTAACGGAAATTTTGAGTAGTATTCCTTCTCCTGCCATGCTCACCAAGCCACACCCACAGAACCAGTAGTAAAAAAATTTGAATCCCACCACTGAGCACAACTGTTCATGAATCATACAAAATAGTATTTGAAGTTGTGGAGAAAGCAGAAATAAAGGAGTGGATAGGGATTAGGGAAAAAGGAATGCCAATAGCGATAGTGTAATGGGTACTGGTTGGAAGTCAGAGGAGCTGTTTTTCTAGCTTATAATAATAAGGGGATTACATGGCTGGAGGGGAAATTGGGGTGCTTATGAAAGTGTAATAGAAAGTGTAAAAGTCAGGAACCCACTGAAAATTGTACACACAGCCCCCTTTCAGCTTGGAAGATGAGAATAATGTGTGTTCTGCATTGATGATACAGCTTCATGAATAAGGCAGGATCCCAACTCAGCATGAGACTGGTGCCCGTGTCAGATAAATGCACTCACTGAATTATATTGAAAAAAGATCTGAAAATTTCAGTTCATTAACAATATTGAATTTGAATGCAACACTTCAAAGAGTGATTAAAGTGAAACACTTGCTGTGGCATTTCTACGATATGTTAAAGACATTCGTATTATCTTGTTCTAATATAATGCCAAAAAACTCTAATGCATTTCTCCTGCTCTGCAATCGATTTTCAAGAGTCCCTGCTACTCCCTCTCAAAAAAAAAAAAAAAAAACACTACCTCTCATTCTTTTTCTTCCCTTTCATATTTAATTAATTATCATACATATTTAATCATAGATATTTTGTTTGCCTGTGGAAACACTTCTGTTTCTGTACTAGCTATAAGTTAATGTGATGACCTGGGGCATGGCACAAAGGCAACACAGTCAGATAATCAGTAGGAGTCCCTTTATTAGCTCCAACTTTACCCCCAGTGTCCTGGTTACCTTCAGGCTGGAAAAAAGCTCTCCCAAGAACAGCCTTTGGCTGCAGAGAATCAAGTCTAAAACATTGTCAACAAAAACTGTAACTATACGTCCAATCAAGGCAAAATGAGATAATAGGTTTGGCAGGGCAGGAGCAAGAATTCCAGATGTGAAGACACAGCAATAACTCAACACAGTTGGGAAGATGCCAGGAACACAGATAACTACAGTCAACACAAAATAAACTCACATTGCTCCCTTCTTCATTCCTCCCTGCGTGCCCTAGGATGAAGAGTGGGGTCATTTTTGTGTTGACCTCTCTGTTCTAAGGCTCAAGCCCACAACAGTTCTACTCTATAACCCCGTTCTCTCAACCAACAAGGGTTGAGGTAGAGAAAGGATCTTTATCATAAATGCCAATTCATAATTTGTAACTTTTCTGCGGTTGAATCAACACATAGGTCTTCATCAACGTGAATTAATACTGATCCTCTGCTTTATCCACATTTAAAAGTAGAAAGATGTGATTCCAGCAAGCCTCACTGGATATTATTATTTGAAAGAAAGATTATATTCATCAACAGCAGGAAACAGTAACCTTGATGAGGTATAAAATTCTCTACCTTAGAATAAAGTACTCTTAATTAATCCTTCTATCTAGTTTCTTATATTTGTGATTCTGAACCAATAAAGGTATGATCAGTTTTTGGCTCTGCCAGGGAGACCTAAATTGCTCTTGGCTTAGTCAAAAGACTACTTACACAAATCGGTGAATGAATAGCTGGAAGAAACATATCATGTTGTTGTTGAAAATACAACGTATGCAATACAATTTCAGATATAATGTCATAATCTTCAGGACTGTACAAGCACTACTTACTGACTTTTTTAGGTTCCTTGTGACAATAATTATAGTTCCTCCTCTGTTATTAAATAAGCAGTGAATAAATGGAGAACAAAGTAGGCAGGCTTAGCCTCACAATTTATGTAAGAAGCATTCAAATCTGATTGATTTCCAGGCTAAACTGAGCTGATTTGGACAATTTCTAGGGTGTTAAATCAAATTAAGATTTAGCAGGCTTGAATAACTCCCATAAGTTCCAGTGGGTTGTTTTATTAAGGTTTTGTATGATTAATGTTCCTCATGTAAAATTTGATATGAGCAGCTAGCTCCCTTTGGGAAAATATGGGAAAATGAGAAATCAAGCAAAGGTGCCGAAGGCATTTCCTGTATGTAATGCCAGCTGCTTGATGCTTTGTTTATCCTCTTTTTTTTTTTTTTTTGGGGGGGTGAAATATACAATGGTTAAAGCTGAACAACAAAGAGCACCAAGGCAATTTCCCCACTAGCAATTGACATAGCACCATTATGGAATTTTCCTTTGATCCAACAAAGATTGGATGATGCTAGAAGATGCTGTAAGTTACTTTAAAAGCATTCCCAAAATTGAACTGGCAGAGCCAGATCTGAGAGATATCCAGAGCTTAATTCTATATGTATCTTTGTGGATTTAGTTGTTCACACAGTGTGCTATGGTCTTGCATTCAGAACACCTAAACTTTATAAAAAAATATTTTGTGGGACCCTCACGCTAATTGATACGACTGAATCCCTTTCATCACATCACTAGCATATTTATGCATGAAAGCCAGCTGGGTGACTTTGGGCCAATCACTCTGTCTCACCCCTACTCACCTCACAGGGTTGTTGTTGTGTGGAAAATAGGAGAAGGAAGGAGTATTAGGTATGTTCACTGCCTTGAGTTGAGTTATTAAAAAATAATAAAAACAGGGTTAAAGATAATAGTAAAAAAAAATCTTCCTTGCTAACATTTCACAATATGGGGATTAAAAAAAGTAATAGTAAACTAACGGGGGAGGATGGAATACTTAATTAAAGTAGACACTTTTGGTTTGTGTGACAAGTGTTTCATCTCTTACTAGGAGTTTAAACATAATGCTATCAACAAACATTTTTTTTCTATCAACATTATTTGGAAATACCTCATGCAGATCAGGAACTGATAAAAAAATAATTTGTTGCATGTTTGCAGCTAATAAATGTGGAATAAAATTATATTGGCTAGGGCAGTAATCACAATAGTTCATTATTTTGTCTTCACATACTCTCTCTTCAGAAGTTTAACAAAGCCAGACTGCTCTTGACTTGAACTCATTTCAGGAGTATTTTCGAAGGTACTCTTAAAAATAGGAATCTATGGTGATGCAAATTAAATGTTAACAGTTGAGGACTACATTTCTTTGAAATCATTCCTTTGATATCATTTGTATGAATGAAATTACTTATGTCAGTAAAGAGCTGCCTCCTTTTGAAGTTCCCCACCTGCTGTTCAGCCCCCACCAATACTATGTATGCAAATATTAATACACTGATTTATAGTAGACTGTTGTACAGCTACTCCTGTAATGTCCTGTTTATCATTCTTGGAGGATGCAAGTAACTGCTTCTCTAATTAAGTGTCCAGAAAAGTAGCTAAGTTGTATACTATAGAAATGGCGTTGAGATCCGTTGGATTTGAACATAGCTTAGGAAGGCTTAGTTGTATGGTGTTTTTTTGCCTTTTAACAATTTTGTAGGAGGCTTCTGATTGTGCATATACATCTGATTGTACAATAATACACTCAGGAATTGTACATGATGAAAATAAGAGGAGAGGGGCCCATTTGGATGAATGGGGGCTGTAATGTAAACCTTTGCATAGTGAACAGGGCTATGTCATCCTTCTATCTGATACTTGAAGGGCTGTAACAGATGAGCTCTCTAGTTATTGAAGCAGCCAGAAAGGATCATTAAGTGGTTATGTTCCACTGAATCAATAACCAATGGTCAATGACTCTGTGAATCAAACCTCTCCAAGCTGGCCTGTCTCTTGAAGAATTTTTTTTAAAGTTCTGGAAAACAAAATAATACTTGGATGTGACTCAAGCATACACTTCCCTAAACCACTAGAGTAAAAGAAGAAGAGGGGGGGGAGAAGAGTACAATCAAACTTGTAAGATTCTATTATTATAATCTATCTCAATAAAGTGTAGTTCTAGTGTTCCTGTGGAGATGATTTTCCAGTCTGGTCTGCCTACTGGGCTAAGAGGCTCTAATCTTTTCTGAAAGATTTTCAGCAGCGTCTTGCTAGCATTTGGCATTAGGGGCAATTCTCCTATAATTTTCTAATTCATTTAAATCTTTTTAGGGATTGGAGTAGAGGTAGACCTTTTGTAGTTTGGCCATTGTATTTTTTTTCCATACTTTTTTGGCAAAGGATTGTCATAATCATCCTTTCCAAGCTGCCTCCCCCCCACCCACCCCCGAAGAATTACATAGGGTTTCATTCACCCCTGGGACTTTCTTATTTGATGGTTGGTTAATAGCTCATCCTCTTTCCTCTTCAAGCACCACCAGTTCATCTTCAAACTCTGCTCTCTTGAATACAGTCTAATCGGAGTTGGGCTCCTATTACAGATTTTCCATGTTTTCCTTCCATCTTTTTCAAAAGATTATGTTCCATTATTACATCTTTTCCATGCTTGTTCTTTATGACATTGGCATTGGAATATTCCTTTGATTTCTCTAATTTTCCTAAGTAAATCCCAGTTTTGTTATTTTGTTTCATCTGTCCAAATTCAGATATTTGATCTCTTTATCTCTTATTGCTTTCAGCTGGAGGTTTGCATTAAGTTCTCCAGTTTTCCATAGTTTTCACTTATTTTCACCAGTCTTCTTTCCTTAGTTTCAATAGTTTCCATAGTTTCAATTTCTGTGATGTCTTTTATAACCAGTGTGCCCTTTATTTCTTTCTAATTCTTCTTATGTGCTTTCAGGTGTTTTCCTTCAGTATATAATAATTTTAACTTCTTCCCATATTATTTTAGTTCTATGAAGTCCTGGTCTTTGAATCAACTTGTAACCTCCATCTAGTGTCGTTCAAGAATGTGTTTAAAGTTATATAAAGGATTAACTGTCTTTGGATGATCTAACACAAAGGTTGAACATCACGTATCTTGAGAAGAAGATTTTTTTTGTCTAATTCTATTAAACAATTGCTCTATCTTGCTCATATTATGGATTGTGTGAAAGCCACCATCCATTTGCCACCTTCCTATATTTTCTGACCATATTTCCATATACATTTTTAAAAACATGAGAACTGTTACAAAAAAATGTTGGAAAAACGTTTTTATTGGTAAAGCTAGGAGTTATGTCTCTAGAAGTAGACCTCAGCTGCCTGACAAATGAAAACAATTTAACTCTCATCAAATATTGGCATTTTGGCGCAGAAAACTGTATTGCTGAGACAAAAGTGGGAATTAAAAGAAAATTTGTTTAGGATACTAGTGAGAAAAATGTTTGGTACTTTACTCCTACCAAATTCTAAACAAATTCTGGCAGTTGTCTTTCAGATAGGCAGTTTTTAATAGAATTAGATAATTGAAGGTAAATCTTGCACTGCAAGAGATTCCTGGAGGTCAGTGTGAGAAAGAAAGAGGGAAGGAGGGAGCAAGAGAAAAAATGGGAACTTCATTTTTATCTAAAATCCAAATTTCAAATCCTCTTCAAAGGCAGCTCTGTATACAATACACTGCAAAAGTAAAAGTAAAATGGGAGGCGTGCATAAGAGCACCAAAGTGCCTACTGTCCCCGTCCTATTGTTTCTTTTATTTTTCTAATATGTATCCATTTCATGTATTCATAACTATGTTTATTCTTATACCTATTATCTTGTAAGCGATTGACAGATAATAAAAAAAGTCCAAATAGGAAGTGACTAAGGCATGAGGAGCAGAGCTTCCTTTTCTAGGTTCAAACACAACTGGCGCACGAGATGTAATTGTACAAAGGCTCCCCTAGCCACAGTTGCCAACTGTTCCTTAAACAGGAGCTGTGAATCCAAAAGAACTCCCAGATTGTGCACCAGCTCTTTCTGGGGGAATGTTTGGCCCAGAATGCAACTGCACAAACAGTACCACCTGATCCACAGCTACATAATATTACTGGCATGTGAACTGCACTGATTTCCAGTAGATGTCAGGTGCAATTTAACGTTGCGACGTTTGTCAAAAATGCACATTTGGTATTCAGTATTTTCTCTGAGCAAAGCTAACTGAATACATTTTCCTGTGCCCAATTGGCTACAGCAATAATGATCTTTGATTGTTTGTTTGAGTTCAGTCTTTTATATTAATAATGGATGGTTTGTACCAGTCAGCCATGGAATCCCCACCCTAAACCAAAGTGGTTTACAAATCCATGCTTGTTATGGAGTTTCCTGATTTCTTGCCATGTTTCCTTCCATCAGTTTTCTATTAGGATTGGTGCACAAATGAAACTTTTACAGCGAAATCTTGAGTTAGTAATTCACTGCTATCTGCCCCCCACTCCTGCCTATGTATTATGCTGTTTATCCTATTTGATTGGCAGGACAGGAATATCTTCCCCTTCTTTTTTCATGTTGCTCCACCCAGTTTGTCAAAATTTGAAGACCTGAATCCATGATAATGGAATTTTATTCCTTTTCTAGTCTGCTTCCTTAGAACATTTAAGACATATTGAAAATTTATTTATTTAATAACAGAATAACACAGTTATGAGTGACCTTGGAGGTCGTCTAGTCGAACTTTTTGAAAAACAAAAAGGATTAGTACAAAAAATGGAAAGAGGGTCACAAAACTAAGACAGAATATCAGCAGATAGGCAGAATTTGCAAAGATAAAGTCAGGAAAGCAAAGGCTCAGAATGAACAAAGACTTGCACCAAAAGTCAAAGTTAATAAAAAAAGTGTCTTCCAACATATAAATAACAAGGGAAAAATCAAGGAAACAGTCAGTCCAGTAAAGAGAGAAGACGGCAAGGAAGTAACAGGCAACAGAGTAAAAGCAGAATGGTTAACACATTCTTTGTGTCAGTCTTCACGCAAAAAGAAACTATAGCCCAGTAGTGGCTGTAGAACCTATGGCATGCATGCTACAGGTGGCATGCAGAACCTCTCTGTTGGCATGTGCGCCCTCACCCCAGCTGAACTCCACCGCGCATGCACACACATCTCCTGCTGGCCAGCTAGCTTTCTGGTCTCTGCCATGCATGCACAGGGGCGGGGCACATGCACGGGGGCTGGGAGCATGCATAGGGAGGCACACGTGAATATGTAGGAATGGGATGCATGCACAGGTGGAATCATGTGCAGGGGTACATCTTGCATTTTGGGTATGTGCACACGCACTTTGGGCTCCGTTTTCATCAAAAAGTTCACCATCTCGGTTATAGCCCAACCTACCAAAAACATAACTGTAAAAGACAGACTAGAAATAAAAGTTAAAATAAGCAAAAAAATAGTAAGAGAAGACCTGTCTGATCTTGATGAACACAAATCACCGGACCTGACAGATTAAATCCCAGAGCTGGCAGAGGTCATCTCAGAACCACTGCACCATATCTTTCAAAAATCCTGGAGCACCAGGGAACTACCAGAGGACTGGAAAAGAGCTGATGTAGTTCCCATCTTCAAAAAAGGAAGAAAAAAATCAGACTCAGGAAACTACAGATCAATCAGCCTAACATCAATACCCAGGAAGATATTAGAAAACATAATAAAAAAAAACAGATCTGCCAACCTCTAGAAACAAGTAAAGTAATAGCTAGTAGTTAGCATGGGTTTGTTAAAAACAGATCATGGCAAACCAATCTTATTTCATTCTTCAACATAGTGACTAAATTAGCAGACCAGTGAAATACTGTGGATATAATATATTTAGATTTCAGCAAGGCATTCAACAAAGTAAACCACAATCTACTTCTTAGTAAGCTAGAAAAAAGTGGGATAGATAGCATCACCACCAGATGGATTCGCCACTGGCTGACAAATTGTACTCAGTGAGTAATCCCTAATGGGTCTAAATCTACATGGGGGGAATTGAGCAGTGGGGTACCACAAGGTTCCATCTTAGGCCAAATACTGTTCAGTATCTTCATAAGTGATTTAGATGAGGGAATAGAAAGGGAACTTACCAAATATGCAGATGATGCTAAGCTGACAGACTTGAACACTGGCCCCTATCTAACAAAATGAAATTCAATGTAGAGGAAAGTAAAGTGCTACACTTCAGCAAGAACAAGCAAAAAGTACACATGTAGACTGGATGAAACTAGGCTTAATGGCAGTAACTGTGAGGGGATCTTGGGGTCTTAGTGGAAAACCAGATAAATATGAGTCAGCAGTGTGCAGTGGCAGTCAAAACAGCCAATGCAGTCCTAACTTGCATTAACAGAGGAATACAATCAAGATCAAGTGAGGTATTAATACCACTCTATAAAGCCTTAGTAAGACCACACCTAGAGTACTGCATCCAGTTTTGTTCACCACACTATAAAAAAGATGTTGAGACTCTAGAAAAAGTGCAGCGAAGAGCAACCAGGATGATTAGGGGACTGGAGACTAAAACATACGATGAACGGTTACAGGAACTGGGCATGGCTAGTTAGTGAAGAGAAGGACCAGGGCAGAAATGATAGCAGTGTTCCAATATTTGAGGGGCTGCCACAGAGAGGAAGGGGTCAAGATATTTTCCAAAGCACCTGTAGGCCAGACAAGGAATAATGGATGAAAACTGAAGAAGGAGAGATTCAACCTGGAAATAAGGAGAAATTTTCTGACAGTGAGAACTATCAACCCATGGAACAGCTTGCCCTCGGAAGTTGTGGGAGTGCCATCATTTGAGGCTTTTAAGAGGAGATTGGACTGCCATTTGTCAGAAATGGTGTAGGGTCTCCCGCTTGGGCAGGGGTGGTGGTGGACTAGATGACCTACAAGGTCCCTTCCAATTCTGTTAATCTGTAACCCTCTGCTCAAGCAGGAGAATCTCTGCCATTTCAGATAAGTGACTGTCTAGTCTCTTCTTAAAAGCCTCCAGTGATGGAGCATCCACAACTTCTGAAGGCAAAGCTGTTGCACTGGTTAATTGTTCTCATTGTTAGAAAGTTTCTCCTAGACTCTCCTTAATTAGTTTCCATCTGTTGTTTCTTGTCTTGCCTTCTGGTGTTTTGGAAAATAGATTCACTCCTCTCTTCTTTGTGGCAAGCCCTCAAATAGTGAAACCCTGCTATCATATCACCCCTAGTGACATTTAATAATCCGGGTCAGTTATTGGAAGTGATTGTGAGTAGATATTGAGAATGGTAGTTAGTAAAAGTAGATAAGAGAACTATGCTGTAAAAAAAACTTATTAGCTAGGTCATATGTCAAAGTGTCAGTTTACAGATGTAGGATGTTATGCTTCTTTAAGTGATATTTGTATGTTGACTGTAAATATATCATAATGTGGAGTTCATCGTGGTTGTGTGATTTCTGGTTTTGTTTTAGCTTAATTGATCATTATAGTTGTGATTAGTGGTGGGATTCAATTTTTTTTTACTACCGGTTCTGTGGGCGCAGGTTGGTGGGCATGGCAGGGGAAGGATACTATAAAATCTCCAGTCAGATGTAGTATTTGCCAGTTCTCTGAACTACTCAAAATTTCTGCTACCGGCTCTCCAGAACTGGTCAGAACCTGCTGAATACCACCTCTGGACCATACCCTAGGGAGAGGCAAGATTTTGGTTTGTATTGTTTACCTGTGATCCTTTATATCAGGGTTTCCCAATCTTGGCTGTTTTAACTTCAACTTCCAGATTTCCCCAGCCACCATTGGGAATAGTTCCCCAGAAATTTGAAATTCATGTGTCCGCAAGTTGCTAAGGTTTGAAAACCCTGCTTTACATGAAGGCAATAACAAGACTAGAATACCAAGTTTCGCAGTATTAATCAGCCTCATTGCCTCTGCAATTCCTACAGACATTGTCAGCCAGTATTATTTAACCATGTTCCAAGAAGACATATTAGTCTAATTCAAATAATTTTAATTAGAGGTAGGCTTCACATAATGTGGTTTGTTTGGTTTGGGCTTCACATATTGTATTAACTTATCAATTAAGGCCATATGGTTAAACTATGGAGTTAAAAAAAAAGTTTCCATCATGAAAGTTGAGAAAACACTGAAAGAAGGTAATGAAAACTTTATGGTGAGCTTGTGACTTGGGTTTGCACATTGCCCTCAGTTAGAATACTATTTGTTTGGTTTTGAGTTAGAATGGTAGGTGAGCTCAGAAATTATGATTTATAGACAATGCTTGTGGGATAGTGTGATGTGTAAACTCAGGGAATTGTGTTTGTTTAATAGACCATATTTAAGCAAATCACAATTTCATGGGATATATAAACCACTCTACAGTCTCAGGAGTGTATAAAGGAATTCTTTCTTGCAGGCTGCTTTTTAGAGGAATGTTTTAACTCCGCTGTTCTGTTGATGTTTTCCTGCTGGGTGAGCAACATGTTGTCTTTCTCTCTTTCCTCCAAGCCCACCCTTAAAATCGTCTGGTCAAACTCCAGCACCCTGAGAAATAGAGCTGAAAAGACTGGTGTTTGGAGTTCAGCCATTGCATTGCATTTATTCATTAAATGTGTCACGGCTGATCATTGTTACAGCAATGGCCATCCTCACCAAGCAGATAAAATCTACCTGTGGTATCAGGCTTCTTTCCTTAGATCTCTATTACCATGCCAAGTACAGGATATGGTTTCAAGTTCCCCTGTTTACACAACAGTCAAGGGATTGTCTGGTTCTAGGGTAGAACATAGTGATCAAGAATACATATGTAATAGGTGATATATATTGGTTAGTGTAACTTGCATTTCAGTTGTTAACCTGCCCATCCAGTCATATCAAACATGCAGGTTTTGTTATAGTGGGAAATGATCCAGTTCTGCTTGATCAGGATTATGAGTCTCCTGCTCTGCCTGTTTGAAAGCAGAGCGAAGCTGGTTCACCGAGAATTGAAATCGTACAATGCTCCATGTTCCTGGAAGCAGAAGCTCCTCCATTTTAGCTTTTCCAGCCTGTCAGGAAGAGAAATTTGGGGATAGAAAATTTAAGTCCTGCTTACCATGGTGGCGCAGGGGTTAGAATGCAGAATTTGCAGGCAAACTCTGCCGACTGCCAGCAGTTCAATCCTGATCAGCCTTCCATCCTTCCGAGGTAGGTAAAATGAGGACTCAGAATGTTGGTGGCCATAGGCTGACTCTTTAAACCACTTAGAGAGAGTTGTAAAAACACTGTGAAGTGGTATATAAATCTAAATGCTGTTGCTAATACAAGGACTGCAGGAGCACTTGTAGCTTCATCTGCAACGCACCTTTCCTGTCCAAAAAAGCAAGGGAGATGCCTCCATTAGAACTCTCTCCTTCTTGCTGGGTCTTGTGTGAAGCAGGGAATGCAATATATAAAAGGGCTATTTCCTGGTCAGTATCCAGGTATTTTTCTATCTCATAAAGCAATGTAGGTTACTGACATTATTGACTATTGGCCAATGCCTACTGAGGCTTTATGAGGTAGCATCATTATCTTCTTTTTACCCAGTGGGACTGGACCACTTATGAGCTTCCTGCTACTAATTCATTCTTGTTTAACACAGGCAATAAAGTTCTTGTCTGTTTCCTGCCTGGGATGTCCTCTAACCCACTGCTGAAATTCAGATTTATCTGAATGCTGGTAACATCCCTGCTCATTTCCAGCATTGCTATTCAGATCATAACTGGCTTTTACAGAAACAGATACGACTGTGGCTGTTTCCTTCCTCCCTTCTCTTCTAATGGCAAATAAAAGATGCATGTTTTGGTCCTATCAGCTCATGATCTCCTTTTTTGCACTTCATTGCTTGCAAGCATTCGTGACTAACTTGTCTCTGTAATGTTTTCCCATCATGCCACTTTTAATAGCCCTTACTAGGGAGATGCAATGATCTTGCAGCAGTCATATCGTTCCTTATAAATTATCTATTTTGGCTCTTAGCTTTAAAAGGGGAGGGGGGAGATTATTTTCTTACTTGGTATATGGTATGCATTTTCTTGCTACTCTGTAATCTAGGACTATATTTTGTCCTCTTTAAGTGTATTTCTGTGATCTTACCGGGTTTTTTTTTCTTTTTATCCTTTTTCTCAAGCAGCACCCCATAATAGTGTCCAAAGAGCAGCTTCCTGCGATCATTTTATAAGGATGTTATAAAACTAAGGTTACTTTTGTGACCCCATTTTCATTTTCTGGCATCTGTTGTGAAATAATTGTATATGAGGAATCCCACCCACCCTTCATGCCCCCTCCTCTTTCTCTCTCCCGCTCCCTCTCTATGTCGGTCTGTCTGTCTCCAGAAAACAGACAGATAGACAGACAGATATGAAAGAAAGCAGGGTGGATGGGATTCCTCAAATACAAAGAAAGAGAAACAGAGAGTATAGGCACACACACATGGACACAAAACACAGAGTGCACCATCAGAGAGGGAAAGACAGTGCATGAGAGAGAAATTGCTTGCCACACACCATTTAAAGCCAGGAGAGTTATTTGTGTCCGTATTGTTTCCAAAAGCTTTTGTCTAAAGTGAGCTAAAAAAAAAAAAAAAACATCAACCCCAGCACCAATATTTGTAGCAGATTGATTATGTGACTGCTGACGTGTGCCTTCTCTTAGTAGTTTTAAATTTCAGTTTGCAGTAAGAGGAGCTGGAGCGAGGCCTATAAAATTATATCTTTCTTGCCTTCATTTTCCCATGCCACATGATGCTTTTATTAAGATGATATAGTATTTTTATTTGCCTTGAAATCTTAGTTTCATGACACTAATTTGGTTCAGATGGTGGCACCAGACACGAGAAATTTTGAGAACTTTGATAGTCTGCAGGACAATCAGATTTCTTTCATGCCAAAGAGGAAAAGTTTTTAAATGTACAGATAGTAACATCCATTCTTGAGTTATATTATCACATTACACATAAAGCACACGGTAGATTTAGCCCATGAAAATATCTTTCATTTCACCCTGGCAGGGAATAATCTGAAATTGTGACTGGCTATTCTATTATGGATGAAAGATTTTAGCATCCTGGAAAGAACAGCGTTGATTGTTCAATAGAGTTCTAAGATGAGGTAATCCTCTTGATTATAGGATACAGGTAGTCCTCGACTTACAACCGCAAAGTCTAAGTTGCCAATTGAAATAGTTGTTAAGGGAGTTTTGCCCCATTTTATGATCTTTCTTGCCACAGTTGTTAAGTGAATCACTGCCATTGTTAAGCTAGTAACATAGTTATTAAGTGAATCTGGCTTCCCCATTGACTTTGCTTGTCAGAAGGTCACAAAAGGTGATCACATAACCTCAGGACACTGCAACGGTAATAAATACAGACCACTTGCCAAGTGTCCAAAATTTGATCACATGATCATGAGGATACTGCAATGGTCATGAATGTGAAAAATGGGGAAAAATCTTTTTTTTTTTTAGTACTGCTGGTAACTTTGAATGGTCACTTAACAAATGGCTGAAAATTGAGGACTGCCTGTATTCCTTTAGGTGTGATGGCAGCAAATTCTAGGACCTGTTAACTCTCATGGTCATAACCCAAATTACTTGCATGTGGGTATATTTGGAGGTAGCATGGAATCCAAACATAGGTATTACATAGGTATTATAAAATTGTTTTCCTTGCAATGGTCCCCAAGAGTTTTTTTTTCCTTTATGGCTGCATTTGTGATCCACAAGACCAAACAGAGAGGAAATCTTTTTTGGAATGAACAATTTGGGTACTTAATTATTCTTGTTGCCTGTTTTTGTCCTTAGAAACAGTCCTAAGAAATATCCAACCCCCCACAAAGGAAACTTCTTCTTCAGTAAGGTGTTTGATCATTGGCACATGAACCAAGAGTGTGTTCTCTGTCTGATGAGTCAGAGCAAGCAACCATAGTTTATTGAGACTTGATTTCTGAACTGACCAAGAAAAAGAAGTAAAGCATCATGATTGACAAATCAAATCAATCAATAAAAATAAATAAATAAACATGTCACAGTAAACAGAAGCAAATCCAGCTGCTGTGCTTTAGTTTGTCTGGCTTGCTAGCAGGTGGGCTTGAGGCAGCTCACTTTGGGAAAGCAAGAACTCTTCAAAGCTGATTTATTAGAACATGCTTGCATGGCTGCTCAAGTTCACGCACAGGTGGACGCAACAAGACCACATAGAAATGGCAGGAGAAGTTTTGAAAATGGCAGGATTGGAAGGTGACTGAATTTAAAAGAATGAGCTCTTAAACTGCCTGCTACCAAAGAGCCAGGAGTAGCATTTCTCATATATGTTTTAGTTGCAGGATAAAATTTATATAAATAAAGACATGCCATTTGAACTGACCATAGTCTTGTAGGTTTTGTGTGTTCGTTAATCATTGCTTAATCATTGTGAGATCCTCCTCCAAGAAGATCAGTGTAAAACATATCGTTCTTTCACCTCCGCCTTGAAGTCATCTAAGTTTGTAAGGCAGGCTGAGAAAGCACATGAGACTCAAACCTAACCAAAACTAGCCTTCTCTCTTCTTAACCTTCATTACTGGGTTTGTGTATCACGTGCATGCTGTGAGAACCCGAATGGCGGTTGTCCTGGTGTGTTTTATGAGCAAGCCTACCTTTGACTGTATCACAATAGATTATGCCTTTTTCCATTGCATCAGTTAAATATTGCTTTGAATTTATCATTTTTGTCTGTGTGGGCTTATTCTCCAGCATTTCAGTGCTGTTTCCTAGTTTGCCTGTGTGACGTAGACTTAGCTTGAAGGGGTTGGGGATGCTCTATTGACTGGACAATGGGAGTCAGGTACACTGTTTAGTGTATGCACTCAAACATGTAGCTTCAGCTAATGCTTTGCTTTGAGACTGAGCCCGATTATGGCTAAGTGGATCCTTCTGCTAGAGGTGCTGGTTCTTCCCATTTATCTAACTCAAGAGAAGGGGGCCCAGAGTGGTTGTAGTCATAGGTATTTTCAGTGTTTCTTAAGAGCCTCCATCAAGCTGCTTCATGCCATTTAAGGATTGTAGCGAAACCTCAAACCTGAGACATAACTACACATACATCTTGTATTTCAAAGACACTTTGGGGTGTTTTGTAATTGAAAAGAAACTGAAACCTTTATTGTTCTTCTGGAATGCTTTGTCTGTGTTGCGTACTTGCTGGGATGAATGGATGGGTGAAAAAGTGAGATACGATTAGTGTTTGGTTTTTTTTAAAAAAAAACAATGGGTTGAAAAGCGGTGTACCTTCTGATGTTTAAGCCACTGAGGTTCACATTATAATGTGTCTCTTGGTGGCTGTGTTAGTGAAGTTAGGAAATGAGTTGATTTATTGATACTATAACTTTTTTTTAAAGGCTGAGATGCTTTGCTGATATAAATCATTGCTATTCTGGAAACAGCCACGTGTCCAGACTGTGTGAAGCCCAGTGGTCTTTGAACTAGAAAAATATGTCAGTCCACAATCTTTGCTTTGATTACCTAACCCCGTTTTGCCAGGTGGTGCTGTCGTAACGATTTTAATGCGGGACAAGGTCAAGGAAGTCTCTGATGGCCTCCCTAGGTTTTGTTTCCCCTCACTCTAAATGTTGATTATTAGTGGGAAGAACAGCCACCAATCAGTCTCTTTAATCTGGCAGCATGGGGGTCATAGATGCCTACACTTTGAAACAACTTATGGAGTAGGAAAATGGCAAAGAAATAGGAAAATGGCGGCCTGACTAAAAACAGTGAAAATGTGTCAGCCCTTCCAGGTACATCAAAGTTATGAATTCTACCACTACTTTTATTATATTTATTTATTTATACCCCACCTTTATTATTATTATTTTATAAATAACTCAAGACAATGAACATATCTAATAATTCATTCCTCCTCCTATTTTCCCCACAGCAGCCCTGTGAGGTGGGTTGGGTTGAGAGAAAGTGACTGGCCCAAGGTCACCCAGCTGGCTTTCATGCCTCAGGCAAGACTAGAACTCATAGTCTTCCACTTTCCAGCACAGAATCTTCACCGCCAGATCAAACAGGCTCTCATAGAAAAAGAAGAAGAAATGTAATGTTACAGTAACAAAATCTTCCAAGTCTGAATGTTTTCATTTATCTTGATGAAAATCATGGAGGGTCAAGTGTGAGATGCTTTCTCAAATTACAGTTCAGTCCAAGATTTAGACTTAGTTTGCTTGACAATTGTCTTGGTTTTGACTCTTCCTTCTGTCCCTCAAGGTTATTCCTTCTTCCCATTACAAAACTACAATGAACTGAAACTCCTTATAGCAAAACCAGTGTAATCTTTGTGATCAAACCAGCCTAAAATGCAGCTGGCAAAACCAATATCTTTCCTATTTTTAAATCTACCATCTGCACGACATAGGACTTTTTAGGTATAGATCTACCAACAAATATGAAGCTGATCCTGTAGTTCCAACAAAAGGATTTAAATAGCCTGTTTGCCTTTACATTTTGTTTGGTTATTTCTTCCATTAATAGTTTAGCAAATGAGCTTTGTGCATATCTCACCTACCCAACAAAGTATGGGAACATTTTTTAAAAATAAACTGAAACCGGGTGCAGAAATTAAAATGTTAAACTTTTAAAATATATCATATTTGGGTTTTTCTAATAATATTTGCTGAGAAAAGAATCCAAACAGCCCAGTGTGAATAAAATAGCTTTGAAATCGCTATTTTTATGTCTACCAAGCCTCTGATAAAAACCCCTGATATATTTGTTGATAACAAAAGAAAAATAATTGTCCTGAGATTATTTTTTAAAAATGGTGGGATGTACTCCCATATGGTACATCACTGAATCTTGGCAGATGACTCTGTGCAATTGTGAGGTTAAGTTGAACTTATCATTAGTCAGAAGGAACAAGTTGCTTCAGGCAGCAGAATCAGAGAAATAGTGGTCCATCCTGGGCTCTTGATGTAGCTGGAGCAGTGGCATTATCCAGCAATAGCCCAAGGCACATGCTCTTCCCTCTTTGGTATCATATCAGTAAATAAATGAAAAACTTAGAGTGAGCAGATTGGTGGCCTTCTCCCCTTAGCTAGGTAGCCAGCTGCACCAAGATACTTGCATAATGCAATTTGATATAGCTTCTTTCCAATAACAGATTATAAAGACGAATCTTCTGTGGGAAGCCCCCAAATTCCAAGCTTCCCCACATTGCAGTTTCCTTTGGGAAGTGTAGACCTAGTGTAGGTCTAGTGTAGACCTAGACCTGGAAATAAGGAAAAGATGGGCACTTTCCAGTTCCATCTAGATGGGAAGCAGTTAGACTTAAGGATTGATCTTGATCAGCTGCCAGGTCCATCTTCTTCTCAGGAGAGGGGCGGTTGCTTATGTGTCGAGGCCTTTGATGCATTTCCTGGTCCATCCTTGCACTTAGAAGTGATGTTGATGATGGACAAGATCAGTGGTGGGATTCAATGTTTTTTTTTACTACCGGTTCTGTGGGTGTGGTTGGTGGGTGTGGCAGGGGAAGGATACTGTAAAATCTCCAGTCAGAGATGGCATTTGCCAGTTCTCTGAACTAATCAAATTTTCCGCTACCAGTTCTCCAGAACTGGTCAGAACCTGCTGAATACCACCTCTGGACAAGAAAGAAAGAAAGGTTGGTGTGAAAGAAGGTTGGTGTGGCCTTGGGAAGAGAAAAGAGGAGTTGAAGAGGTGTTTCAGGAAAGTTGACTCACTCCGAAGAAATAGGAAAGTACAAGAATGAAAATCAAAATAACCTGGCCTTCATTTTGTTAAGAAGGGGCAATGAGAAACCCTGATGGGCTTTCAAGACTCTACTATTCTATCCTACTATTTAAAAAAAACAGCTCAAAATTCCTACTATTCCTGATTCTTGATCTTGCTTACTTCAAAGAGCTGACAGGAGAATGGGCTGGGCTGGGCTGGGCAAGAAAGGAGAGGAGAGGAGAGGAGAGGAGAGGAGAGAAGAGAAGAGAAGAGAAGAGAAGAGAAGAGAAGAGAAGAGAAGAGAAGAGAAGAGAAGAGAAGAGAAGAGAAGAGAAGAGAAGAGACCTTGGAGGTCTTCTAGTCCAACCCCCTGCTCAGGCAGAAAACCCTATATCATTTCAGACAAATGGTTGTCCAAGTCCATTTCGGCTAATGAAAGTTAACAGACTGGTTTTGCTTGAGAAAGAGCAACATGTGCCTCCCTCAAGGCAAGATCTATAGTACCTATTTTTAAAGTGATAAAATACCACAATAACGGATAAAATAACTAACCCTTTGCTTCCCTCTTATGAACTGCCAGAACAGCGGCACAAGATGGTTTCTAAAAAACATTTATGCTTCAGATTTCACAAGGCTACACAACTAAACGGGAAAAGAAAGTGAATGAAATGCAGGATGGCTGGGACCAAAATTTCATCTGATTGTAATGGTTCTCCCCCCACCCCCACCCCCACAACCTTTTGTAAAATGTTTTTTGTGCTAAAAATATGAAATTGATTCATTAGACCTTTTAGAAATTGCCTCTTGGTTTGGCTCTCCTCCTATATGTAAACTTTAATGGGAGATAGATGTATGTACATTTGTATTGTACCTCACCCCGAGGATCCATGTTTGAGATTCCAAGACTGAATGTTTACAACATAAAAAGTTCTTTAAGTATACACTCACAAGACTTCTACAATAAAGTCCTGCATAGCAGGGGAGGTCAGATGCCTTCAGGAGAATTCACCCACTGTTAGTAGCCTTACTGAGGAACTTAAGATTCCTCCAAAAGCATTTAAAAAACCATATGGTACATCACTGAACACCCCAGGCCTTAATGATCCTATTGAATTTTTTTAAAACTTTATTTTTTTAAGTGTATGGATTTTGTTCACAGAACTAGTACATTTAGTATAGTTTTTATATTCTACATAATTCTAATATTTGAATCATGTTTACTTATATCTTGTAAGCCACCCAGATTGTTTAAAAACAATTTTTATAGGGAGATAGTTTTTTTTTCTAAAAAAAAGACTCCCTGAGGATTTTACTCCACTAGTCAGGGTTAACTATAGGAGGTGGTGCTTATCTCTGTTTCTAGACAATTGACCCAGCACCGTCCGAAGATATTTCCACAATCATGTGGCCCAGCATAACATCATGGAGGGTTGTTATCTTGCCACCGAAATGGTACCTATTTATCTACTCACATCTGCATGTTTTCTAGCTGCTAGGTTGCTAGGAACTTGGGCTAGGACGAGAACTCACCCCATTGCATGATGCTGGGTCTCGAACCTGGGTTGCCAGCTTTGCAGCTGAGAAGCCCAGATTCTTAATTGCAGAACAACTGCACCACTGTTTAGAATAGAATAGAATAGAATAGAATAGAATAGAATAGAATAGAATAGAATAGAATAGAATAGAATAGAATAGAATTCTTTATTGACCAAGTGTTTTTGGACACACAAGGAATTTGTCTTGGTGCAAATGCTCTCAGTGTACATAAAAGAAAAGATACATTCGTCAAGAGTCAAGAATCATAAGGTACAACATATAGTCATAGGGTACAATAAGCAATCAAATCATACTAGGAAACAGTCAATATAAATCGCCAGGTTACAGTCATACAGTCACAAGTGGGAGGGGATGGGTGATAAGGAGTGATGAGAAGATTAACAGTAATAGTAGTGCAGAGTTTGTAAATAGTTGAACAATGTTGAGGGAATTATTTGTTTAGCAGAGCGATGGCGTTTGGGAAAAACTGTCCTTGTATCTAGTTGTTCTGGTGTGCAGTGCTCTATCGCGTCGTTTTGAGGGAAGGAGTTGAAACAGTTTATGTCCAGGATGTGAGGGGTCTATAAATAGATGTGATGGGCAGCATAAAATTTAAATAAATAAATCAAAAAAATCAATCAATCAATAAATATCAGCCTGAACAGAACAAGCTGTTAGAAAAAAAAAATCTATGATTGTTCGGCCATTCCTTCAGCAGAGAATGCTGATTATGTAACATCAGCTTCTAACATTGGCTCCCATAAAGGATGCTACAGTCAGGGTTCACCAACATTTCCAGGGGTGTGGGTTTCTTAATCCCAAGTCTAGATTAAATCACTGATTATGTCCAGTGGCCTGCATCTGACTGAACTTTCATCATTTCTTCTTCATTGAAATCATTCTCTGACCATGAGGCAATTCTGAACAATTCTTAGGTCTTTTACAGAAGGTTAGTTTCCCACCAGACAGTATCATGTAACAGACAGTTCACACAGGACGACTGCGCTGAACTGTAAAAATAAATGAAGTTTGGAAAAAAAGCCTATTTGCAATTAATTTAGGGGCATGAAGTGCCTAATTATACAGTTTGGCATATAAGTCACCTCTGTGAAATCTAATATCAGTTTTGAAAGAGGATGGTCTTTATTTCACACACACACACACACACACACACACACAACTATGGCCTTTGAGTTTGATCTAATGTATGTGCAATGCACAAACATTTTTGACAGACTATTCACACCTCTGATCTTGTAAATATTTGCAATAAATACCGCTGCTTAAGCAGTTATTTCAAGGCACCATTTCTCCTCCATTAAAGGTTAATTTACAGGTTAGTAACCTATAGAAAGAAGATACGTGTACTTTTATGTTAATGTGCTGCAAAGGGAGACGGGCGTCTCCAAAGGTAGTTTGAAATTCTCTAGTGGCCCTTCCTTGTGGCACCACTCAAAGCTCAACGTGAATTCTTTTCATTGGTTCATGTTTATGGCAAGCTTAATCTTCTGTTTTCAAGCAGGAGTGGGGGGGTGAGGGCAGGAGGAGGGTGGCGGAAAGATCTTAGCTGTTCCGGCTGTATTTGAAAGCATTCATGCGTTTGCTTAAAGAGTCTCGCATAACACACAAACTCATTCGTCACAGTGCTCGGATACCTGCTCCTGAGCTTTGACATGGCTCACAAGGACGCTTGGATGCGGCTGAAATTGTGGAGGAGGGTGATCGAATCACAAAGGTGCCATGGCTGCACTCTCCCTCAATACAAGATGTATCCAATTCTAAACCTGGCCACGCATTTTAAGGTGACCTACGATCTTTCCTATGGAATCCAGAAAATCTTTTCTTTTTTCTTTTTCTCCCTCCTTCTCATAATAGTCTCCTCTTTGTCACCCCCTCCCCCAGCCACTGCCTTTCCTACTCAGTCATTTGCCTGTCTCCTCTCCTTATACTACTCTAGCCAATGTTTGTTAGTTTTCTAAAAAGGAAATATCAAGTTAACCCTTTCCTAACAAGGGTAGAATGTAAATAATGTTTCATTTCATGACAATGATATCAATGGAAAATAATTATCTAAACCAGCGGTCTCCAACCAGTGGTCCGCGGCCCACTGGTGGGCCTTGAGAAAATTTGGGTGGGCCGCAGAGAAATCTCACCCACAGAGAACCCTCCCAAAGCAATTAATCCAGGCTGCACCGCCCACATGGCCCGCAGGAACTCTCCCCGCCCACTCACTCCTTACCTGGCAAACTTGCTTGCTAAAATTGCTATGTTTCCTTTTTCTGACCATCATCTGTTCTGCTGTGCTGGGAGATTTAGATTACCTAGGAAGCAGGAAATGGTTGGATTTCTTACTTTCTAGTTAGTCTTTAGATCTTCAGTTCTGCTCCCCTTACTACTGAAGGTTTGCTTGCAAGCAAATTCAGTGTAGACTCACGGCAAGCAAATTTGAGAGACTGAGCTAGCCGATGGCAGATAGATAGATCACTGAATGATTCTGTGAGCAACTCAATCTGCCTGCTTTGCCTGATTTTGGGTAAAAATTGCTTTTAAAAAAAAATTCAATATTTACATACATGGGGTGTTGTGAGTTAATTTTGTGAGTTTGCTTGCAAGCAAATTTTATGTGACAGATTGAGCTAGCCAATGAATCTGAATGAATGAATGAATCTGTGATTCTGTGAGCAACTCAATCTGCCTGCCTGCTTTGCCTGATTTAGGGTAAAAGTTGCTCTTTTTTATAAAAAAAATCAATATTTATATAAATATTTATAATATTTACATACAAGCCATGCCCAGCCAGTCACATGACCACCAAGCCACACCCACAAATTAGGCCATGGCCTCAGAACCGATTAGTGGTCTCTGGGATCTAAAATTAGGAGTTTGGTGGTCCCTGAGGTCCAAAAGGTTGGTGACCCCGATCTAAATTAACCAACCAACCAACTAACCTTTAAAACAAGAGAGAGTGGGGGAGGGAGGAAGATGGGGGGATGGCTGGATAGATAGGTGGGTAAATGGATGGATGGAGATAGACATAGACAGACAGACAGATAGATAGAACTGTATTTTAGACTATTATATATATTTACAGCTTGTGTGTTTCTGCGACTGCAAACAGCTTTATATATATTTATAAACAAACCACAGTATGCTGTTACTGATTTTTGTTAACTGATATATGTATGCACATAAAAAGACAGAAATCAAGTCTTTCCCATTTTTGAAAATACTGAGCTCAGAATTTCTGTTGCCAAGTGGCCAAATTCACTTGTTAAGTGAATTTTGACCCATTTTATGTCTTTTCTTGCCACAGTTAGAATTAGAATTCTTTTATTGGCCAAGTGTGATTGGACACATAAGGAATTTGTCTTGGTGCAAATGCTCTCAGTGTACATAAAAGAAAAGATACGTTTGTCAAGAGTCAAGAATCATAAGGTACAACACTTAATGATAGTCATAGGGTACAAATAAGCAATCAAATCATACTAGGAAGCAGTCCATATAAATCATAAGGATACAAGCAACAAAGTTACAGTCATACAGTCACAAGTGGGAGGGGATGGGTGATAAGGAGTGATAAGAAGATTAATAGTAATAGTAATGCAGACTTTGTAAATAGTTGGACAGTGTTGAGGGAATTATTTGTTTAGCAGAGTGATGGAAAAAAATGTTTTGTGTCTAGTTGTTCTAGTGTGCAGTGCTCAATAGCATCGTTTTGAGGGAAGGAGTTGAAATAGTTTATGTCCAGAATGTGAAGGGTCTGTAAATATTTTCACAGCCCTCTTTTTGACTCGAGCAATATACAGGTCCTCGATTGAAGGCAGGTTGGTAGTATTTTTTTTTTCTGTAGTCCTAATTATCCTCAGAAATCTATGTCTGTCCTGTTGGGTTGTAGAACCAAACCAGACAGTTATAGAGGTGCAGATGATAGACTCAATAGTTCCTCTGTAGAAGGAATTGTTAAGTGAATCACTGCAGTTGGGAAGTTAGTAACACGTTTGTTAAGTGAATATGTCTTCCTTGATGACTTTGCTTGTCAGAAGGTCACAAAAGATTATCACAAGACCATAGGACACTGCAACCGTCATAAATATGACTCAATTGCCAAGCGTCTTGAGTTCTGATCACATGTCCATGGGGATGCTGCAATGGTGGTAAATGTGAAGAACAGTCATAGGTCACTTTTCTCAGCGCTGTTGTAACTTTGGTCCACAAATGAAGTGTCATAAGTCAAGGACTATCTGTAATTCAAGGCAGCAAATATACTTAATACTCCTTCCTCCTCCTATTTTCCCCACAAGAAAGCCACCCGTCTGGCTTTTGTGCCTAAGGTGGCACTAGAACTCACCATCTCCCAATTTCTAGCCTGGTGCTAGATCAAGCTGGCTTACGGGCTGCAAGGGAAAAAAAGGAGGGGGGTGGGTGGGCTGTTCCTTCGCCAAGGTGATGAAAATAAGTTTTTCTACCTTTCTTCTTCAAAGATTGCTGCATTGCAATGTTTCCCTCAGCCCTGCTTTGTATTTGCTTTAGTCCATTTTAACATTAAATTTATTCATGGTTAGGGAGTGGAAAGGTTTTATGGAATTGGCCAGAAAATGTATATTCTTCCTTCCGGTGCACATTTCCAGCTAATGATATGGAGTTCATGCTCCTCATATGTATTTGTGTTCATTAGACAGCCTATTTCTACTTGAATAGGTCTTTGCCTTGTTAGTAATGCTTGCCTCAAGATATTCCTGTTTACTTCCCCAGCTGTTCTCCTCATTCCTTTTCTCTACTTATCTAATAGATAGAGCCACCCATCTTATGGATGGGGGTGGCTCCCAAACCAGGAAGGTCTCTTCATCTTCAGTCCCCTCATTCCTTCTTGACCAAAAATAGAAATTTGGAGAAGTGACCGCCGGAAGAGAAGTGACCGCGACAAGCATGCCAGTGAAGTTGTTGCAGGGGTAGGAGCAGGTAAATGGAGAAAAACAGAGACCTGAAATCTTTATAATTGTATCGTGTTTTGCTTTATGTTATATGACATTAAGCTCTGAGGTGTTTCTGAGTTGTAAAATATACTGTAGCTAGCTGAACATTGAAAAAAGAAATAAAACTCAGAAGAGCGTTTTGCAACAATTGAGCTCCCTTGCTCCAAGGCAACTTTTCTTTTGAATAGATGCTAAAGGTGAATTTGATTTAGGTATATATGCATCTTGCACAGTTAGCCCAAGCAGAACGGCTTCTCGTTTTCACTGCTGGAAAATTCAACCACTGATTCTCTTATCTAAATGCCCACTTTCTCAAAAGCTGGCCGTAATTTTTCTCACAAATTACTGCATATTAAAAAAATGTTGCAGGCTTCTTTATTCACAACTACTAACCTCATGAATCCTTCCCGCCCCCCCACCAAACATTTTTCTTCCTGAAATACACTTAATACCCATTAAATTAAATGCAGTCAAATGGGTATGTCAGAATAATGAAATTCACTGTTTAAAAGGCTAATAAATCCAACTGCGATTCTGGGAAAGCTTTCGCTCTGCAAACCAGGACCTTTTGGTTTGTATCTTCAACCTTTGAAGTCACATGGAGTCCTAGAATTACATTCTTTAGAGAACAAGGATTTTCCCAGGACCAGGTGAGGTTAATAGGATGCAGATTAATATGCCAACCCTCCCAACATGGTGGCGCCATAGCTTGGTGGCAGGTAGCCAAAATTTGACAGAATATTGGGTATAGAACATGGATGTATATGTACACATGTTGATAGGTGTTAACCTCAAACAGGGGTTTCGAGTCTGCAATATTGTGAATGAATTTCTCCCAGTTCTGAACAATAAAACAATTTTGTTCCTACTCCTCCGGGGAGACCATTATCTCTTCTGCTAGGCTGTGAGGAAATAGGCCTGCCCTTATTAGATATGTATGTGTGTAGGTACAGTACTGTATACATTTAGAATTTCCCTAAGGAGATTTACCCATCCTACTAGGTCAAATAGAGTAAGCAAGCTTCTGTGTCCTTTCTCCAAATTTTGTCAACTGATGGGAGCTAGAAAACGTGCCTTTTCCAGGGCAGTCCCTAACCTATGGAGCCCCCTGCCCACTGAAGTTTGTTAAGCTTGCACCTTTTTAGCTTACCATAAGGCCTTTAAAACCTTGGTTTTCCCCAAGCACTGAGAGATTGATAGCAATAGCACTTAGACTTATGTACCGCTTCACAGTGCTTTATGGCCCTAAGTGGTTTACAGAGTCAATATATTGCTCCTAACAGTCTGGGTCCTCATTTTACCAACCTCGGAAGGTTGAAAAGCTGAGTCACACTGCTGGCAGTTGGCAGAATCAGCCTGCAATGCTGCATTCCAACCACTGCCCCACCACAGGTCTTACAATACATCAGCATAGATTGGCCCCAGGTTTTTCATTGTTTCTAATGTTTTATGTTTTAGCTGCAGGGATAAAATTCAACCATCTCGGCCCACCTCAGAAGAAGTGGTATTTGAATCGGTAAAAAATCACCTCAATCACCTCTGGTTGCTATTACTATTATACCAAGCCATGCCCATAGCCACCCCCTGTTTAGCTGGCTGTGTCTTATAGTTTTAAAAATGGTTTTATAGATTTTTTGTTTTAATCTTTCTTTGGGGTTGCCCAGAGTTGGCTGAAAGATGGATAGCTATATTAATGTTTCCAATGAATAAATATGTAAATCTCTATGTATTGATTTTTTTAAAAGGCAACAAATAGCTCCTTCTGTGGTTGGAAATGATAAATGTTGAAATGGAATCCTCGAGTGATTTTTTTTTCACCTAACGTTTTGAATTATTTCTCAATGATTGCATACCCTGGAGGTATGAACATAGCCAGACAAGTTTGACTGGCTTTCTCGGATCCCTTTCCCAGGAAATGGGCTTGGCTTGACTGCATTGTGAGTTAAAACAGATTTGTAGACTGAGCTGCACAAGTATTTCAGAACAAACTAGACAGTGACAAATGCAGTGCTTGGAGGGCCATTCCTAAGTGGCCAAGATGGGATGCTTGTTTGCGAAAATGGATGGGTGAAGGACCAGGCGTATTCTGTTCCTTTGGTTCGGTCTTATAGAAACATTCTCTTTTCAGTTTTAGCTGGAGTGTCTCGCTGATTGTTTTTTCAGCACCATGGATTTTTTCTCAATGGGCAAGGTAGAGTAATTACAACACAAGTTGCTTTATTTACCTTGAACATAAGCAAGATGATAGCTATCTTAACTCTTGTTGACAATTGCTGTAAGGTTTGCCAGGCAATTTCAGATTCTATTAATGCTTTTTTTTTCCCTTTATGCCCTTTGGCAATGATATTATTTTGCTTTATCTTGTATTACATCTCACAGATAAATACCCGGTTGTGTATTTGCATTTCAGCACTGGATTTCTGTTGTTTTCAATAGTTCATTTGGTGCTGCGCATGTAATTTGGTATGAATAAAACATTTTATTCATTAAAATATATCATTTGTATTTTCACATTTGCTTTTTTATCTACTCAGACCTACTGAAATTTAGAAAGCAACTGCTGGTGCCAACGTGTAGCATAGTTTTATGATGTAATAAATAAATGCGATAGGTTTCTGCTTTTTTTAAAAAAAAAAATTAAACCATGACAATAATTTTGGGATTCTAAGAGAATCAGAACTCTAAGGAACCTGTAATTAAAACTTTCCATCCAAAATATATATGTAATCTATTTCTAATTTATTAAACTGTTTCTAAAAGATCAAAAATATCCCCTCCCCCAAAGCCTGGATTTTCAAACTAGGTACAGTAGCATGATTAAAAAACTGAATAGACAACGGTGAATGGTGTGAAGCGTACAAACCAGTGTCTGAGGAGAACACATCTTTCTCCTTCTGTCCTGGCCACTTTTTACAGAGGCACG
Organism: Pseudonaja textilis; assembly: GCF_049901715.1. NCBI lineage: Eukaryota > Metazoa > Chordata > Lepidosauria > Squamata > Elapidae > Pseudonaja > Pseudonaja textilis. Next base: position 123,625,471 of record NC_141991.1, on the reverse strand, counting down.
ACTGAGAATGTTTTAACAAATTGCATCACTGTTTGGTTTGGGGGCAGCAGTGCCTCAGATAGAAAGTCCATACAGAGAGTGGTAAGGACAGCCAAGAAGATTATAGGAAGTTCACTTCCTGTTATTCAGGATACTGCTTACAAGTGCTATGTGCTTGGAATTCAAAGCATTGTTAGAGACCCTGTACATCCTTTTAATGGTCTGTTTCTGTTACTCCAGTGGTGGGATTCATTTTTTGTTTACCACTGGTTCTGAGGGTGTGGCTTGGTGGTCGTGGCAGGGTAAGGATAATGTAAAATCTCCAGTCAGAGCTGGTATTTGCCAATTCTCTGAACTACTCAAAATTTCCGCTACCGATTCTCCAGAACTGGTCAGAACCTGTTGAATACCACCTCTGTGTTGTTCCCATCTGGGAAGAAATTTCAAAGTATTTCTAGCAGGACTACCAGATTCTTAACAGCTTTGTCCCCTAAGCTATCTGTCTGGTAAACTCGTTTTTCTTGCCATAAACATGTATACTAGACTGTGTTGTCTCTGTGTCATACAATATATGTGGGTATACACATAATTTTGTATTTATTTATTTATCTACCTTGTCATGTTTATGTAGTGTAAAATTGGAGGTGGTAGCCCTTGAAGAGCTGTATGCAACAAAATTTCATTTTTATGTATGCCAATTAGTATACATTCAAAGTGACAGTAAAGTTATTCTATTCTAGAAGAGAAGAAGCCAGGAAATGAATAGATTGAGAGAAAAAAAGGAAAGGTGGTGTGTGTGTGTGTGTGTGTGTGTGTGTGTGTGTTTGTATGAAAAATATAGGAAATGAAAAGACATTTCCAAGCATGGTAGCAAGTGGGATCATTTCTATGCAGGCAGTTCTCATTTACCAACTGCAATTGAGACTGGTAACTCTGTTGCTAAGCAACTTGGTTGTAAAGTGAAATATATGATCACGATGGAAGTTGTCTGTTTGGGCTATGTTCGCTAAGCGAATCCCCCATAAACACAACATCATAACTGCAACTTGCAACCTCTTGCCGGCTTCCCCATTCACTTTGCTGGTTGGACGCTGGCTGTGGAGGATGCAGGTAGTGATCCCATGACCCTGGGACACTGCAGTGGCCAAAACTTTGAGGATGGGTCTGGTCTACCTAACGCAGCATTGTCATGACTTTGAATGGTCAATAAGTGAGGTCTACTTGCATTTCTTTTTCAGTTTGGACATTAAACAATCAGAAACGAAACAGTTCCCAAAACAACGCGCTTTCAATTTTAGTGCTGCAGGGGGGAAAATGCTTTCACTGTTGAAATTTCCCCAGGTTAGATTGAGTATTTTCTGCTCTTCCACAAAAAGACAATAGGTCTATATTGTTAACAGAAGGTAAAACACAATGGGTTTGTTTGATTACCCTGAAGCACTGGCTTTGTTTGCTTCTTGTGAAAAACCTGCAATCCCCATCCATTAACATACATTAAACTATGAGCAAGTTAGAGTTTCAAGCCTTAGTCTTTAGTCTCAAGCCCTTTTATAGCATGGCTCCAGAGTATCTGAGGAGCCCTCTCACCCTGATGGCAGTAGCCTGCCTCCAGTCCACCCATCCCCTTGGTTTTTAGCTTTTCTATTTAACTCGCCTAATTTTACCTGCCTTGTATTACCCTTTTTTTCTTTTTATTATATTGTAAGCTATCCAGAGCTACTTTAGCAGAGTTGTGGCATAAAAATTTGATAGATAGATAGACAGACAGACACAGACAGACCGACAGGCAGATAGTCAATCTAGAAGGGTAATTCAATTTTATATAGGCTGCTGGGATTCTTCTCAAACTTTTTAGACATAAGGAAGAAAGAAACTGAATGTTTGTCTTTCTATATCCTGAGTCTCTCTATTTAGTTCCATTATTTATTATTAACTGCTCCATGCTGCCGTTTCATCATCCGGAACCCAATTCTATAGCTACTTCTCATGTTCTCAACTGAAGAAGAGAGACAATGGATCATTGGCCCCATAAATCATCAGTGTATGGGAATAGAGACTTGGGGTGAGACTTCCTTTGTTTACTTTAACTGATCATTCCAGTTTGTTAGAACTATGATTCAACACAAGGACCAAATCCAGAGATAAAGCCACCTTCTAAAGCCTGATTATCTGCATAGACGCAAAGGCCAATGGTGCCTATGTCCAAGCATAGGACAGATAGATTTCAGTCATTTTTAGACATAAGGAAGAAAGAAACTGAATGGTTAAAGATCATTAGAAACTGAATTTTTAAAAATAATTAGAGGTTTAAACTTGCAAGCCAAATGGCCTTGATGACCTCCCTTGAGATTATGCCCAGAATCTCAACCTGTATGAAAAAGATATACCAGACAGATAGATTTTTGAGATTTTGGTATTTGTGCCCACCCAACCTTTACCAGCTGCCCAAATCACATACCTGGGTCTAATCTTTTTCTTCCAAGTCATTATACTCATAAGTGTCAAATATTCAGAGCCAACCTTGCAATTCAAAAGTGAAGCAGCAAATTCTCGGAGTGGGAATACCAAAGATGTTAACAATGTGGGGTGCACAGTGTTATTTGCCACCTCTACCAGGGCAGTAGATAAATTGTGTCTTACTAGAATAAAGTGGCAATCTAGCTCACCCATTGCTCTCATGAATGAGGATGTACGTGCATGTCAATGCACTCTCCCACCGCTTCTGCAGCCCGGTTCCAAAATGCTCAAGGCCCAGTAGTGTACTGCAGCATGGGGTTAGGACCCCATGGCTACAAAAATATTTCATAGCCATGATACTTAAATGGGAGAGGGGGGTAAATTGAACCTGTAATATCAGGTAATACTAAGTCAGAGTGGGCTTCAAGATCACCATATCAGTTCTGAAGCTGACCTGGCTGAAGCCATTTTTTTCCTGCCCTCATAGTTGCCACAAACTTTGAAAGGGGGAAGGGAGAGGAGAAGCAGATAGACCGGCTACCGGTCAAAACAAAACGGGAACCAAGGTCATTCCAACAGATGGCAGAGGAATGACCAAGCAGCCTCCCAGCTACCTTCATTGGACAATGTGATCAGTGACACCTGGAGAGAGAATATTTGCTCTTTTCATTAGGGAAAAACTGCGGGAACCTTTAGAGTTGGTTTTCACTAGCTGTGCCAATATGATGTGTCCATATTTGACACATGTTATTTGAGGAATCTACCTACCTCAGAATTCTGCTTTTGGTGGATGTGTTACTCAGAACCCTGACACACCATGTGTCTGACAGTGCAGAAAGACAGGAGGAGGAAGCCACAAATTTAAATCCCAAGGCTATAAAAGTTATTTGCATCTTCTCACTGTCAGGGGTCAATCAACTCTTCTATTTGGTTTCATCCTTGTCTACTGAAAAAAAAGGAAGCATCTGTCAATCTTCTGTCAAGTCAAATTGAAAAGCTAACAAAGTATTAAGTGTCAGGAGATCTGTGATTCATTGCCAAGCCTTGGATTGGTGTAGTAGGTTATCCTGAACAATATAAAGGCATATGAATAATACTGAATTTTTTTTAAAAAAAAAAACAAAGCACTGATTTTTGAGGTATCTTTTGTTCTTTGTTTTTTTTTCCTGGATTTTTCTTGAAAAAGAAAGACTTTTTAAAATTATAGATAGGTTATCATGGAATAGGCTATCATATAATAATAAAGCAATGGTTTCTCTAATAAGTTAGTATCATTTCATGCATAACTGATACTGAATAACTGTTTCATTATAATTGCTTTCACACCTTAGTGCCTTTTGTATTGTATTATCAGTTTAATTTTCATATCACTTCAGTCAGTGCACACCTTTCCAATTATATCAGTGGAATTGTCCTGTGCTGCAAAATGCTACATAATAATTAAAAGCAATCATTTATAGGAAATAATATAGCAAATTATTTCTCAGATAAGGCTTAGCAAGTTTCTATTATTTTCAAGTATGCAGGAGTTAAGCCCTGCCGTATCCTCTTAAAATATGGAATAGTATAACAAGTTTCTCAAAAATAACATCACCAAAGACCATACCATGGAAAGAAGAGATGAAATATAAACAAAACAGCCTGGAGTCCTATTAATCTACTTGGCTTTAGCTCACATTATCTCATAAGTGGTCTGCAGATGCCTCCTGTGGCAGTTGTCAGTAAGGGAGTTAGAAAGAATTCCAGTCTGCTTTTTCCTATCTTGAAATTGTTATTCAGTGGTAAATTGCTACTACTGCTTCCTTTGACTTAAAAGAGAAAATAAGAGAGCAGCGGTCTCATATACTTCTGTACCAACGGGGAGAATAAAGAATAGCGAAATCCACTTTCCAAAACAAAACTTGAACAAATTACTTTGCCATGGGGTGTAGGCTCAGTACAAAGCAGCATTTGATTTTGCTCCATTTATTCAAATTGCTATTGATGAAGCAGACTAAGGAGAACAACAGCAAACTGGGCTTTTCGGTCTCAAACATAGCCAATTGCATGGCATGGCATTGCCATGCTTTTCTCCCTCCTTCCCTCTTTGCCTGAGCCGAGGAGAAAGTAAAAATGTGTGTTCGAGATACAAAAAGAGCAGGGTTTTTCTTTTGCTTTTTTGGACTCAGTCAATACACATGGATCTGTGTCTGCAGCTGGATTATGCGACTAGCTGCAGACATACATGGATGCAACCCGGGGGGTGGGATTCAAAAATTTTAACAACCAGTTCTGTGGGTGTGGCTTAGTTGGTGGGCATGGCTTGGTGGTCATGTGACTGGGTGGACATGGCTTGGTGGTCATGTGACTGGGTGGGTGTGGCCAACTCAATATCACTCACATCGAGGCACGCATCTCCTCGCCTGGCCTCTCATGACTATGGGGATGCTGCAACAGTCATAAGTGTGAAAAATGGTCATAAGTCACTTTTTTCAGTGCCATTGTAACTTTGAATGGTCACTCCACACAAGCAAAGTACCAGAAAAGGAGGGGGAAAAAACTCCAGAGGCATTCCTGAGACAGGAAACTTAGTTCTGCCAAGAATGTAATAAGGGTTAACGGAGAGACAGTTTGTGTAAGCAACACCAGAATGTTTCCTTCCTGCCTTCCTTACAGGATTAGGCCAGTAATTTCTTCTAACAACCGGTTCTCCGAACTGCTTAGAATGTTAACAACCAGTTCTAGCGAACAGGTGTGAACTGGTAAAATCCCACCCCTGGATGCAACTCCTGTTTTTAACAGTGCTTTGTGTCCTAATTATAAAGTTAAGGACGGCCTTTACAGAGGCTGATAGTGAAGTTTTTCTTTCTATCTCAAACATTTGGGCCATTAGCCTTTTCCTGGCTGGTAGTGGGCCTTGGTCTTCTTCTCTTTCAGGCATGCCAGCATGCCCTCTCTGTTGATTAATGGTGGTCCCTTAGTGCTTTTCATTGCCTCCAGTGGTTGCCATGCATTTTTAGTACAGGTAGCCCTCAAACCATCCCTAAAGTGCTTTTTCAGGAGGTAACTGGGCTTTCTTGCTTTTCTTTGAAGACGTTTCATTTCTCATCCAAGAAAGTGCAGGAATTGACTTTTGTGGGTCAAATCAAATATTATACTAATGAAGTCACCCTACTTATGGGGTAGGGCTCTGACATCAGAAGTTTTAAAACTTCTCCCATGAGACCCTTTTTGGGGGAGACAGGGTGTCCTTTTCCAATGATAGTGGGCCAGTTGGAACCCATTCTCTTCCTGGTACAGTATTCTGACACAACAGAGGAGAAACCTTACATCTCAAAGCCCAGACATAAAAATTAAAGCAGGATCCATGCAAATGGGTGCAGGTTTAAAAGCCTAAACTGACATATTCCAGCTGGAACTGGAATTGGAAAATTCAGTAAGGATGTACAAGAAATAAGAGCCATATATGTTTGTTTCATTTTGCCAGCATTTCCTTGGAACAAATCAGATCAATTATTTTAGGAATAATAATTGGGAAAAATTATTAAAGCATACCCACACTGGTTTATAATACTTAAATTCAAATGTTTTGCACACATCTAAAAACAGGTGTAATATCTTCTTACTGCTTGGCCTCAATAATATTGCACAACACTGATATTTTCAAAGCCAGAACCCATTATCACAGAGTACATTGTGGATACTACTAGAGTACAGTATGAATGGCTGGACCAGATGCTTGCACAGATCAGGTCCCAAGTATCCAAAATGTTTAAGCTGAGAGAAGACACTCCTAGTCTCAACCTCCACATGTCTTTCTGGGAACAATACAACCCCTGCTCAAAAAAACCCTCAGATAGTGAACCCTATTGTCTCTCCAGAACTATCTGTATTCTCGTACTTCCATATCCATATCCATTATCTGTTTCATCTTCAGCTACTGCTATTCCATCAATTACAAAAACAAGTCCAGATTACCTCTTAAAGTAATCCATGACTTCAATGGGAGTTGCAGGGGAAAAACAGAGAGAATTAGATGTCATCAGCTTTTCTGTCAACACAATTACTTGCCTGGTGATTCTTCCCAAAATTTCAGTGTAGTAGTTGAGAATCATTCACATGCCACAAGGTAAAAAGTCCCTCATCCTCAGAGACAGCTTTTTTCAAAAACTACAGGAGTTTTGCTGTAGAGTAGGGGTGTCAAACTCAAGGTCCATGGGCCAGATTTGGCCCACAGGGTGCTTAGATCTGGCCACAGGGCCAACCTGGAAACAGCAAAGGGCCAGCCCATGGTTCCTCTGCCAGCAAAAATGGAGCTTCACCTCCTGAGCTCCATTTTTGCTGGCAGAGGGTTGCAGGAAGGCATCGCAGCGAAAAACGGAGCTTGGAATCCCGTTTTTGCTGGCAGAGTGCTCAGGCCACCACAGGTGCCCCTGACATGAATGACACTGAGCTTGCCACACCCACCCTGGCCACACCCACCCCGCTCCCTCGAGGTCAAACACAACCCTGATGCGGCCCTCAGTGAAATTGAGTTTGACACCCCTGCTCTAGAGTCTGATTCTAGAAAAATGCCACGGTACTAAAAAGACACTGAGAAGTCAAAGAGAATTAAGAGGGTTGCTTTCTCTGCTCCTGAACTAAATATGTATTTTTCTTATTTCATTTTAATATATGTATTAAATTTATATGCCACCCATCTTAGGTGACGCTTCCTCTTCCAGTATGTTTTTCATACTGTAATAATTGGATACTGTTAGGAATGTAAGTCACCTAACAATTAGGTTGGAAAATATATAAACCAGGATAGACATTTTAATACTGTCTCTTTAAGGGAATGCTAAAATTGTAATTGGGTGTGGTTCCTCAAATGGCCATAAGATGGAGCCAGAAACCTGGGTTGTTCTGTCCTGTTGTTGAGAGTGTTGCCTTCCTGCATTTTCCTATTGACTGGTGCTGATCATAGTTATCCTTGGATTTGATGTGAGTCTATTTACTGAACTGTTTTTGATATTGGACTTTGATATTTGGATTATCCCTAGACTGAAAACTGACTGCTTTAACCGTGAATGACTTGGACTGTTTTGTTGAACTTTGCTTAACTGTTTTACTGGAAGTAAAAACCTACATTTTACTATACAGTGTATCTGTGTGCTGGTTGTGTGTTATTCTTTACTACTCTCACTACGTCTCCCTGTGTGCGCTCATTCTCCTAACGGGAAATTACCTCAACAGATACTAACCTGTAAGGTTAATTACCCCTCCCTCTTGAAAATAAATTACCTCCAGCACACTTCAATAACCAGGACGGGCAGAATGTTCATAGGCTTAGGTTGCACAAAATCTGTAAGAGAAATTTGTAACTTTGTAGTTGCTTTCATCTCTGATTCTGTTAGAAATGTGAAGTTCAAAGTGCTACAGTACAACACTGCAATTTTATGTGCAAAAAAATGTACTACAGATTTGTCTCAATGGGTCTTCAAGGGCTTGCTTTGTTTTGTATTAATCGTCAGCATTGGGTGATTATTCAAACTGGAGAAAATGAAGCCCGAAGATCTTCATGTTGGGAATGAAATACATATGAATACAATGAAATGTGCTGCGTTGTTCCAGGTTTTCTACAAAATCTCAGATTTTTACCCATTTCTTTCCTAGGGTGTTCAAATTATTCCATGTACAAAGAAATGTAATTGGGGGAGATTTTTAAAATATGCTGCAACAAGAAATGGACCTACACTCAGGTCATGCCGACATATTGACTTCCAATAAATCCTTTGACATTTCGGGAGTTTGGCTCAAGACTCATGATTTAACTGTGGGTAACTGCCGGAATCCTGACAATGTTTTTTCAATTTTTTTTCCTCAGTAGAATTCCTTTCTTTAAATATTTTAAGAATGCAAAGGAATTAGAGCTCCTCTAATAATTACACAGCTAATCATTTGATAGCATGAACATGAACTGATGCAGCTGCTATTAATCAACAACTTCAGGTTCTTCCCTTTTGCTGAATACACTTTGCTTTCTGAAGGGAAATGGCACACAAGCCGCAATTCACCAGGCATAAACCCCCATGTGCCTGTTGTGGTTTTCCCCTTTTGAAAAGGATTTCCTTACAACGTTGATGTAAATCAGAATGAGGCATGCATTTCTCTAAATCCTTTGGTGAATCCTCTTTCCTTCTGCTGTGAGCAGTGCTAGCTGGTGCATGAGACGACGTCCCCGATGTTTGAGGTAAATTGTTAATAGACTGCATGTTTAAGGAGTGGGAAATTCTCCTGGAGACTTCTAAAGCTCCATAGCAGCGATGATGTTCAGATGCAGTCTATGTCCCCTAGAAGGATAGGAGATAAAATGCCTTGAAAAACCAGACAGTTTTTCTTTGATAGCTTAAACCAGGAGCAGGACATGCTTTTATTTCTTTGAAGACCATACGTTCCCAGTGAAAATCCTTAGGGTGGAATGGGGATTTATTTTTTTAGCAAGCATAATATGCCACCAACCACTAAAGTTTCTCCACTGAGAATTTAAAAAAAAGAACGCCATTAAAACAAGGGCTGTAACAATTCTTCAAATAAAAATTGAAACAAATACAATTAATTAAAATGAGCAATTGATCCAGATAAAACCGTATTCAAATTAAGGGCCCTTTTAAAAGCTGATAAAGATGCATCAGCAAAAGAGATAAAAAAGCTACTTATTAAGAGAAAAAAGAAAACACAGGTTGAGGTCATCTTCCTAGCAGCTTGAGGATGGGTTGAGAACAATATATGTTCTTGCCCTCTTGAAATAGTGCATGGCCTATCCTCCTTCAGGAAACCTCCTTAGATGGTCTCTGTAAATGGGAGGTTCACCTAGAAAGAAACGTGTGGTCAAATAGCCTACACTTAAGGCATGCAGTGCTAATGCTGGACTGAGGCATAAGCTAAACAGGCTACAACTTAGGGCAGGGCTGTCAAACTCACGTCATCACGGCTTTGTCACATGACATATCAGGACTTTTTCCCCTTCGCTAAACTGGTTGGGGACATGGCCAGCATGTGACACATCCAGCCCACAGTCTGCAAGTTTGACAGCCCTGTCTTAGGGCCACGCAAACCTACAGGGCCTCACAACATTTGAGAATATTTGGTTCTGCAAATTAGTTCATTTACTGATTACTGTTCCTAATTACTTATTGTATAAACATGTACCTTAAAATTATTGTTGAATATTTACTAATCCATAAATGCATTAATTGGCAAATAATTTGTATTATTCGCTTTAAATAACCAGCCATTAAATAATTTAAAGACATATACATACATTCAATGTTTTGGTGGTAGGAGATTATTGTTAATAATTCTTAAGGTGATAATTAAAAAGTTAAATGATTACTGGGATTTAAAGAGGAACTAACTAAATGATATATAAGGTATAGGTGTGGCACATTCTAATTGGTAATTGTGAGGGAAACTTTTTTGAAATCTTTGAATTGAGATAGAATTCTTGAAATGATGAAATAAGTATACGTGATGAAATTGCAAACCTGACAGATAAAAGTATAAAGCACAATGAATATAAAGATATGAGAACTATTTAAAGTTAAAAGAAATAGGTTAAGAAATGAATTGAAAATATATAAAATAAGTTTGAGAAAAGTATTTGAGAAAATTAATAGAAAATATGTAAAGTAATGATAAGATATGAAATTAAATGTAAAAGCTGAATATGTAATCAAGGTCATGTTTGTATGGACATGTGAAAACCTGGAATCATGCTGTTCACTAAAAGAAAGATGTTATTGAAATGTGGAAATATAAAATAAAACTTTATTTTAAAAAATGTTTTGGTGGTGACCCTATGTCCTGTTTTGGACTGAACCTTAGACCTAATCTAGGGTAGCTTTTTAACAACATACCTCCAAGCTTCACCTGAAGTTTCTAAGCTATAAAGAAAGTCCCCACACAAGTGTATCTTCATTGTCACATTTGTAATTTATTGCCAGGCTTCCCTTCCACTAGACTGGAAGCAGATTATATACAAGCACAAGTTTTTCAGAACTCTGATTTGTAATATTTATTAGAAAGAGGGTTACAATTATGACCCAAAAAGTCCCTCAAGCATTCTACTTTCAAATTAAAAATGTGTGTGTGTGTGTGTGTGTATACACATACATACATATACATGTACATGTACATGTACATGTACATATACATATACATATACATATACATATACATATACATATACATATACATATACATACATATTTACATACACATTTACAACTTCTGGAGGCAAGTTGCAATGGAGTTGTACTGAAGGCAAGGTAGTCTGCAACTATAGATTGTTTGGGAAATGGCTCCCGGACCTTCTTATTCGTGTGAGAGCCAGCTCTCACGGTTACCAGTGAAACTCATTCTCATATACCCCACAGTGAAACTGATTCTCTTTTGGAAACAAACTGCAGTTGGCCTATTGACCAAAGCTTACTAGGACCAAAGTGCTGCTGGCTATAGTTGCAGTTTGGTAAACAAGATATATGTGTGTCCAGAGCTGCCCCCACATTGCAAAAAGTAAATAAATTGTAATGTAGAACAGGTAGATCTACCTCCTATCTGGAATTTTCAATCCTCACCATAACCACCTGCATCTTTGATTCAATTGCAATTTCTTTTAACATGTTCATTCCATTTCTTGTTGCATCAGCGAAACTGAAAAAGATCCTCAACTATCTTACTCATACCCGAATAGATTAGGAAAGACATGTAAGGATTCTGGGAGGTCTGAGCAGGTGCAAGTTTAAGCAGGTGCCATTTTTCTTTCTTTTTTTTTTTACATGGTAAAATCACCAATAGGTTGAAATGCTGGCCTAATACAGACAACAAAGCAGGATGGACCTAAAAACTACCCGAATTTGCCTTTTCTCAGTTGGCATAAAGATGCTTGAAATATCTTTGCTCATATTTCCTGAGGTTTTGAAAGTTATATAAGACCTGTTCATGATATACAATTATTATGAAAGCACTGTTGGCAATATACATACCATTTTTCAGAGAAGGGAAAACTGAGACATTCAGATCTCTTTTTCCCTGTAGTTTGGGTAAAAAGAGTCTGTAAAACAATATATTTGTGTTTGCCTACATGCCCAATCATATCCTATAATACATGGATATCTTTTCTCTGTGTTTTATTATGCTATTTTTGTATATAGAAGATAAGCAAATATTTTAGGGAAAAGTGGGTGGCTTTGTACTTCACTTTGGGTTGTTTTTTTCGGTAGCATTTAATCCATTTTCTCAAACTATATTTAAGTACAGAAAATTGTACAGAGAGCTGAGTAAAAGCTGTTCAGAGAGCTGAGTAAAAGCTGAAAACCCCACCAAAGCTTGACTCAGGAGGAAATTAATTCTTAACAGAGGAATGGTCATTACGAGTATGCCATGTTTCATATCAGTTTGTGCAGATTTTAGCTCAGCATTAAGACCAGCCTTCCTTATATAATGTTCTCCAGAAGACTTGAAACTCCAACCTCAGAATTTTCAACTAGAATAGAAATACAGAGGAGGGTATGGGAGAGGTGGATCTGTTTGTTGTGATAGTGGTAGAGGTGGTTGTTAATCAGTCTTTCAGCACAAGTGAAATAACTCATGTGCAGAAATTGCATAAATAAAAGCCGAGGAATTTAATCAAGGTATAGTATCCAGCATCTAGTTGGTTTTCTTGAAATGCAATGTGTCAGGCGCTGGGTAATTCATGCAGTTCGAATGAGTATAAAGATTTATTGCAAGCTTAAGTTCTGAACTACAGGTAGTCCTCGATGTACAACCCCAGTTAAGCCCAACATTTCTGTTGTCAAGCGAGACATTTGTTAAGTGAATTTTGCTCCATTTTACGATTTTTCTTGCCACGGCTGTTAAGTGAATCTGGCTTCCTCAATGACTTTCCCTGCCAGGAGGTCACAGAAGGTGATCGCATGACCCCAGGACACTGCAACGGTCATAAATATGAACCAGTTGCCAAGTGTGTGAATTTTGATCACATGACCACGGGGGAATGCTTCAGCATTTGCAAAGTGTTAAAAAGCAGCCATAAGTCACTTTTTTCAATCCCGTTGGAACTTCAAACGGTCATTAAATGAACTGTTGTAAATCGAGGAGTGCCTGTCCTAACAATCAAAGGAAACTAGCAGCAGTTAAGAAGGAATTCAAGATGGGCTGGACTTAGATCTCTTGTGGGCATGCAGGGACTCATGACTAATGATGCATTTTGACCCTTCCCTTGAGCTCAGCCTGGTCATCTCCTACACATAGTTTTAGGCACTTGAGAGAGGACCCTGTAACAGGAAAGAAACTGGGGGCAATATGGAGTATCAGCATGGTCTTCATTAGAAAGCAGTGAGGAATTTGCTCCTGTGCTTTGTTCTGAGAAATTATACTGTTGATGACTAAAAAAAAAAGTGAATATAATAGTTGTTACTGATACCAAAAGAGAAGCAGCTGGGGAAATGAGAATGGTCTGAGCATCTCAGAACCATTGGTATGCTTCTTTTTTTTGGCCTTTATTTTAATTTAGAAACTTGACTATATTCCATTAAAAAATGTTAGAAATCTTTACAAACGAATAATTTCAGTGAGCTGATTATAATAGACCACTAGAAAGAGACAACACCATTTCCCTAACAAAAAGCCCAAGTGGAAAAGTGTGCCTTAAGCTGTGCCAAAGCTGATGGTTGAAAATGAAGATAACTGAAGGGGTGGCTTGATTGTGGCTTTTAGGACACACTCTATGGAAGCGAACATTGGATTTCAAAGAAGCAGGCTAGCAACAGCTTTGATGCTTTTGGATTTTAGTGTTGGAGAAGTAGAATAGAATAGAATAATTGGAAGGGACCTTGGAGGTCTTCTAGTCCAACCCCGTGTTTAGGCAGGAAGCCCTATACCATTTCAGATAAATGGTTGTCCTATCTCTTCTTAAAAACATCCAGCGTTGGAACATCTACAACTTCTGGAGGCAAGTTGTTCAACTGTCAGTAAATTTCTTCTTAGCTCTAGGTTGCTTCTCTCCTTAATTCGTTTCTACCCATTGCTTCTTCTCCTACCCTCAGGTGCTCTGGAGAATAGCTTGACTCCCTCTTCTTTGGGGCAACCTTGAGATATTGGAACGCTACTGTCATATCACCCCTAGTCTTTCTTTTAATTAAACTAAAGGTAAAGGTTCCCCTCGCGCATATGTACTAGTTGTTTCCGGCTCTAGGGGGTGGTGCTCATCTCCACTACAAAGCCGAAGAGCCAGCACTGTCCGAAGACGTCTCTGTGGTCATGTGGCCAGCATGACTAAATGCCAAAAGCGCACAGAATGCTGTTACCTTCCCACCAAAGTGGTCCCTATTTTTCTACTTGCATTTTTACATGCTTTCGAACTGCTAGGTTGGCAGAAGCTGAGACAAATAACGGGAGCTCACTCCTTTACACGGTGCTAGGAATTCGACCTGCCAAACTGATCGACAAGCTTTCTGATCGACAAGCTCAGTGTCTTATCCACTGAGCCACTGCATCCCTTTTCTAATAATTCATACCTAATTCCAGCAACAGTTCTTCATATGTTTTAGCCTCCAGTCCCCTAATCTTCTTGGTTGCTCTTCTCTTCCCTCTTTCTAGAGTCTCAACATCTTTTTTACATCATGGTGACCAAAACTGGATACAGTATTCCAAGTGTGGCCTTATAAAGTGGTATTAACCCTTTATGTGATCTTGATTCTATCTTTATGTGATCTTTATGTGATCATGATTCTTGATTAATGCATCCTAGAACTGTGTTGGCTTTTTTGGCAGCTGCACCACAAGAAGACTCCTGAGAATAAAATGGATAGCCAAGAAAAGAAACAAATCGGTCACAGAAGAAATCAATCCAAAGTTCTCACTCAAGACACAAATCACGAGGCTTCATATTATGTGACAGCCTAGATCTCTTGGGATAAGACGCTGTGAAAGGTAGAAGGAAAGAAAAGGAGAAGACCCCCCTAACCCTAACCAGCAGCGAAATAGATGGAATCAATGACAGGACAATGGGTGCACTATTGGAAGACCTGAAGAACCAGTTGGGCATGGACCCTCTGGAGAAAAATTTATGTGGTTGTTAAAATCAACACTCACTTGATGGCACATGATCTATCAATCAATCAAATTCACGGATGCTTATGTTGTAAACTGACAAAGCACATGTGAGTCCTAAACTATAAAGGTCTTTATACATCATGATACTTTGTGACACGATAAGATCTTCAACTTTGCTTGATAGGAAACTGGTGGCTACTGCAGAACTTTCATAATTTCTATGTGCCCAGTAGAGTCCTTGACTTACACCAATTCATTTAGTGACAGTTCAAAGTTACAACGGCACTGAAAAAAAGTGACTTATGACTGTTTTTCACAGTTACAACCTTTGCAGCATCCCCATGTGATCAAAATTCAAGTGCTTGGCAACCGGTTCATATTTATGACTGTTGCTGTGTCCCAAGGTCATGGGATCCCCTTTTGCAACCTTCTGACAAGCAAAGTCAATGGGGAAGCCAGATTCACTTAACAACAACCAGGTTATTAACTTATCAATGCAGTGATTCACTTTACAACTGTGGCGAGAAAGGTCATAAAATGGGGCAAAATTCACTTAACAAATGTCTCACTTAACAACACAAATTTTTGACTCAATTGTGGTCGTAAGTTGAGGACTATCTGTACTTTGTGGAACAACCAGATCTCATATCAAGTGCATTGAAAAAAGAGCAAAGGTAAAGGTTTCCCCTGTTCTGTCCAGTCATGCTGGGCTCACCTCCGTTTCTTACCCAAGGAAGCCAGCGCTGTCCAAAGATGCTTGTGTGCTCATGCGGCCATCATTTTACTCATTAAAAAAATAAGTTAAAAAGAGGATATATTTTATGTTATTATGCTAAACTAATCCACAAACAAAAGCACAAATACTACAATAGCATTAAACGATTAACGTAGCGCATTAAAGGAGCCACAGTGGCGCAGTGAATGCAGCACTGCAGGCTACTTCTGCTGAGTGACGGTTGCCTGCAATTTGGCAGATCGAATCTCACCAGGCTCAAGATTGACTCAGCCTTCCATCCTTCTGAAGTGGGTAAAATGAGGACTCAGATTGTTGGGGGCAATAGGCTGACGCTGTCAACTGCTTAGAGAGGGCTGTAAAGCACTGTGAAGTCTAAGTGCTATTGCTATTAACATAACTTCAAAATGATAATCATATACATTATGCACATACATATACATTGAAAGAAAAGTAAAGAGAACTCCCAAAATTCTACATTGTTCACGGTTTTTTTTGTCAAATGTAAACAAAAATGTCAAATGTAAACATTGTACATATATCAACAACCCATTGCTGTAAATCAGGAATAAACTTTGCCTGCCATAAGAATTATTCTTATCAATTCCCATACACCCCAAATTCCACATTATTTTTAGTTGTTTTCCAAATCCTTAGGGTTTAGCCAAGAACATATACATCAGTAAAATGCAACGGTTGATCTAAACTCCAGAGTCATGTTAACAAGCCTATAGATATCAGCCCAAATTCAACAATAATAAGAGAAGACTACACCGTGTGGTTTAATGTTCCAGCTCCTGATTTAGATCTCCAGCAGCAGGATGATCATAGCCAACTTTTATTAAATAGTCTAAGTATACCTAAAACAAAATGATCGTTGTTTTAACCTCATCTTAAGATCATAAGAAATTGATTTGATGTTGTTAAATGTAACCTACCATTGATTTACCATGACAGGCTATTTAAACTCATTATTCCAAGGTCAGATAAATCATATCAATTTCATCAGGGTTTTTCCCCCCCAAATTCTTAATAAGAATGGTTACTGGCATAGGAACATCACATAATTCTTCGAGAATTTTTCACCAGCGCTGAGCTTCAGAAGCAAGAATCACATCTGGGTCAAATAAACTAAATGACGGATTCCAAATATTTGGAAGCTAATCTAGAGCCCCTCCCCAATCTCATTCCCTTATTAGAGCGTCTGGCCTGTGGAGTTTCCTTATTTAGCCTGCTTAGCATTTTCAGCAGTCTTAAACTCCACCAGAGGACAGGTCAGGAAAAGAGTTTTGATTCTCCTTTCTTTCAGATCAGGGGGAAAAAATTCACCTCTGA
Organism: Pseudonaja textilis; assembly: GCF_049901715.1. Taxonomy (NCBI): domain Eukaryota; kingdom Metazoa; phylum Chordata; class Lepidosauria; order Squamata; family Elapidae; genus Pseudonaja; species Pseudonaja textilis. The sequence continues at coordinate 123,608,892 of NC_141991.1, read as the reverse complement.
AAAAAAATGGGATCTTCCTCAGCCCCGGGAAAAGAAAACGCCTTTACTGTATTGATCAGGAAGGGATTGGAGTTGAGAGAGATGTATGTATGCATACCTGAGGTGATATTCAGCAGGTTCTGACCCATTCTGGAGAACCAGTAGCGGAAATTTTGAGTAATTGGGAGAACCGGCAAATCCCACCTCTGACTTTCCTTGCCTCCATCTATTCTCTGCCTCCTGAGTCCCAGCTGAATGGGCTGGGTCTTCTTTTGTTGCCCTGCACAGGAGAACCAAGCTGGAAAGCAGGTTAGTAGGGTGGAGAGGGAATGGGACTTTACAGAAACCTTCCCTCAGGAGTGGGGAGGGAATGGAGATTTTACAGTATCCTTCCCCTGCCATGCCCACCAAGCCATGCCACACTCACCAAGCCACATCCACAGAACTGGTAGTGAAAAAATTTGAATCCCACAACTGCTAAAGACATGTGTGCATGTGTGGATATATGACATCCACGCGAATATATAGGGACCTATGCCAGTAGTGGTGTTAGGTTGAAAATCTTTCTCTAGCCTTGTGCTAAATGGTACATCAAATGGTTGAGGGTTACATCACAGTTTCATTCATGCAAATTAGTAACTTTTGACTTATCCTACCCAAGCCATCCATATTTGTAGATCAGAAAGAGTCCTTGTCACAGAAATTAATGTATCATTCTGAATCAGGTTTGACAACCTTTTGGACCTCAGAGACTACCAAATTCATAATTTTAAATCCTGGGGACCACTAATATGAATTTTGACTGACGGTAGCTTACTGACATTGGTGGGAGAGAGAGAGAAAGATCTGATCTAACCTCTCTCTCCCCTCCCCCCCCCTCTCATACACACACACACAAACACACAGAGGCAGGGGTAGGATTCAAATTTCTTAACAACCAGTTCTTGGGGTGTGGCTTGCTGGTCATGTGACTGGCTGAGCATGGCTTGTATGTAAATATTAAAAATATTTACATAAATATTGATTTTTTTTTATTAAAAAAAGAGCAACTTTTACCCTAAATCAGGCAAAGCAGACAGGCAGATTGAGTTGCTTACAGAATCACAGATTCACTTAGAGATCTGTGTTTCTGCCATTGGCTGTCTGAGTCTGTCACATAAAATTTGCTTGCAAGCAAACTCACAAAATTAACTCACAACACACCATGTATGTAAATATTGAATTTTTTATAATAAAAAAAGAGCAACTTTTACCCAAAACCAGGCAAAGCAGGCAGGCAGATTGAGTTGCTCACAGAATCACAGATTCACTTAGAGATCTGTGTTTCTGCCATCAACTATCTGAGTTTGCAACTGAATAATAGAACCTTCAGTCCTAAGGAAGGTTTGGCTCTGCTTAAAAGCAGAGCCGAAGATCTAAAGATTAGCTAGAAAGCAAGAAATCCAACGATTTCCTGATTTCTAGCTAATCTAAGGGCACAGCAGAATGGCTGATGGTCGGGGGAAAAAAAGGAAAAATAGCAACTTAGCAGGCAAGTTTGCCAGGTGAGTGAGTGAGTGAGTAGGCGGGGAGGGTTCCTGCAGGCCATGTGGGCGGTGCAGCCTTGTATGCAGCCTGGATTAATTGCTTTGGGGGGGTGACGTTCCTCTGCGGACCACCAAAATTTTCTCACAGACCACCAGTGGACTGCAGCCCACTGGTTGGTGACCGCTGTTCTGAATCACGCCTTTCCAATAGGGCAGCCTTGTCATGTGATCTTTACGCTAGGGGAAATTGGGGGGAAAAGGTATGTCAATACAAAGTACAAAAGTGTAGGAATGTGCATGACACAGGTTGTCATGATTTCCTGTGGGTTTAGAAAATAGCTAAGTTCTTGGGAGATTAAACTGATCTCAGTTTGAGGAAAAACTGTTGACAAAATTTTGAACAGTTGTCATTGTCTAAAAGTAGTCCACAACTTACAACCAAATTTGAGCCCAGACATTCTATTGCTAAGTGAGGCAATGGTTAAGTGAGTTTTGCCTCATTTTACAACTTTTCTTGCCACGGTAGTTAAGTAAATCACCATAGTTGTTATGTTAGTAGCTTGATTTTTAAATGAATCTTCCCCATTGATTTGGCTTGTCAGCAAGTCGCAAAGGGTGATCACATGACCCTTCAACCTTCATAAACATGAGTCATTTGCCAAGCACCTAAATTTTGATCACGTGACTATAGGGATGTTGTAATGTTCACAAGTGTAAAAAACAGTCCTAAGTCATTTTTTTCAGAGCCATTGTAACTTTGAACAGTCACTAAACCAACTGTTGTAAATCAAGAACTACTTGTATTTGCATTGTTCAACCTAATTTGTGATGTCAATAAGGCACATATGCTATCTCCTTACCAATTTGAAGTTGATTTTAAAAGCTGGCATGGGTTTCACATATTATTTCCACCTCCTTCCCTCTCAATCTCTCCCCGCTCCTTTTGCGCACCCCCCTCAAGAAATAATACCCAGAATGAAAGCCAATTCAGACTTTGTTTCCGAATCTGCTGAGTTGATTTCAGTAATGCAGCCAACTTCAGGGAAAGAGAAAACCTGTTTATACAAGTGGTCTACTTACTTCTATTGCCAAAGTAAGTGGGAGCCCCAGACTCATTCATGCACATTCAACACACCACAGCTCCACTTCCATTTTTAAAAAAATAACAACTATTGGTGTTTTTTCTCTCTCCAAAGGAGTTATGTAGATTTTATGTGACTATATTAGCCACCTTGGATGAGATTGTCATTTGTGTGTGAATCAATTTTCCTTACCTAGCTGTTCCCAGAATATGGGTAAAAAGCATTTTGAAAATATATAAATTCTTCATGTTCACCTAATAGCAATAATTCTTTTCAATCTTTCTAAGTGCCCTTAGCTCAAGTGGTTGGCAAATCATCTGGAATTTTATTTTATTTTATCTTTGGCATCGCAGTTCTATTCAGCACTAACCAGCAAGGTCAAAGGGTTGGGTTTCTGGCCACTGGAATACAAAATACCATGAAGGCATCAGGCCATACTTTCAAAACGAGAGTTAATTTTATTAAATGAAGAGGAACCAAGGTCTTAATCCCCAATCCTATCCTAAATGCTTTCTAATAAATTCTGTTGCCAAGAAACAGTAACCAACCTACTGTCTCTAGGTTTGAGCTTCTGTTCACGCTGACCCATCCAAAACAAAGGAAAGTGTAGTGTGATTCCTATGCCCAGCAAAGTACAGAGAGTGTTCCGGTATTGCAGTAGCCAAGGCACAAATTATCTGTTTCAATTCTCAGGGTGAAGTGATGAAGAATAGCTTGAGAATCAATTGGCTGTTTCTACTCCTCAGTTGGTTTTGACTATGTTGACAGATCAATCCAACCAGATTGAGGCACAGTTATAAACTTAATTTCCCCTTTTTCTTGACCTATGTCGATGGTATTTGTTTTCTCCATGCATAAATATATTAACATCTAGTCATCTAATATGTAAAATGGCAGCAATATCAGTCTCAATAAATTGCACAAATAAGAATCAGGAGCCCTGCATTAGTGAGAGAGTAGAAGGAAGAAACAGAATGATAAAAAGGGTAAATTATTTTGTGTAGGGATAGATTCAGGAGTTCTGTGTATGGTTGTTTGGAGCTCAAAGAAGTCACATTAGATTTTCTAGCTCAGGAAATTTCAAGTGCATCGCTGTAAATAGATTAGATTCCTATAAAGAAATTGTCTCTCATAAGTGAATCATCTTGAGACTGCATGCTGACATCCCCACACACAAAAGGGGAAGAGACTAAAGGTGAAGATGGTAAGTATCAAATGAAGACCCTCACCCAAGAGTTTCATTTCTAAAACCTGCAAATGCCAGGAAGAAATTCCTGCCTCAAGGGCAATGATTTTTTGCTTGACTTTGAGAAAGAAAAATATCCTTCATTCTTCATTTTCTTGGCCTCCAATACAATTTGTGCCTTCTGCACTAGCGGGTCACATGATAGCAGTGTTCCATCTTTGAGAGGCTCTTACAAAGACAAGGGAGTCAAGCTCATTTCCAAAGCTCCAGAAGGCCAGACAAGAAACAATGGTTGGAAACTAACCAAGGAGAGAAGCAACCTAGAACTTAGGGGAAATTTCCTAATGGTGAGCACAATCAACCAATGGAATAGTTTGCCTTCAGAAGTTGTGGGTGCTCAATTATTGGAGGCTTTCAAGAAGAGACTGGGCAGCCATTTGCCTGAAATAGTATAGAGTCTCTTAATCTAGCAGGGGGCTCGACTAAAAGACCTCCAAGGTCCCATCCAACTCTATTATTCTATGTTCTATACAGCAGGGGTGGGCTGATACCAGTTTGCACTGGTTTGCGTGAACAGGTTGTTAATTTTATGGCCAGTTCGGCGAACCAGCAAATCCCACCCCTGGTTGCCCACCACCTGCCCCACCCTTCCTAGGAGTCCCCTCACAGCCCATTTTGGATCGCAGGTAAGTTCAGGCCCCACACAGAGGCTCGGTGGGGGGGTGAAAAATGGGCCATTTTCATCCTCTCGGAGACTTGAGGAAAGCTCTGGAGCCTGGGGAGGGTGAAAACGCCCCCCTCCCCGCAATCCGTTTTTGCAACCAGGATGGTGCAAGAGGCCAACTAGGCCATTCCCACCATGGCCACACCCACCCAACAATCAGGCAGAGAATCAGTTGTTAAATTGTTTGAAGCCAACCCCTGTATACAAATAATGTAAACACAACAATTCCCTCATTATGACTTCAAATCCTGATGACTTCATTGACTCTCCGTATAGTTTTCTCGTTAGTAATGTTTAAGTGGTTTGCTAGTAATATCTTCTGTGATGTTTTTTAATCTCACAGCCTAGCTTATAGCTCTGGAATATCCATATATTTTTTAGAAGCAACTCAGTTAACTAGGTGCTACCACTTGCTGTGTAGGAAGAGGCAAATATGGTTATTGCTCCCATTTATCCTGATTTGTCGGTGTTGGGAAAGTTGTGTAGGAACTCTTTGCAGAAGAAATCATTAGCAAATAGAGTTAGGGTAAGGACAGGATAAGGTAGACATGAAATAGAGAAGGTAAACCTTGTTCAGGTAGTCAGTTTTTATTTCTAATTAAGATATGATAGGAAAATCATTAGAACAAACCAGTTAGTTCACTCTCCAAATTCCTTTATGTTCCTAAGCTGGGGAAACACATAGGTTCTTGCAAAATCAGAATTTTGCATTGCAGCAAGAACTTAAACAAGTACTTAAACTCCCCCAAACCAGATTCCCTTATTTCATTAAGTATGGTAGGTAGACCTCCCTTAACAACAATAAGTGGGGCCAGCAACTCTATTGCTAAACAGAATGGCCATAAACCACAGTATCAAAGCCTATACCGACTTATAATGGCCCTTTGTGACTTCTACAGTTGTTGCAGTTGTGATAGTTGCAGCAGTTTCAGTTGTGATAGTTAAATGAGGCCTGTGCAAGTTGTTAAGCACAACGTTATGTGATCACCATTTGTGACCTCTGCTGGCTTCCCATTGACTTTGCTTGTCACCAGCAATAAAGGCAACAAATGGAATTCATGGCAACAGGATGCTGTGACCATTGTAATTGTAATTGCCAGTTGTCAAGCACTCAAATTGTAATCATTCCACCATAAGGAGCAACAGTGCAACTTTGAGAATGGTTGTAAGTTTATTTGGTGCCATCATAACTTCAAACAGTTATTGAATGAATGGTTATTAACCAAGAAATATCTGTATAGGGTTCTGTCTCCTTCAAGGGTTGATAGAAGACAACTTGCAAACATCTCAGTGGTAAATAATTGAGCTAGCTTTTATTCTCACCAGAACAGGTTTCAGGATGCTCAAAATTTGGAGAGTTCACATATGGTATTCTCATCCATTCCAATCAGATTTCATAATGATTGGCTAGATCATCACTAACGACAAATGGAAGGATTGAAATGTACCTTGTAGTCTTAAAGTGAATTTTTATGAAATTATGTACTGTTGGTATTTGTCACCAGAGAGATTGTCTAGAATGTATAAAAGTACTTTGAATTTATGCTGGAAACATGCACAACGTGAGAGAACATTTTATTATGGTGGATGTGTAAACCCCCCCCCCCCAAAAAAAATGTTTAGATACAGATATATATATACACTAATTCAGAAATTCTTTAAAGATTAATATACCATTAGAGCCAAGGCTTTTCTCTGGAGATTGATGGATAATCAATTAGAAAAAAATGCTGATTTTATATAAGATAACCGTGATGAGAATACTGCATGCACAACAGCGGAAAAGTTCAATCCTAGCCACAATAGAGGAAAGATTAGTGAAGATGATAGAACTTACTGAGATGGCTAAATTGGCTTCCTTGATAAAAGAAAAGACAGTATCTATATTTATAACTAACTGGAAAACCCTTATAGCAGGGGTGGGATTCTACCAGTTCTGTCCGGCTCTGTAGAACCGGTAGCTCTGAAGAGCAGCAGACATAGAACTGGTTTGGCCTACCCACCCACCCTGGCTCTTACCTGACCTTTATTTCCTGCTTTTTCAACCTCAGCTGCTTTGTGTGGCACAGCTCTGGTTGAAAAAGCAGGAAAAAAGTGCTTTTTCAAATGCTATGCACCCCCACACAGCACTGCTCAGCTGTCCAGGTAGCATGCTGATGACGATTCACATGCGCACGCAGCAAATTGTAAATCATTGAATCGGTAGTTACACCGGTCGGATCCCACCCCTGCCTTATAGACATTTTACATGAAATAGGAAAAAAAATACACCAATGACTTGTGTTTTTTATAATTAGGGAAAAAACTAAATAATAGAAAAAGGAAGGGTTTTTTATAACCATAGAGTAAGAGTTAACTTTATAATCATATCTGTATTTGCTGAAAGGAAATTGGAAGTGCCTCTATCTCTTTTTATCTTTTCGTTCTGTAGTTTTTCTTTCTCTGTATTTTCATTATTCTTTGTTTTCTTTATTCTCGATTATTTTCTGTTAGTTTTTATCCTTTCTTTAATCCCTTTAGCAAAATCTATATTAATAAAACCAACTATAAATGACTTCATTGAGTTAAATCTCATATAAATTATTCTTGAATGCTTTCATGATCCTTAGTTCTGTGGACAGTAATCTAATAATTTCTACTTTTGCTTGACAAGCTAACTCCATTTAAATTAGGTTAAAAGGAATAGAATGCTTTCTTGACTATCAGATCACCAGCCTAATCAAGCAAATTGTGAAGCTACTTTTAATTGGATATTTAATAGACTTGGCTAAAATTGTGGTCTAATCCTAGAGTGCTCTCACTTCCATAGATAAAGCACCACTTGGGCACCCCTTGTGACACCGTTATTAGAAATCCTGCAACTTAAGTGATATTCAAAGCATGTTATTTGTCATGTTTAGACTATTAAATAAAACAGCAAAGAATTCAAAGGAGTTGGATTTTCGGTAAGTCTCTCCTGAATTCATCAAAAGCCCTTTTGCCTGCACTCCTACCTGAAGTGGGTTTCCACTCTTGAGACCATCTTCACAGCTTTTTAATTCTCTCCAGCCTAACAGAATGTTGGAAAGAAGTTATATAAAGGGATTCTAAAGTCTGTCCATCCCTCTGTCTGTCAACAAGAGAACCCTAAAAGCAAAGCAGAACTGGACCAAATTTCATGTGGAATGATGGAAGACATTCAGAAATGGATCAGAAATATAGAGAAGAAAAATCTCCATATATCCACCCCTCCAAATAAATTCTCTTATGCATCCAGTGGGGAGGGTAGTTGGACAGTGGATCAGAATGTTGTAGGTCCTCCTATCTAGGCCACTCCCATCCTTCCTCATCATGTGACCCACACTTGACCTATAAAAGGTTAGAAAGGGTTCCTGAAACCATAATGTGAATGCATTTTGTACTCTCTCCTGAATTATGGTGGCCAGAGCACTCTTTCATTGAGGTCTGTCCATATTTCCCTTTTTTGTACATGATCCTTTTTAGTATAGCAGTCTCTTCTCCACTTCTGATGGTATAGACATGACATTTAAATGGATTCACAGCTTAGCTTGAATATCATATCCATCAAAGGTTTCTGATCAAACTGAAATACAGAGTGAGATGCTATAGAATTCCATCCTGACCTTGTAGAATTCGATATTTTTATTGTTCTGGATGAAGAGATAGAGGGCTATGTTTATCAAGTATGCAAGCGGCACAAAAACAGGGTGAACAGAGAACAGAAATAAATCCATTAAAGAAAATGAGCAGAAAATATCAGGATGCAGTTGAAATGAGACAAATGCAAAATTACTGGGGAACCATAAATCTAATAACCAGGTATGGAATGGCAGATATCTGGATTGGGAGCACATATGGAACACTCTGAATATGGGTTAGCATTGTAAAAAATACAAATGCAACATTAGACTAAAACGTGAGAAATAGCAGTTTTATGCTGTGCTGCTCAGAACTCACCTTAAATATTGTATCTACTATAGTTCTGGGCACCACCCTTTATTTAGAACAGGCATGTCCAATCCATGGCCCTTGGGCCACATGTGGCCCTGCGCAACTTGTAATGTGGCCTCACAAGATTGTAAGCTTTGAACGTTACTATGTGGTTTATACACATTAACTATACCTTATATTTTATATCCAGTCGATGACAATTCCTCTTCACTCAATGCAGCCTAGGCAGGCCAAAAGGTTGGGTACCTGCGCTTTAGAAGATGTGGAATACATTAAGATAAGAGCAGTGAAGAGGCTCAAGAAACTAAAAACTATTATGAAATATTAAAGGAATTGGGAAAGCTTAGCCTTGAGGTGGGGGCGGGGAACCTTGAGAAAAAAATGACCAAGGACAGATATTGTAGCCCTTTTCAAATGGTTGAAATAATATCACACCAAAGAATAGCATGACCTGCTCCTTGTGTTCCTGAAGCCCAGGATGAAGGATGATTTTAAATTACAGATTCTCATTTTATAGCGGGGGGGGAGTGGACATCCCAACAATAAATGTAGTTCAACAGAAGAACCAATTATTCAGTGAGATGGTGGTGCTTCTCCTTCATTGTATATATTCAAATGGAGGCTAGATCTTTTGGGGGATGATTTAAGGTAGATTTTTGCACTGAGCAAGGAGTTACAATCAGTGACCCTAAAATGGCTTTTTCCAGCTCTATGATTCTGTGATCAAAGGGTTCCCCTTGCAGTTTTGTATGCTCGAATGAACCTGCTGCCTTGCATGCTGTCGACCCCCTGGGTCCCACCCATTGTAGCATGTTAGACAGCTTCATTTCAGTCTTCCTTTCAACTCGAGGCCCTTTCACATGGAGCTTTGGTGATGTTCTGAGATTGGTACCTTGTTCCTTTGATCCCATGCTATCAATACTGACCAGCTCAGGTGCTTTTCCTTCCGCTCACCTGTAATGTAACTCTAATTGCAGTTGCTGGACCTTCAGAGTTTGGTTTCCCATTGATAAAAAAAAAAGAAACTCCAACTCCTTTCCTCCCCTTCATTTATTCCCCGACCGCTAAGCTGCTACATCGTCTGAGCATCGTGCACTGAGCTTTGTTAGGTAGTTTTTGGGGAGTGGCAAAAAAGATCTGCCTGCGATGCTTAAGGAAGTATTTTGAGCAAGTATCCGAACCTTGGACCGGTAACTTATTATATATTATAATAAGATATGTTAGTGCTGGGGCCTGGTGGCGAAAATGATACCAAAGGTATGAAATGATGGTTTTAAGCACGTATTTCTGTAGGCAAGCAGAAAGCCTAGGACAATGATATAAAAAGTGTGACCAAGATCCTAGCATCCCTATATTGTCCATGATGGTAGGATAATATATATTTGGGCTTTATTATGTTTGTGGGTTTCAAAGAGCAGCATGGAAGCTCAAAGCTTTTCAGTTACTTAATGGGGGAGGGGGCATTCTAACTTTTAAACCCTCCCAATGCTGAAGAAACCCAGGCTTTGGACTTGGCCCTTAAGATGATGGATGTTTTGCAACCCTATCCTAGGGCATTGTGATAAGGAAGACTTCCTTGGCTCAGGAAATGCGTATGTATGGAATGATGGGAATTGTAGTCAAACACACCCAAGGGCTACAGATGGGAATAGATCACTACTGCAGAGTCTTAAACCAAGCACAACCAAATGTGTGCACATTTGGCAAATTTTCCTTCTTGTCTTTTTCTCCTAAGTTCCTTTGCCTCTTGCCGTCATTTTTTTTTTTCTGTTGCCTGACTGGGCCATCTTTTACCTCTGAAACTCAGAGAAATGTTGTAGTGTTTAGCTTTGTGAGGCTTGTTCTTTTAAATGACCATCTCCTCTTTTTATTTAGGAGATCGTAAAGGTGCTTTTTCAAAAGGCAACTGGACTTTGTTTCTCCTTGAAGATGTTTCACTTCTCATCCAAGAAGTTTCTTCAGTTCTGACTGAATGGTGGAGGATAGAAGGATTTATATTCCTTGCAGCTACCTGGTCATTAGCGCTTTTTCTGGGAGTTGCTGAGACCACTTAGAGATTTACCTGTGCCCTTGGGGATCACCTGAATAGTGAAAATGGGTGTGGAAGCTTCTTGGGATTTCTGAAAGGACTGTGTTATAGTGATAGTGACCAGATGGAATGTAAATCCTTCCATCCTCCACCATTCAGCTCAGAACTGAAGAAGCTTCGTGGATGAGAAGCAAAATATCTTCAGGGAAAAACAAAGTCCAGTTGCCTTTTGAAAAAGCACCTTTGGGACAACCATGACCTGGATGATTGAGAATCTCCAAAGGTATTTATGAGATCCAGTGGTGGGATTCAAATGTTTTTACTATCAGTTCTGTGGGCATGGCTTGGTGGGCGTGGCTTGGTGGGCATGGCAGGGGAAGAATACTGTAAAATCCCCATTCCATTCCCACCCCACTAACCTGCTTTCCAGCTTCATTCTCCTGTGCAGGGCAACAAAAGAACACCCAGCCAAACAGCTGGGACTCGGGAGGCAGAGAATAGATGGGGGTGGAGCCAGTCAGAGGTGGGATTTGCCGGTTCTCCGAACTACTCAGAATTTCCACTATCGGTTTTCCAGAACTGGTCAGAACCTGCTGAATACCACTTCTGGTGAGATCCCATGCTTTTAATATTCTCTCAAAATAGTTAGGAATACTCTGCTTTTTACTGAAGTGCTGGGATTCTAATCAATTCATTTTGTTCCATAGAACAAAATAGAGCTTCTGTGTGTCAGTGGCCTATATCCTGCAGTTAATTTCCCCATTTTTGTTAAAGTACAATGTAAAGTCTTCCTTGGAGAAACCCAGCTCCTGTAATGATTATTAAATGATGGCGGCGGGGTGGGATTCTTTAGGTGCCAATTCAGTATCAAAGTACTTGATTAATAAGAATAAGTATCTCTGCAATCCTCGTTTACAAATTCACAATTGCCTCTGCAGATTAAGATTCAAACTGCACCCCTAAAGAGTAATTGAAATCTTATTTCTTATCTCTTCAAGTAACCTGATTTGGGAATCTGATAGAACACATTTATAGGATAAATCCATTTTAGGAAAGGCTGAACATGTGTCATCAAACGTTTCAGAAAATACTGACAATTGTTAGGGTAGAATTGTTTCCTGTTTCATAGGGTCTCGGTCTGTCCCCAATGATTCCCCACAATTGTCATTGTGTATTACGTCTTGAATAACTAAGCTACAAAAAAAAAAGAACAAAAACATGTGAACTTTATAAATTAATGTGGCAGACAATTGAAAATGGCAGGATTGGAAACAAATGTCCTAAAGGCTTTAAATTTTGTTCTGTTGCTAGGTGCTTAAAAGGACTCTTATGGTTGGTTGCAATGAACCAAGAACATATAGCATACCTTATTTCATCACATTTATTTTAGATGTTATAAAACACAAAACAAAAAGGGGTTGCTGCATTTGTAACGTTCTGCACTCTTACAATCCTATTTCGCCTAGAATTATTGTTTTCCCCAAATCTATCATTTTACTCAAGCTCTTCTTTTCTTAATCATATAGTTTTAAGGCAGTGTGGCAGGCACGGTTTGGGGTTTGCGCTACAGCTACAGCGTGAGAGTACCGACACTGATTTCATAACCTTTCCAAAGCTTAATTTAATTAATGCTGACTGGAGGATCTGACTGTCGGGTGATTCTGCAGATGTCCCGGTATGATGGATCCAATGCCTTGTTTTTTGTGGCTGGATTGCAGCCAGCTTTATCAGAACCTTGGCAAATGAGAGATGGGCTTGTGAACTGCTCGACCCACATCCAGGACCCGGACTGGTTTCACTCTTATGGATTTCACATAAAACTAAGTGTTTTTAAATGGCAACTCTAAAGCGTATTTGATCTGTCTGGGTGGCAGTCACTTACAATCCTGTTTTCTCTCTTTTTTTATTCCCTTTCCTTTACTCTGGACAATGATTACTTTTTCTTCTTCTTTCCTACTCGCTTGCTGGGCTGATCAGTTGTGAAAGACAGAGAGTGAGAGAGAAGCAAGAGGATAATTGCATATAGCATCATATAGCCAGGGCTTCCTTGACAACACAAATAAGACTCTTTGATAGCAGGTCTTGGCTACAGTGCTAGGGGAGCACCAACTGTTCAAGAATCCAGTAGTGTTTATTTGGATATTGTCTTGTGTTGCTGCAAAGGGTTTTTTTTCTTCTTCTTCTTCTTTTTCTTTTTCCTTGCTTTGTGTTTTGGAAAAGCTTTCATGCTGGCAGGCTTCAATTCCAGAAATTGCTCATAGCCAATATGCATGTATGCTTGTTTTTAATTAGTCACTCATTGTGGGGAAGAGATCCGGAGTCTCTCTGTCCAGAAGCTTAATCACACTAGAGAAATCAATGTGATCTTACTGAATGAACATCGTGGACTATTAATTTACTTCACTTCAGCTTCATAATACAAAACACTGGTGAGTGATCTTTTATTCTTTCTCATGCATGTCTTCTCATTTACAGCAAGCATAGCTGGGGGAACATGTGGAGGGGGAGAGCAGAGACAAATGGGGCAAATTGATGGAGCTTATAGTAGTAGTATTATATAATGTCCTTCTACCTGTTGTGCATGTATCTTTCAGAGTACCTTGTTCAACCACCACTGATACCCGGTGCTTTCCTGAGTTGCATAGGCTTGGCACATAGCCCTGTGGATTGATGCACGCATCAAATTTAGGAAATTTCCTCCTCTGGGCTGAGTTAGAAAACTATGTAGAAATTACTTGGCATGAGGGAGACAGACTACTTTGCCAACAGTTAGCATTCAGGTTATACTTATCCGGCATATGCCACATCTATGCATTATAAGAAACCTATCCCGACTTCCAAAGGATGTCTGATCAGCATGATGCTTCCAGCATATCTTTTGTGCTGTGGATCATGAGAGTTGATTTGTGCTTAATTGTAGCGAGGGTGAGAAATGCAGCCTGCAGAGAGGGTTGCCTTCTCCTCCTCCTCCTGCCCCCACTTCAGCAGCGTACGTTTCCTGCAATAGTTAAGCTACTGGAATATTTACTACGGTTATCATTCCTTTATTGCCCTAATGTTCCTCATTCTCAAAGGAAGGGACAGGCACCAAAAGAGAGATGGCTAAATGCAGTGAGCATGTCAGCCAACTGAGATGCATGTTTCCCCTGCTGCGTTCCACAGATGTCCCAGCTATCTGACAGTTCCCCCAGCTCTGATTACAGCACTGAATAGCCTGGAAGAGAAGCCCAAGGCATCATTTGGGAGGGTGCCTGCCATCCAGATTGCCAGGTCTCACCTGGGACCCACTCCTGATAGAGCGGATGTCTCCAGAGACGAAAGCCCTCCAGTGCATTGACTCATTGCTCCATCTAGCGTTGACTGTGGTTAGTTTGTGCAGTGAAGTCGTGCCAGGTTTTTTCTTTCCACCAAGCAAGCAGTGAGATCAGGGAAGAAGGTATGTTGCAGGACGAGGTGCTCAGGACACAACCGTATCTGCCGCCGTGAATGTCTTCAGTGTTCCTCGTACCAAAAAAGTCGGGCTCGTGCAGCTAGCAAGCCTGAGAAACGGGAGAAAAATAAAGCAGTCCCATTCCTGCTGGTTGAAATGGTGGGCGGGGGGGAAAGGGATTAGGATGTTCTAAGGAAGGCGAGCGAGGGGAATGTGAGAGAAGGTTGGGAAGCGATCGATGGAGAGGAGATAGAGCAACAAGTAATCCACCGCAAAATGTATCTCAGCATTGGGTTGAGATGCATCTCCTTCTCGAGTTTAAGAGCCGAGCTACACCCAGATGAAAAAGGAAGCATGGACTCCATACCAGACATATGAGTTCCATCACCCCCATGCAGTTGGTTGGATTTTGCTTTGTATACCAGTGATTAGGAAGCATCATTGGCTTCAAAACCACTGTGGAATCATTAGATTTTAGAACGACATTAGATTTTGCATGTCTTTGGAAATTCTCAGTCATGCAGGCCATGGTTGTCCCAAAGGTGCTTTTCCAAAAAAGGCAACTGGACTTTCTTGAGTTTTTTTTTTCCCTTGAAAATATTTAATCCAGCTTCTCATCCAGATGACTGCAAATATAAATTTAGAGGGAGCGCATAAGCACACCAGCGTGCCTACCATCCCTGTCCTACTGTTCCCATTTATTCACACTCAGTTATTATTTATATACTTATACCTGTTTATACTTACATGCTTATATGTTATGTTCATACTTATACTTGTTTTCTCATACATGCTTGACAAACCAAACAAATAAATTCTTTCATTCTCCACCATTCACCCAGAACTAAAGAAGCTTCTTGGATGAGAAGTGAAAGGTTTTCAAGGGGGAAAAAAAACCCAGTTGCCTTTTGGAAAAGCACTTTTGGAATTAGGTTTTACAATGACTACTGTTATACAATTGTGTGTTAAGTGGGCGCCAAATAAATCAGTTAAATACACCCATATCCTCATGCATACCATATTGTTCACTATATAATGGATCCTCTATTACTAAGGTTACCACAAAACTTGGAGGAGCTAGATAGGCACAGCTGACGGCATGGAGATAGAGTGGATGAGAAACTTTCCTTCTTTGAAGTTCTTTAGCAATAGCATTTAGACTTCTATACCGCTTCATAGTGTTTTGCAGCCCCTTCTAAGTGGTTTACAGAGTCAGCCTATGGCCCCCAACAATCTGGGCCCTCATTTTACTGACCTCAGAAGGAGGGAGGGCTGAGTCAACCTTGAGCTGATCAGGATTGAACTGCTGGCAGTGGGAAAAATTAGCCTGCAATACTGCATTCTGACTACTGCACCACCACAACTTTAAGCTTACTTACACTAAGGTCCAAACCTGTATCTGTTTAACTGGTAAAATATCATTTTAAAAAAATCATACCAGTTCCAAAGATTTGCAGAAGATGTTGATGTGCTAAATATTATTTATTTACAGAAATATATATGCCATTTTTGTTTCAAGTGTTGTGATCCAATGAGTCTCATAATAACCTTGCAGCTTCCCAGTATAAGCTTGTGGCTGCTGATTTTCCATGAAGCAAAATATCAGGGAGGGGACAATTCTTACAAATTAGATGTTATTTTTTTCTAGGCAAACCCTACATGACTACACCTCAAAGGCAAGGAAAATCTCTGTCCTATTGCTCTAGGTCAATGTTCACATTTGGAACAGCTTCCATCCAGGAAGTTCAGCTAACTCTGAATGACTCTCATCCATTAGAAAATCTCTTTTTTGGGACAACAGTAGCAAATATCTAGTGAACTCAGATTTCTGTATTTACCGGTAATAAGGGCAACCCATATAATAAACCTCAGCCACCATACAAAGAATGTGATAAGATGTTGAGACAGAGAAAGAGAAAGAGAGATAACCAGATGGTTTCACACCTCTCCATAATATCCTAATATTTCTTTCTTTTGGTTCTTCTACTTTCCTTTGGCTTTCTGTTTTTTTTTTTTTCTCTGATTGTCATAGTCATACCTTTCTACTATTATTCTTTAAATATAAAAAGTGTCGCACATCCTTTGAGACCTTGGCAAATAATCCTGTTTACAGTCAAGAGTGAGGCTACCAAATTAGCTGCTCAAGCATGCATGTTCTCAACGTGATCTTGGGTACTTTCTGCACCCTGCAGATTAAGATGTAACTCAAAGCACTATAACAATCCCATTCAGTCTGACTGATTGTATGAAAGTTAAGCGTATGCACACAGCACCCTTATGTCTTGTATCTCTTGATGAGCGGACACAAAGATCTGAAAAATGTTTTTAAGTATACTTCACCTGAATTCCCCACTTCTGACGTGATTCAGAATCCTGCCTTATATTGTGGTTCTAAAGAAGAATTGGACACATTGAGAAACATTTAAGTGCAGCCATCTATTAACTCACAAGAAACAGTAGAGATTGGGTTGATTTACTGTAAATTGAATGTTTACCTCAACTTATGACCCCAATAGGCACCAGAAAATTGATCATTCAAGCAGTCCAATTGTTGAGTGTGGCATTGCATGACTGTTCCCAATTTTATGAATGGTTGGCGCACTTATTAAGCAAATCACTGCGGTCATTAAGCAAGACATCATGTAAGTGCAAGAATCCCTGCTGGCTTCCCCATTGATTCTGCTTCATTTGCTGGAAAATTTGCAAATGACAATCATGCGACCATGGGATGCTGCAACCATCATAAGTGTGCAGCAGTTGCCAAGCACTCAGTTTTATGATCATGTAATCACAGGGACACGGAGATGTCCACGAGGGCCAATTGTAAGTCATATTTTTCGCATTGTTGTAGCTTTGAACAGTTGCTACGCTAAGCAAGAGCTGTGGGCCTGGGAAGAGCCCTAATTTGTGCACAAGCCTTGAATTGGGGAGTGGACAAGATCAGGAGTTGGACTATCCCCCAACCTGGAGGGTCCAAACACCCAAAGCCACTCAGCTTTGATAGGATTGTTTAGAATCAGTTTGACAGGCTCCATCATCTCAGGTAATTCAGGTACAGCTACGAAATCAATTCCATATACAACCTTAAAAGGGGTATGTCCTGTGCTGCTATGGGTTAGGCGTGGCCAGATTTAGAACTGCGTATAGGCCTAGGTGTGGTGTGGTGTGTCTCATGATAATGGTAATAAAAAGAAAGGGAGCAAACTCAAACCCAACTCTAACCTTGCCTCGCTTTTAGCCTTTCTTGTCAGAGAAGAGTATTTGTTGTTTGCTAAGCTAATCAATAAACCACCATTGCATGACAAAGGAGCTGGAGTTTGTATTCATTTCAGGACAAATCTTCAGTACTCAAGGACTGGCTGAGACAGTTCCTCCTCCCCATCTAAACCATCAGGAGCAAGGAACCCAGAATGGCATGAGTAATTTCTTCATCACTACTCATCTATAGACAGGAATCTTGCCAGACTAAAGCACAATCTGTATAACTATTAGATACAGTTCCTGCCTGCCAAGGATTCCAGGCTGATTTGCCTCTTAGGTCCTTGGGAAAAACTCTCTCCCTCTGGTGACTCTGCACCAGATTCCATCACATAAACCCACATAGCCTCTAGGCACTGGGACAGAATCTCAACAGCTTTACTTGGCTGTCCTGGAGTCAAAAGATAGACTTGGGTATGTTTAGCATACTGACAATCCCAAAGCCCAAATTGGTAGATGACCTCACCCAGCAGTTTCATTGTAATTGTTGAAAAGGAGGGGAGACAGAATAGAATCCTGCAGCATCCGGGCAGGAGTAGTGAGGAAACAATATCTCCCCACCCCACAACACACATACACATTGAAGCTTACTGAAACCAGCTCTTGAGAAAGGAAGAGAACCTTCATAAAACGGTGCCCCCAATTCCTAACCCACAGAATCATCTCAAAAAATGCCGTGGTTGATACTATCAAAACCCACTGAGAGATACAGGAGAACAAGATGGATGCACCACTGCCATCCCAGTTCTGTCATAGGTGATTGGCAAGCATGAATAAAGCTGTCTCAGTACTAAAGTCCAACCTGAAACCTGCCTGAAATGAGGATGATCTGTTTCCTCCAGGATTCTCATTTGGCCTCTTGAGGAGGCAGGGGGTGGACAGCATTGCCTCTTTCAAGGCAGGGGGCACCATCCCCTCTGTCAAGAGAGGTTTGTACCTCAGCATGGACCCAATCATTGGTGATGACCTCCCTGGCCACTTCATGACCCAGAAGAGTCCCAGATCCGATAAATGGGGCCAAGCAGACAACAAAATGAGTCCTGCTGCCCACTTCCTCAAGAGTCACCAGCTCAAACTCATCCCAGAAAATGGGAGCTCTGCCACTGGGCAACAGCCCTTCTTCTAGTCACTTCTGGGTGAGGAATGCCTATAAACTGCCATACTCTAGATATAATTGGAATTAGATAGAGGTGAAAGAATAACATTAAATGTAAATAATGTTACAATTTTCAAACCTCTGAAACCTTCCTTAGGAATTCATTGGACACAGTTGTTAATTCCACATAATGTATGTATTCTAAGTTTCCTTTGCAGGGTGACTGGCTCCAGATGCTCAAGATCATAAAACAGGCTTTCTGTGTTTTAGCAAGAATGTAAACACCGAAGAAAATGCATCTGTTTTCTTTTTTCAGTTAGTCTCCCACTCACCTGTATGGGCATGTTGAACACTTCTGGGTCTTATCAAGCTTGAGCCTAAGATTAACTATTATTATTATTATTATTATTATTATTATTATTATTATTATTATTGTTGTTGTTGTTGTTGTTGTTGTTGTTGTTGTTATTTCCCTATCCACACACAACTTACCTTTTAAGTAGCATTGGAAGTTTTTTTCAGATCTTATTGTAGCTTTATGTGATTTCCATATGTTTTTATGTGATTCAGTAAATAAGTTGTGGGTTAAGAGTTTGATTCCATGATCGGAGGCAACTATCTAGAAAGATAACCATTTATTTGGCAATCTACAGGCAGGTTGCATAAATTAGCTTTCCTAATAAAATATTTTTATCTACAGATGAAACTCGAAAAATTAGAATATCATGCAAAAGTTCATTTATTTCAATAATGCAACTTAAAAGGTGAAACTAATATATGAGATAGACTCATTACATGCAAAGCAAGATAGTTCAAGCAGTGATGTGTCATAATTGAGATGATTGTGGCTTACAGCTCATGAAAACCCCAAATCCACAATCTCAGAAAATTAGAAAATTAGAATATTGTGAAAAGGTTCAATGTTCTAGGCTCAAAGTGTCCCACTCTAATCAGCTAATTAAGCCATAACACCTACAAAGGGTTCCTGAGCCTTTAAATGGTCTCTCAGTCAGGTTCAATAGGAATCACAATCATGGGAAAGACTGCTGACCTGACAGTTGTGTAGAAAACCATTATTGACATTCTCCATAAGGAGGGAAAGCCTCAAAACGTAATTGCAAATGAAAATGGATGTTCCCAAAGTGCTGTATCAAAGCACATTAATAAAAAGTTATGTGGAAGGGGAAAGTGTGGAAGAAAAAGGTGCACAAGCAGCAGAGATGACTGCAGCCGAGAGGATTGTCAGGAAAAGGCCATTCAAAAGTGTTGGGGACTTTCACAAGGAGTGGACTGAGCTGAAGTCAGTGCATCAAGAGCCACCACACACAGACAGATCCTGGATATGGGCTTCAAATGTCATATTCCTCTTGTCAAGCCACTCCTGAACAACAAACAATGTCAGAAGCGTCTTACCTGGGCCAAAGAAAAACAGAACTGGTCTGTTGCTCAGTGGTCCAAAGTCCTCTTTTCTGATGAGAGCAACTTTTGCAACTCATTTGGAAACCAAGGACCCAGAGTCTGGAGGAAGAATGGAGAGGCACACACTGCAAGATGCTTGAAGTCCAGAGTGAAGTTTCCACAGTCTATGTTGATTTGGGGAGCCATGTCATCTGTTGGTGTTGATCCACTGTGCTTCATTAAGTCCAGGGTCAGCACAGCTGTCTACCAGGAGATTTTGGAGCACTTCATGCTTCCTTCCACAGACGAGCTTTATGGGGATGCTGACTTCATTTTCCAGCAGGACTTGGCACCTGCCCACACTGCCAAAAGGACCAAAATCTGGTTCAATGACCATGGGATTACTGTGTTTGAGTGACTAGCAAACTCGCCTGGCCTGAACCCGATAGAGAATTTATGGGGCATTGCCAAGAGAAAGATGAGAGATATGAGACCGAACAATGCAGAAGAGCTGAAGGCCGCTATTGAAGCATCCTGGTCTTCCATAACACCTCAGCAGTGCCACAGGCTGATAGCTTCCATGCCACGTCGCATAGAGGCAGTAATTGCTGCAAAAGGAGCCCAAACCAAGTACTGAGTACATATGCATGCTTATCCTTTTCAGAGGTCCAATATTGTTCTATGTACAATTCTTGTTTTATTGATTGCATGTAATATTCTAATTTTCTGAGATTGTGGATTTGGGGTTTTCATGAGCTGTAAGCCATAATCGTCACAATTATGACAAATCATGGCTTGAACTATCTTGCTTTGCATGTAATGAGTCTATCTCATATATTAGTTTCATCTTTTAAGTTGCATTACTGAAATAAATGATATTCTAATATATTTGCACGATATTCTAATTTTTCGAGTTTCACCTGTAATATAACCACAGGGAGCACATCAATCAAACTTGGTACTCTGGGTGCTATATTTTTCCTCATAATGGATCTCTCCAAGGATGCATGTCTTACACATATTTTTTTTAAACATCAGATCCCCTGTTAGTCATAATCGGGTAGCTGTAATTAGAGGTGCCATAAACGATAATTTATTTCTCCTCGTTATATTGTATTAGTGAAGTAAATGAACTCAGATGACTGAGTATGACTTGAACCCAGTCAGAGCTACCTAACATAAGGTATTTCCTCATATTCAGGCGATACCCTAAGCAGGTGTGAATGTTAAGAAAACACCAAATTGTTTTATAGAAAGCAATGACTATCTAGAGCACAGGTGTCAAACTCGCCACATCATGTTGCCATCACATGACATTTTGTAATGTTTTTCCCATTTGTTGGGGTGGGTGGGTGTGGCCTGTGCATGACACATCTGGCTCACAGGCCGCCAGTTTGACACCCCTGGTCTAGAGTATTGGTAGGAGATGACTCTAAGACAGAAAGAGTGTGGGGACACCTGTTGAAAACAGTTGCCCACAAAAAAAATTAAAAGGTAGAAAAAGAAAAGGAACCTTAAAGTTCATAGAATTGTTAAATGTAAAGAATAGAAGGTATTTGGGAGACCATCAAGGCCAGTGGTTCTCAACCTATGGTCTACCGGGGCGATGCCATCACAGGGGATCCACAAAGGCTTGAAGAAATGTTACAATTTAAATCTTGAGTTACTGTAAGTTTTGGGGATCCGTGGTAACAAAAGGGAGTCTGTGGTGAAGAAAAGGCTGAGAACCACTGATCTAAGCCAGGGGTCTCCAACCTTGGCAACTTTAAGACTTGTGGACTTTAACTCCCAGAATTCCTCAGCCAGCTTTGCTGTCTTAAAGTCGCCAAGATTGGACACCTCTGGCCTAGGCCATCCCCTGTCCAGGACAAGACAGTATGGGTTCCCCAGAAAAGGATCAGTTTTGATTAAATGCCTGTTTTGCAATTTACAAAAAACAAAAAGGAAATGAATTATTTGCCTATCCCAAAGTTATTGCTAAAACTGGAGGCCAACCCAGTGAGACCTGCCAGAAAGAAACATGCTCAGGCTAGAGAACCGAAGCCTTCCTAATCTAACCTAGAGCAATAATGCAGACGGGCTCTTCTACCATGCGGAGTCTGTCTCCAGGTATGTAACATCAAGAAGGCTTTCTGTTCTAATTGGTTCTCACTCTGCTTTATAAGCTGCCAATATCATAATATTGGATCCAAGATCCAGGCTAGTTTCAAAATCACTCTAGTTCTGGAATGTGTACACATCCTGGTCTTCATTTCAGTAAGCCTGACAAAACATTTCCATTCTTTTAGTTCTCATTTGAAAGCTCACTTTCCCTCAATTTTCTTCCTATCAAAAATGCTCAGCCAGCTTTCTGTCACTTGAAACAGACACTCTCACAGAGACCCCCAAAGTCACCTTCAGAATAAAAATAGGAAATGGCAGCAAGCCAGGTTTCTTCTGACTTACGTTCATTTGCCTAGGAAAATTTGTTTACAAATACAAAATTAGGTGACAGAAAACATAATAAGAAGCTAGAGGGGTTAGTGAGAAGCAACCTTGCCTCTAAGTAAAGAATGAGGTGTTTTAACTGGATAGGGCTACTTTGTGGGAATGTCTGTAACATGCCATCTCCAAAAGGAACCCTGCATAAGAACTACATAGTATAGCAGTGGAAAGCCTGATATTTTTTTAAAGGGTGGGTGTGTATTTAATAATACCCTTTGTCAATTATCTACTGCTGATGTTAATGAGGGCTGAATACAACAAGGTTCCATTCTAAGCTTCAAGGTAGATATTATGAAAATTAATATCTATTTTCAAATATGGAAGGATAAGGATTTCTATAGTCTGTCTATCTATCCATCTATCATCTATCAATCATCTATTCTTCTAGCTATCATCTAGCTATCTATTCCTCTGTCTGTCTATCTAACTATCCATCATCTATCTATCCCTCTACCTACCTATTTATCTATCCCTATCAACCTATCTACCTATCTACCCTTTTAATTTATTTAATAAATTTGTAAGGCCACTCATGTCATGCAAAGGGACTCTGGACAGCATCTCTATCTCATGAAGAAAAGATCAGGCAGCTCTTTAAAAGCCAAGAGATAATTGGGGTATTTGGAGACATAACCAAGAGATTTGCCTCTGCTTCTCCTATGTGTTAAGTTGCTGCATCTTAAAAAGTCAAGATAAATTTCCACCTACCTTTTTGTTCTCGCTCCTCCTATCTTTTTCATGTGCCAGGAAGCACTTCTCAGGTTTCTTTCCATTTATAGAAACTGTCACTTGAGTTTAATGAAGCACGTTCTTCAATGAACATACCAATTATTAGCTTGTCTCCTGGCATATGTTAGCCATTTAGAGAATTCTTCTGTTTACAATAGTCCGCTAGCCTCAGAAGCATGCAAGGCTTTAAGCCAATTTAGGCTTCAGACATCTGCCACCACCACTTTTAACAGGTAGAAAGTTGAGAGAGATACCAGACCTTGGGCCTCTGCTGAATTGTATGATCAGTTAGTGAGAAGGGTTCAGTGGGAAGAAAAATGCGATGTCTGGTTATCAAGGCAAGGCTGGGACTTCATTATGGACTGCATCAAAGGCAGGATTAACATTATTCTAAGCGAGCAGTTCATCCTGCACATCCCATTGTTGAATTTCTGAATTAAGTTACACAAAAAACACTCACTGTTACAAAGCGAGCATTGAAATCTGTGTGACTCTTAAGATGCCAATTATACATCAAATGGGTGGATAGTATAGCACAGTGCTTTCTTCAGAGTGATAGAGAACCACGGAGATAAATTTGGAAAAACTGTAACAGCAGTTTTATATGATTTAAGTCCAGATCAGGAAGAATACGGGATTCAAATTAGCTCTGCCTTAGCACTCTGGAACATAAGAGGGAAGGAAGGAAAAATGATAGCAGAAGATTTTATTATGATTTTATTATGATAGTCTGTATTAATAAAGCATAGGTGTACTAGTACTTGTGAAGTCTCTTTCTTGACCTCTTCCCCTTTGAAGAACTGGCCAGGTGTACGCAGGTAACAACCAAATTGCTGTTACACAGGGGAGCTAGAATTTTTATGGTTGTTTCCTAAATATCAACTCCTTATTTTGTGAGTCCCACCACTATCGCTCCTGGTATCATTTTATTAGACTGCCCCCAAGCTGTCAACTTTACAAAAGTGTCCCTACTGCACCAAAAGGTTGCCTGCCTCTAGAGCACAAGACAAATGTGTTCCTTATGTGCAAGCAACAGAAAATATGTGTGTTTATTTTAAAGGTTGAAAAACTTGGTTTTCTTTTTCTGCAAAAATCATTTATGGTGGATTGCTCCTACCTTTTCAAAGAAGCACACTCAGATCAAAGCCAAAGGAAAACTAGAGGGGACAGGCAGTGTCGAGACTAGAAAGAAGCAGGGCACCCTTTAACAGGGTCATGAAAGAAACATTGAAAAAGTCCTAATGCAAGGCTGGCCAATTGCTCTTTCTAGCCCAGGGGTGTCAGACTAGATTCCTTCGAGGACTGGATCAGTATTGTAGTTCTCCTCCACAGTCCAGCCAGGGACAGTGGGGGAGAGATTCCTCCTGCAGCCCACTGATGGCCAAAATGGGGCACGCAGGGACTGTGTGGGCCCTCCCCTGTGCCCCATTTTGGCTGTCAGAGGCACCCTGGGCTAGTCCTTCGTATTTCCAGGCCAGCCCCATGGGCCAGATTTAAGCACCCCGCAGGTCGGATGAGTATGTTTTAGTCAAGGCCCCCAGTGTAAACCAGTTAAAACAGAGTGCCAAAAATGCTTTTGGCACTTCAGATTTTTCTTCCCACTCTCAAGATTAGGCTACTAGCTTTAATAAATAAAAAATAATGGAAAATGAAATTACAGTAACAGAGAAAGCAAAAATATGAATATGGGATGAGATGGTGCTCAGATAAACACGGTACTCCCAAGTTTTAAAAAGACCCCAATCAGCATTAAAAAGAACAAGTGCATCAATCAAGACAAGGAATTTCAAAATTATTTCCATTCCAGAGAAACTGAAAAAAATAATTTGATTTGGGACCGTGAAGGCAGGCTGAAACAGGCAAAAGATTCACCACTGGCATATTTTTTTCTTTTGTTTGCAAAAACAGCTGTTTTCATGTAGAAACTTAGATTTCTAAGATTCTAATATAGGCTATTTCCCATGAACTCACTTGCCAGGTTCAAGAGTGTCCTTGTTCTAACAGCAAAGTTGTCCTGCCTCTTTTGTAGGAACTGCCCTGTGAAAGATGACCCAGCAAATGCAGAGCTTACAACTTTCCCAGACCAAAAAGAATAACCCTCCCTCTTCTCCCAATGCCGCCAAGCGTCTCTACCGGAACCTCTCCGAGAAGCTGAAGGGAAGCCACTCATCCTTTGATGAAGTATATTTCAGAGCCCGAACAGATCGTCTCAGTCTCCGGAAGTCTTCAGTGGTAAGTCTTTGGTATCTCCTGCATACCATTTAATGTCATATCTGTTCTCAGTTCATTCCCGTAGTTCTTACAATTCTCTCCCCAGGGGATGCCATTTAAACAGCTATTGTACAATACAGCTTAAAATTTTAAAATTTATGGGTGAGGATGTTTTAATTAAGATAGATGTATTAAACCTGGCAGAAGTTTACCATATGCACTTATTTTTCTATTTTGTTAAAAGCAAGCAACCCATCAAAATATATAGCTCTGAATTTCTTTGGCATAATCTAATATGACTCAGCCTTTATTGGTCTGGGATCATAAATAAAGAAATAGAGTCTGCTAGCCTCAAAACTGGTCACAGGTTACCTGCTTTTCTTACATATGCTTGGCCCAGTTCAGAAAACCACCCAAATAACCCAATAGAGCAAACATTACCTGCTCCCTCAAGTCCATATGCCAAAGTATAGGAGTGAAGACAACCCCCGCCTCCAAATATGAATTGCAGTAATTCATTAACTGATGAAGATACACCCAGCACAGTTCCCATCTCACAGCACCTACAATGCACAAATGTTTATACCACACTGGTTACTTTGCATCAGCCACAGGAGCATTGTCAGTAGTCTAGCTGGAAATTCAAATCCAGAGGCATCCTTTTAGGCAAAGTTTTGAACTCACCTCTCTCACACACAAATAGCCATTTTTGAACTCATCACCTGAGGAATGGAAGGAGATTCCCAATATCAGCGTCCACCTCTTCCCTAGGCAGGACACTAGCAGAGATTACTTATGGACCCTCTTGAGAAAAAGCTTCAAGGTTCCCCCCAGAGTTTCTGAATTGATTTGGGGGGGTGTGTTGTGTGTAAAGAAGGGATCAATCACTACAATAACAGACTTGATTACAGGATATTGTGGGGCAATTGTCCCTGGCCTACCACATCCATTCTATTTAAATCACATTGTTTGCATAACTTTGCCATACATTATATCATATGGCTTCTGCCTAATGCAGAACTCCTTAGCTAATAATGTACCAGGTTTCTTTATTTATGCCTCATGCTATACTGTCATTTCTTAATGTTATGGCTCTTCCGAGTGACCGTGACTCTGAGACACCCCATTCCCCCTTATTATATAGCCTTTCTCTCAAACACAACTCTTGGTGAAAGCGGCCAAAATTAGCTTCTTTCAGTTTCAAGTAGTGCTTCTATCCCACCCATCACAATAAACCTTGCTGTGTGATTGATCTATAATGCTTTACTCATACTTTTGATAATTGAACGTAGAATAACAGAGCTGAAGGGAATTTGGAGGTCAACTGTGTGTCGTCAGAGACTGATACCTGCTGAGCATATGTTGGCCAGTTGATTTAATTCTGCTGCAGATATGCTGCTTTCCTGTGATCTCTAGGCACTGCCCTTTGGGGCTCTTTTGGCTTGTTTTGCAAAGAGAACAAGATCCTTGGTTTTCACAAAGGCATCTTGTTTGACCTTTGCAAAATGCCATTCAGGCAAAACAGGTCTAACAATCTTCTGAAAATTCAGGGTGATTGGTTATTAAACAGACATTCAGTGGTCTTTTTGTGGAATGTTTCCTTACAAACTATTGAAATAACTGCGCGAAGAGTCACTTTTTCAAGGCGGTATTATATTCTAATACACTTCAGATGAGACACTACCTTGGAAGGTGAGAAAAAAAATTAACTCAATAAGGGTAAAGATACTTCATCCTATTCTGCCATGCATAGAAGGATGGTCATGTCGTTGTAACCCTAACCTGAAGATCACATTAGGGATAGATTATCCTGGAGAAAAATAATCAACCAATCAATGGAATTGTGTACATTGTTCATTTTGTAATCAAAAATTCCAGCTCAACCCTCAACATATTAGATGCAATTAAAAGATATATGTAGACATGCATATATTTGATTTTTATACACAATTTGCTTGCAGAATGTTATTCATATATCTGTTTTCTAAGAATCTGAAGAAAGTAAACCCACTGATTGCACTGAATTTTAATCAGATCCACAAAATATTTTCTCAGCAGCTTCTGCTAATCAATTACATGGATAAAACCGTGCCCTAATTAAAGGTGATAGTAAAGCTGTGGAACAGTGAAATAATCCTTAAATGAAGATCAGAAATGAGATGGGATGTGGGACCACATCAAGAATGCTCTCTCCAACATTCCTTGACCTCCATGCCATCTGTTCCAACCTGAATATCTTGGCAAAGATCTGAAAATCCCTTGGTTCAATGTTCCCAGGAGATTCCTGTGCAACCAGGAACCCAGATGGAATCCACTGTGTAATAGACGGACTACAGAAATGGCAGCAAGGTCTATTCCAGAAGTTCTTCCAACAGATTTGACAGTAGCATATGATGCTCTTGAACCTCAGAGTCTGAGTTGCCCAGGAAGCCAGAGGGCTTGGATGCAACTCTTACTCATGTTGTTGTAGATTAGGGGTGTCAAACTCAATTTCATTCACATCAGTGTTGTGTTTGACTTCAGGAGGCTGGGGTGGGTGTGGCCAGGGTGGGCATAGCCAGCTCGACATCACTTATGTTGGCAGTGCCTGTGGTAGGCGGAGCATTCTGCCAGCAAAAATGGGCTCCGGAGCTCCATTTTCGGCTGCAACAGCCTCCTGTAATGCTCTGCCAGCTTAAATAGATCTCGCACGCAGCCCTGCCAAACTTCATTTTTGCTGGCAGAGGCACCATGGGCCAGTCCTTTGGTGTTTCCAGGGCGGCCCTGTGGGGCAGATCTAAGCACCCTATGGGCTGGATCTGGCCCCTGCATCTTGACTTTGACACCCCTTTTGTAGATACTGAAGCAGCATCCAACTTATATTGTCTAACATTGATTGGTGCCATTATGGGCCGTATTACATAAGACATTCAGCACGTATCATGCAGCAGCATTTGTAATTTTAACTAACATGTGGAAGTAACACAGTGTTTTCCCCTGCTCTGTTACTGCAAAGGAAATGATTCCATTTAATTTGCCCCCATTTTTATCAAAATTCCCCTTTTCCCTTGTGATAGAATTCCAAGTTGTATTGAAAACTGCACTTCAAGACCACATTTCTATCATTTCCAATTAACGCCACATACTTTTGATAAGAACATCATTTTTAAAAACAGAGTGGCATACACAATATACACATTGGGCTTATAATGCTTTATAAGACAAACCGGTCAATGTTCACATTAATTTGAATGCAGCCAAAGTTAATTAAAAGAGAGCATGTTGCTGTATAATTTCAGTATAATAGTGCAGGCAAATATTTGCTGACTAAGTGCCCATTTCTTTTCCTGTGAATTTATAGGCTTTGTGGATATATTTGTGCCTGTTCTGAATTCAGACAATAAAATTAATCCTAAAACTTATCATAAAAGGGATTCACGGAGAAAGCATATGCTTGCCTTATTTATTTATAAGTCTGTTTAATATCCTGCCTCCATTATTTTTACAAATAACTCAGAGCAGCAAACCCCTCAAACACACCCTTTTCCTCCCATTTTCCCCACAACAACAACCCTGTGAGGTGGGTTGGGCTGAGGGAGAGTGATTGGCCCCAAGTCAGCCAGACGGCTATCGTATCTGAGGCAGGACTTGAACTCGCAGCCTCCCACTTTCTAGCTTAGTGCCTTAGCCACTAGACCGAACTGGCTGTCTTTTTAGAAAATTAACTTCTTTGGATCCATTCACACACTCTGTAAACAGTGATAAAATTGTTTTGTACCACATAAGATGGCAGGTGTGAGGGACTCAGAGGAAGGAGGGGGTTCTATTAGAATTCTCTGTGGTGCGTAGTAGTTCGTGCTGGCTTTGAAGTGAGAGGGAGGAAGAGGATTTATTGGATTGCTCATCCGCAGCCTCTAACTAGGTCAGTTCTGCTTTTATCTGCCTTGTTTCAAGTGGAGGGTTTTTTCCCCTCCCCTTAAATAGTTGCTTTTGTGTCAGTTAATTTCTCCAGAGATGCACGTTCTGTGAACTTCACAAACACACCCAACCGGAAGGCTCAAATGTGGCTCTTCGTCACAGTTCTCCAGGCAGCTCTTCCAAGCATTGTGGGAAAGCATATAAATTTGTGGAATAATTTCTTCCTGCCACAAGAACATCTCATGCGGTTTAGTTCTCACCACAGAATAAAGACGAACCATCTTCTTTCCACCCAGGAAAACCCATTGGATATAAGTAATGGCTTTTGGCCACTCTAACCCACATAGGGCATAAAACAAGGGAAAGCCCCTGCAGGGAGCAGAGCCTTTGTGTTCCCCTCTCCTTTAATGAGCCAACCTCAGTTCCCAAAGGGAAAAGTTGCTGTGGGGGTCTAAATCCAACATGAAACAAGCTTGCTCTTGCTTCTGCAATGGGGATTCTCTCTCTGTCTCTCTCTCTCTCTGTGTGTCTCTGTCTCTGTCTCTCTTTCTCTCTCTCTCTCTCTCTCCCCCACCCCTTTGATCTCCCTGCCTTTTCCAGAGGTTGCTCCAATTCTCAGGATCCAGTGCTGTAAATGGGAAAAGGGCTAGGGGGAAGCTGCGCAGTTGCTGGGTCCTATGG
The DNA here is from genome assembly GCF_049901715.1 of Pseudonaja textilis. Classification (NCBI taxonomy): domain Eukaryota; kingdom Metazoa; phylum Chordata; class Lepidosauria; order Squamata; family Elapidae; genus Pseudonaja; species Pseudonaja textilis. The sequence goes on along the minus strand of NC_141991.1, from coordinate 123,579,231 downwards.
CCAGAAGTGTTTCTCCACTTCTCCTTGCCAGAAGCCTTTTGCTCTTTGTAAAATGTTTGTCAAAGCTCAGTGTCATCTCTAGACGAGGTGGGAGATGCACAAATTTGAATGAATTAATGAAGGCAGAAAGGCCAGACATTTATTCTTTGGGCTGAGTAAAGGCGCAGTCACGGTTCTGAGCAAAATGGGCTCTCAGAAAATAGTGCCTCCAGAACTTGCACACCCACAACAAAGAGAAGGGGCGAGCAATTAATGTTCCCAAGGGACCACGTGAGAAACCAGAATTGTTTTGAAGGGCTGAACCAACAACGCTGTGAAGGTGCCTAGGCATACATGCACACACATATGCAAATTGGAAGTTATTTAGGATAGAATAAGCTGGAAGGGACCTTGGAGGTCTTCTAGTCCAGACCCCTGCTCAAGCAGGAGAACCTATACTAATTTAGATAAGTGACTGTCTACCTTAAAAACATCCAGTGATGAAGCACCCACAACTTCTGGTGGCAAGCTGTTCCACTGCTTAATTGTCTTCACTGTTTGGAAGTTTCTCCTTAATCCTAGGTTGCTTCTCTCTTGATTAGTTTCCAAGCAATGTTTCTTGTCCTGCCCTCTGGTGCTTTGGAGAATAATTTGACTGCCTCTTCTTTTTTTTAAAAAAAAAAAGTAATAAAAAGCTTATTAAAAAGTAATAGCAGTTGCCTTCAAAATAAAAGCAACCCACATGGGCTGAACAGGGATAGCCAAAGGCCAGATGTGGCCTGGGAACTGTAAAACAGCCAGATCCAATAAAGAACATGCTAGCGATTTATAACTTATGATAACTTACTTCTCATTACAATTTCTAGCGAACTTCTAATGAAAATCACCGAGGTAAAGAATCAGGTTTTAAGGGGGTAAAGAAGGAGATAATGCCAAGGAAGATAGATCTAGGGTTAAATTTTTCATTTCTGGATGTCATACAAATTTTTCAGTTTCTGGGATCCCATCTCCAAGGCAATGGCAGCATCAATGGTGAAGTGCGAACAAGGGTGAATGCAGCCTGGATGCATTGGTGAGAACTCACCGGTGTGTTATGTGACAGACAAATGGCAACCCGTCTTAAATCTAAGATTTACAAGACAATTATCTGCTCCATTACACTGTATGGCACTGAATGCTGGGCAGCAAGAACAGGGACCAAAAGCTATCTCTATGCCATGGAAATGTGAAAGCTCCATTGGATATTGGGCATCTCCCTTCTTGACCACCTCACAAATTGACACCATTCGATAACATTTTGGTGTGGCACCAATTATAGAGAAGTTTGGAGAAGGCCAACTCCGCTGGTTATGGACATGTCCATAGACCACCATGGCCAAGACTGCCTACCAATTAGAAGTCAATGGCCAGCAACCTCGCGAGCATCCAAAACAGAGATGGCAACACTTCATCTACAAAGATATGCAACCCACGGGCCTGCACCCTGGAGGCACAATTGACCATGCAAAGTGGCATTCAATGATCCAAAAAGCAGACCTTGCACCTGCAGGAAGTCGCTAGGAAGAACAAGAAGATACAAATGCAGTGGTGTCTCTGTACTCTGTGTGCAATTTTTTTTGTTTTTTTACAGATCCTTACTATGAATATGGATAGATGTTCTTTCCTAATTGAATGCTGCCAGGTGGAGAAGTGCATTTGGGGCTGGGTGTTGGGGTTTAATTTCTTTGGATGAATGGGAAAAATATAAATGTGAAGAAGGTACATTGGAAGGTACATCTTGGAAGGTACATTGCAAATGTGCCTATTTATACTAAGTGAAATTTTAAAAAAAGAAACAAGTTGCCATGAAACTAAAAAAAAAGTCTCTAGCAGTGCCCCTCTATACTCTGCATTTAAGGCATTGTTACCTTAAATACAGAGTATTCACTTCCTCCAGATTCTTAGAAAACTGATATATGAATAATATTCTGTATAAGACATCATGTTTTGATCTGCTGCTATCCACTGTTTAGAGATGAAGAACTGTCAAAAAACAGAGGCTCTTGAAACTCCCACTGTCTGGATAACAGAGGAGAAGATATGCTGGTCACCTGATCCAACTTGCAGGGCTCCCTGGTTCTAAAGATGGATACAAAATTTTGGACCATGGGGGTGCTGCAATGGTCAGAATTTTCGGAGGGAGTCATATGTCCCTTTGTTCAGCACTCTTGTAATTTCAGTCACTGAACAAATGTTTGTAAGACCACCTGTAACAGAAAAACACTGATCTTGTTAGATTGGGTAGATCGGTTCCCACAGAGACGCGAGACCAAGTGTACATTCAGCTCTTTATTTCAGTGTTAAGACCTGTACCAGATCTTGGAGCCGCGGCAGCCCTTCATATAGGGATTGCTCGCAGCTTGGTGGCCAATGACAGCACTTTGAATCTCCCGTGATCGGCTCAGCCAATCGCGGTTGATTCTTAGCGCACCAATCACAGCTGTTCAGTCAGTTGCGGTCCGTGTGGACCAATCAGAACTCAGTGTTTGGAGAATGCTAATATAGAACAGATCTCCTGGCTCCAGTTCCTGGAATCTCACCAAAGTAAGGGACCACCAGTAATTTCTTGTAGTACATATGTATCAGACAATCCAATTCTGATTGGAGAAGGCAATCTTGTAAGTATCTCAGCTCCAAGCCATATAGGGCTTTAGAGGCCCAAATCTGAACTTCAACTGCACCCAGAATGAGTACCTGAGACCTGCTTACGATGTATGAAGCTACTTAGCACATGGGCTGCAACATTTTGACTGACATGTCTTTAAAGGCAGGAGGATAATACCACTGTTCCTAATCATGTAGCAACAACTGAAGAAAGAAGCAGGCATCTCACAATATCATTGCAACCTTTTTCAGACCTCCCAATATGCTCAGCTGGATCTTGCTGTTTGCATAATATAGCTCTTGCCCATTTTGTTTTAATAAGAAGAATGCTGCAGGCTAATTATCCCAAAAGGATATCAAAAAGGGAATTTTGTAGGACCCGCCAATTCACCACTTTTGAGCAGTGTTACTGAGATAGATGCCTTTGTAAGCAGAAATCTTATGGGTGATAATATGATTCTATACCTGCTTCTTTCAAGCACTATTGCAAGAAGGTATGTTGATTTACTTCCTGTGGTTGTTGTTTCCCATCTGAGTAAGCTGTCTTTTAAAAAAAGGTCTACTGATTTCTTCTTCTTTTTTTCTGGGCTTAAATACCAAGCTATGTGACATTGGGCTGTGTCAGTCCTTTCCTTCTTCACATATAGTTGTGTTCTGGGTGATATGGAAATATCAGGTCACAGGGACAATTAGTGTGACATAAACGATGTGATGGGTGATGACATCTTTGGATCCCTGATATGGCACTTATTTCTGCATAGTGAGATTTACTGGAAATGGCATATCATGAAATGTATGTTTTTATTCATTGGAATGTGAACTTCAGTTGCAGTGAATCTGTCCAAGGAGATATGGATTTAATTCTCATAACAAAGTATCAGATAATGACAGGAGATTTCTGGACCTGACTTCCTTTCTTGGGATCATCACAATCCTGATTTATCTTTTTAGTTAATGTCATTCTTTTTATTGATGTTTATTTTCGCCAACTAGGATATTAGAAGAAACCTATTAGCGTATATTTTTTATTCAACATTGTTGATTATAAACTCAAATTTTCTGAGATAAAATGTTTTAATGAGTGCTACATATAATTTAATTTCTTTGGATTTTTCCCCCTCCAGTGTAAATTATATTCTTTAATTTATGCTACCACTTTCCTGGGATTAGCTCAGGAATGGAATTGCAGAGAGAGAAACCCTCTTCTGAAAGCCAGTATTTGCTTTAGGGTAAATCCCTGAACTCAGGTAATTTGCATTTCAAAAGCAAAAACAAACAATTCTACATACAAACAAACAACTCTACAGGCAAAGTAGCAGGTAGACTCATATGGAATTGGATTTTAAGTTCCTTTCTCCATTCCCTTCAGTTGAAATCCATTCAACAACAAAATCTCTTAATTAAAAATAAAGCATCATCATCACCAAAAAGGCATTAAGAGTTGTTAACCTAATCCTTTTTCTCCGGTAATATCACACTACTAACTAGAGCATACAAAACATTTGCTAGACCAATATTTGAATACAGCTCATCAGTCTGGAATCTGCATTACATAACGGATATTAATACAGTCGAGAAAGTCCAGAAATATTTCATGAGAAGAGTTCTCCACTCATCTACTCGTAGCAGAAAACCTTATGCCACCAGACTTGAAATTTTAGACCTAGACAACCTAGAACTACGCCACCTTGGGTCCGATCTAAGTATAGTACATAAAATTATCTACTGCAATGTCCTACCTGTCAATGAATATTTCAGCTTCAACCACAAGAATACAAGAGCACACAATAGATACAAACTCAAGGTAAACCGCACCAAACTTGATTGCAGGAAATGCGACTTTAGCAACAGAGTGGTCAATCTCTGGAATACTCTACCTGACTCTGTGGTTTCTTCCCCAAACCCCAAAAACTTTAACTTAGACTGTCTACTATTGACCTCACCCCCTTCCTAAGAGTTCTGTAGGGGCCGTGCATAAGTGCACCAATGTGCCTACTGTCCCTGTCCTATTGTTTCTTTTTTATTCGTATCCATTTCATGTATTCATAACCATGCTTATACTTACACCTCTTATCTAATACTGGCTTGATAAATAAATAGTTAAATAAATAAATAAATAAATAAATAAATAAATAAATAAATAAATAAAATCATTTTTTTAACTGAAAGACTGCCACAATCTGAATCTCAGTCCTAAATTCTCTTCCAATGAAATCTATTCCAAAGTTATTCTACACCAACTTTCCCATTCGAGTAATCTTTCAGATATGTGGGGACCACAACATCCCAAAGGCAATTTGACTTGAAATTCAGAACTGGAGACCCACCACAGCTGAAAGATGTCAGGCTGAAAAAGGGAGAGGGCTGTTCAATTAATTAATTAATACTAACAGGGGTAAATAAATTATGCATATTTTCTTTCATTTGAAATATTTATTTACAGCGATTTTTGGTATTTTTCAAAAACTAGTCAAAATTTAAAATCTCAATAATATGTAAAAAGTATGATACATGATACAAATTGATAGCCATTAATTCAGAATTCACCAAAAGAACATAGGAACTAAACACCTGTTGCTTTTGAAAGTCACTTGAAAATAAAGATGGTCATTTGGAAGCGCTTGGAAGAAAGGCATTGAGGGCGGGCTCTGAAGAGCCCTCAGCAAAATTGGCTGGTTTCCATATCTGTGGTCCTCTGGTGTTCACTTCCAATGAATGTTGTTCTGGGCATTATGGGAACCTTCTAAATGTCACCCTCTCACAGTTGAGGTGCAACTGACCAAACATATAGCACTGTCAGATTCACTCTCTGAAATAAACTATGACTCTGCTGTAATTGGCCCTTACTGTGGCTTTAGAACATGGTGAGAAAGGGAGGGAAGTGAGTGAGTGAGAGAGAGAGTGGCAGGTGTCCATTTCAATCAATCTCAAGTTTCAGAACAGAATTGTGAACAAGGCCTGAGACAACAATTGTCTTAATATTGCCCATGGATAAAGCTGGATTTACTCTTACATCCTCCATTCCCTCTCCCCCCATCCATCAGAAAAAGAGCTTCAAGCATCTTGTTTTGACACATTTCAAGATCTACCTTACACAAAATAGCTAGTTGTCTACTGTGGGAAGAAATATCCATCTGGTTCAGTTCAGTGGTGGGATTCAAAAAGTTTTACCACCAGTTCGGTGGGTGTGGCTTGGTGGGTGCGCTTTGCGTGAACACACATGCCAAGTGCGCACTTTGCGCAGGCACAGAGGCATTTGCGCAGGTGCAGAGGCATTCCAACTCACCTTCTGCAAGCCTGCACTCTCCTGGTTGCTTCAGCAAAGCAGCTGCGCTTCAAAAGCAGAGGATAAAAGTGAGCATGGGAGCCCGGGCAGGCAGGCAGGCCCAACAGCAAAGCGGCAGAGAGAACCGGTTCGGTCTCCATTGCTCATCACCACTGCCGGCTCAGGAGATTACCACCACTGGTTCAGTTCAAACTGAGAGGAAAGCTCTGGAAATAAAATGGAGGCTGGAGGCTGATTAGAAAGAGGGTCATGAAGAGAGGGTCATGAAGAGAGGGCGGGGTTATACCTTCTCTTGGGCTTTGCACTTGAGGTTCCTGTTCCTGTGCAAGAACATGTATTCTATTTGCTGTTGTCAGACTCCCATGGACCATGTAAGGGTCATGTAGGGGTCATAGCTGGCTCTATAGGCAAAGTACAAATCCTAGGTGTTTGTCTGAGCTAAGTTTGGTTGAAGTTTGGACTGGTCTGAGGGTGATGCAATAATTCCTATTGCGGCTTAATGGCTTTTTCCTGTGTTGGATCTTGGGTGATGGCTGCTTCTAATTCTACCATTCTGCCTTTGTTTCAAAATATCCTGTCTTGAATGGATTACCAAATCTGTATTTCTAAAAGCTGGCCTCAGCATCTGCTGGGGCTATTAAGACAATTTTGGAGGTTGCTTTCTGTCTCCAAGAGCATATTTCTCATTTTCTCCTTTAAGGAAATATAATATTCTGCCTTTTTAATATTTCCCAAAAATATTTCATTCTTCTAGGAGGGTTTTTTTTTTGCTAACTTTCAACAATAGTTACTGAAATGTCCATAATCAGGTTTTGCACAATGTTTTTTGTGTAACGTTTTTACAAAATTGATGTAAAAATCCATAAGGCACACCCAGTTATTTCACCAACAGAATTTCCAGTGCTGCGAAGCCATGTTCGAGGCTGTGGAGCAACAGGACCTGGATGCTGTCCAGGTTCTTCTCTACCAATACACACCAGAGGAGCTGGATCTCAACACACCTAACAGTGATGGATTAACAGCTCTGGACATTGCCATCCTGACGAATAATGTTCCCATTGCCAAGATCCTCATGAAAGTTGGTGCAAAGGAGAGCCCACACTGTAAGTATTGCAGAATACTGTACAAACAAAGCTGTACCATACTAAAAAGATTGAATAAATCAAAGGGGAACAGGCACACAGTTCTTTAAAACCACTTGTATTTTCGCTTGTATGTGATCAATCAGCAGAAAGAAGAATCATATTCTTATCTGGATCACAGAGAACTGGTAGATATTCCATTGTTGCCAACTCAAAGGCTAAAGTGTTCAACCCAAATCATTATTCTTAAATGTACTTTCCCAGGACTTCTATGTGCCTATCCCATACATTCTAGTTTGACGGGGTCAGGATTCTTCTTTTTATTCCAGAAATGGTTTTGGAACCATTTTCAATCATGATTCTATTATTGATTTTTTTTTAAATTGAACTATGTTTACAACTACTGTAGCTTTAAATAATTGCTAAAGGAATGGCTTTAAGTCAAGGACTACTTGTATGCCCCTTCATTGTATTCTAACATGTTTTTTGCTTTCATATCCAAAAGCCGTGTATAACTTTACATGCCGTATAATAATTGAGCCTAATGCATATATGCCATAGTGGTATGCAAATCATGGCAAACCAGAGTTAAAAGCAACTGTAGCCTAATATAATTTATAGAGCTGGCCAGTGGGATTTTGTTTTGAACAAATATGAATGGAATACAGTGCTAGTCATAAAATACCTTTTCCCCAATTCTGTAAGAAGAAAGCATATAGACCCTGCTGTTGCGGTTGCAGCCAGCTTTTGGGCTGACAGGAGGACAGAATGGAACAATGGAATAACAAACATAGAAATCATTCATTCATTCCAATGTGACTAGTAAACAAAGACCCCCATGGATATGCCTAGAAAGTTTTTATCTCATTTAGATATCAAGCTTAATACTCTTTTTGTTTTGTTTTTTGTTTTTTTGTCCCCCTGGACATCTTAAGGACATTCATTCAAATCAAAATTTGAATCTGGGATTAATGATTTGAAGGAAGTGATGCTGTGAGATGCTGCAAAGCAGCATCTCCCTACATATTTCAGCTATTTAAAATGCTTGACCTGTAAAAAATTTAATTCACATTGCTCTTTTTTTGTCACACCTCTTCAGACAAAGTATCTTCATGTATGTACTTGATTGGAGAAAGCATTTGATGAACTAAATTATTTTAAGCCACAACTACAGTTATAAAAAAAACAGTTGCAAATCAGCATTCTTGAATAGTAGTTTGTATCACAAGCCAGACTTTCATGTGGCATATGATCATACCAAAAGGTGTTGCTGGGAAAATTTTGATGGATACACGAGCTCTTATATTAATGTGTAAGTTTCACTATCATACTAATGGTGAATAAATCATAGAGATATAGAAACTTTGCAAAGATGGTTTTTGACATACTGCATTAAAAAAAAATAGTAATACATAAGAATTCAAAGATTAGGCAAAAATCCGTTTCAGCAGAATCTTGCTTGGGTGAGGTACACTAACTAAGTGAAGCAATTATTAAATGAGACGTGTCCCATTTTAATCATGCGGTTGTTAAGCAAATCTAGCTTCCTGCATTGGCTTTGCTTATCGGAAGCCAGCTGGGAAGGTCCACAAATAGTGATCACATGATCTTGAGACAGTGCAACTATCATAATAAACATACCAGTTGCCAAGCACCCAAATTCTGATCACATGACCATGGAGATGCTGCAACAGTTGTAAGTTGTCACTTTTTCAGTGTTGTTGTAAGTTGTAAGTTAAGGGGTATCTGTATAGTTGTAATAGTTGAGGGCTATCTGTATGTGAATCTCTACCTACCTACTGTATGTGTCTGTATGGGTATGTGTTTATAGGGGGGGGGTGTCTATACATATATGGTAGGTGTAGGTGTGGCTGTATATATATGTGTGTTTGTATATCTCAGAATATACACTTTTATATATTCCACTTTTATACTTTATTTTATTTATGTATGTATCAAATTTTTGCAACAGCCCATCTCCCATCAATTCAGAGACAGGGAATCCGGGGCACTCTAAATGTGACCAAACTAAAGCTCTCCACTTTGCTTCCAATCTGGCCCTGTTGGGTCAGAGCTGTCTGGGGTTCAGTCGTCACTGGTTTCAGCAAACCTCCTTCCCAGGCAGAAGGAAATCAACAACTAGCAGATGACCTGAATGTGTTTCACTGCAGGTTTGAAAGGAAACTACAGCCACCTATCTCCACAACCCCCATCTCAAACACACCAGCAACAGCCAAGCCTCCTACAACTGGCCCCAATCCATTGGGTTCACAACCTCTGGTGATCACAGAAAAAGAAGTGCAAGATCTATTTCACAAACAAAAGCCAGGAAAAGCACCAGAGCCAGACAAGGTAATTTCTTGCTTAAAACTCTGTGCTGACCAATTGGCCCCCATCTTCACCCAAATCTTCAATAGATCACTAGAGATGTGCTATGTTCCTTCCTGCTTCAAATGCTCTACTATCATCCCAGTGCCAAAGAAGCTCTTCTTTAAGGAACTGAATGACTACAGACCAGTTGTTCTAACATCTGTAGTTATGAAAATCTTTGAAATGCTTGTGCTGTCCCACCTGAAAACCATCACGAATCCGCTGTTAGATCCCATGCAGTTTGCATACCAAGCAAATAGATTGACAGATGATGCTGTTAATATGGCTCTGCACTACATCTTACAACACCTTGAATTTCCAAATACCTACGCAAGGGTCCTCTTTGTAGACTTCAGTTCAACTTTCAATACCATCATTCCAGGCATTCTTCTAAGTAAATTAAACCAACTAGTGGTACCTGAACACACTTGTAAGTGGATAATAAGCTTCCTAACAGACAGGAAGCAGCAGGTGAAGCTAGGCAGAATCACATCTGATACCTGTACAATTAGCACACACACACACCCCAAGGCTGTGTGCTTTCTCCACTTCTCTTCTCCCTATATACCAATGACTGCATCTCAAACGACCCATCTATTAAAATACTGAAATTTGCTGATGACACAACAATGATTGGCCTCATTCAAGACAACAACGAATCTGCATACAGACAGGAAGTTGTACAACTTGCATCGTGGTGTAACCGGAACAATCTGGTACTGAACACACTCAAAACTGTAGAAATGGTGGTAGACTTTAGAAGAAACCCTCCCATACTACCACCTCTTACAATACTAGACAACACAGTATCAACAGTGGAGGCTTTCAAATTTCTAGGTTCTACTATATCACATGACCTAAAATGGACACCTAACATCAAAAACATCATCAAAAAAGCACAACAAAGAATGTTCTTTTTGCACCAACTCAGAAAGCTCAAACTGGCCAAGGAGCTGCTGATACAGTTCTACAGAAGAATTATTGAGTCTGTCATCTGCACCTCTATAACTGTCTGGTTTGGTTCTGCAACCCAACAGGACAGACACAGACTTCAGAGGATAATTAGGACTGGAGAAAAAACAATTACTACCATCCTGCCTTCCATCAAGGACCTGTATACTGCATGAGTCAAAAAGAGGGCTGTGAAAATATTTACAGACCCCTCACGTCCCGGACATAAACTGTTTCAACTCCTACCCTCAAAACGACACTATAGAGCAGTGCACACCAGAATAACTAGACACAAGAACAGTTTTTCCCCGAACGCCATCACTCTGCTAAATAATAAATTCCCTCAACACTGTCCAACTATTTACAAAGTCTGCATTACTATTACTATTAATCTTCTCATCACTCCTTATCACCCATCCCCTCCCACTTGTAACTGTATGACTGTAACTGTGTCGCTTGTATCCTTACGATTTATATTGACGGTTTCCTAGTATGATTTGATTGCTTATTGTACCCTATGACTATTATTAAGTGTTGTACCTTATGATTCTTGATTCTTGACGAATGTATCTTTTCTTTTATATACACTGGGAGCATTTGCACCAAGACAAATTCCTTGTGTGTCCAACCATACTTGGCCAATAAAGAGTTCTATTCTATTCTATATCAGAAGGGGTGCCCCATTGATTCACCACCACCAGATTAATCTGAGATTAGACTTCATTGGCATCTAGAACAGAAGACAGTCCCCAATAAGTTCAATCGCCCATAGGATGCATTTATTTTCAATAGCAACAACACCCCCCCACCCCCGCAAAATACGCAATGACAATTGTAAATAAGCAGATAATCTAGAGCCAAGAAAAGGTTTGAGGCTCATCAGACCAGTGGTGGTATACTACTGGTTTGGCCCAGTTCAGCTGAATCGGTAGTAAAAATAAAAAAAGCCTCTGATCAGCTGAGAGGAGGGGGGAAAAGCCTCCAACAATCAGCTGAGAGGATAAAAGACTGAAAAGTACATGAGAGGATAGGAAAATCACTCCTAGCTTTTAGTTTCTACATCCTCTCAGCTGATTGGCTTGTTGTTGGCTTGGCGTGCATTAGAGGTGTGCATGCACGATCACCCACCAAACCGGTAGCGACTAAGGTAGGATCCCACTACTGCATCAGACCCTAGAGAAGATACCTGAGCTCTTGCTGGAAGATAAGATGGCCATCAACCACATGACTCCTTAGAACCTGCCTTTGGTGCTACACAGATTGCTCTTGATTGACCCTTGTCTAAAACATACCCGAGGAACACCTCACCTGCTTGATGACACCGTCCACTGTTCCCATTCAGGGAACTGTCCCATTCCATTTTTCCCCCTTGTCTGTGTGTTTGCAAAGGGAGAGCAAGTGACTTGGGGAGTCAGTCAACCATGGTTTAAATTGTGGCTCAAATTCTGACATCTTATGTAGAACATAAAACATACAATAATAAAATTGGAAGGGACCTTGGAGATCTTCTAGTCCAGCCCCCTGCTCAAGTAGGATACCCTATACCATTTCAGATAAATGGTGGTCCAGTCTCTTTCTGGAAGCCTCCAGTGATGGACCATCCACAACTTCCAAACGCAAGCTCTTCCATTGGTCGATTGCTCTCACCGTTAGGAAACTTGTGGCTAAGAATACTGTGATGCCAATGGATTTTGCTTGCATCTTGGCAAGTCACATAATGAAACTGTGTCTTCAGGAGCTCCAATTTAGCAAACTCTGCTGTTAATTTAAAGATAGTTAAATTAATAACATTTAGTATGGATCTGCCAGTCTCCATGCTTCAGGAAATCGAAACTTGAGGCTATAATTCCCTGGCATTTTTTTTTCTCAACTGTGCTATGCCTGTATATTCTAGCCTCCTTTCTGTTTTCACCAAGTCTGTAGAATTGGTGCAACTTTTATGGCTCTGTGTCGTGTCCACAACACTTATATTATCATTTAAACTGGCCTCCTTTAACTTTCCAGGGAGATTTTTTTTTACTTTCTCTCTCCTTGGTTACTGTAGCTGTTCAGTCAAGAGTTGTGTCATTTAATATTTATTTGTTTATTTTTCTGTCATGGTTCGTGACTGGAGGAGAAAAAAAAGAATCAGGGGGGACAGGGATTAAAGCACGTGATTGACGGCTAAAGTAACATTCATTAGGCATGACAAATCTGCAGGAAAACACAGCCTTGAGTGTTCTAAGCAGCAGTTTAAAAAAACCGACTGCGCTGATTTTTCATTGACCGTCTGTAAATAAATGCAGACTGATGGCACTGAGGGGCAATCGTAAATTAGTATTCATTTCCTGCCTTTAATGCAAACATGTCTATGAGTGCAGGCTAGACACCCATAGCCACTTCATTTCCATGGCTAAATAATACACTGTGCTGATCACCATTTGCATTTGCTATCTCCATCCATTGGAAATCTGAATAGTATAGAATTCTTTATTGGGCAAGTGTGATTAGACACACAAGGAATTTGTCTTGGTGCATATGCTCTCAATGTACATAAGAAGAAAAGATACATTCATCAAGAATCATAAGGTACAGCACTTAATGATAGTCATAGGGTACAAATAAGCAATCAAATCATACTAGGAAACAGTCAATAGAAACCGTTAGGATACAAACGACACAGTTACAGTCATATAATCATAAGTGGGAGGAGATGGGTGATAGGAAGGATGAGAAGATTAATAGTAATAGTAATGCAGACTTAGTAAATAGTTGAACAGTGTTGAGGGAATTGTTTGTTTAGCACAGTGATGGTGTTCGGGAAAAAACTGTTTTTGGAGAATTTTATAAATGGATCACTGCTGCAAGTGGAGTCCTTCTTCCAAAGCTGATAGCTAAGATGGAATGCAAATAGCTGCACATAAGCTCTTCAAATTAGCATCCACTAGATCAAGGATCTCCAACCTGTGACCCGTGGCCCACTAGTGGGCCATGAGGGGATTGCAATTGAGCCGTAAAAATGGCCGGCATGTGCGCATGCACGTGCTCAAGCAGAACCATTCCCTCTGTCCCCATCACCACCACGCTGGTCCCCAAAGTGGGAAAAGTTGGGGAAATCTGAGCTAGATGCAGAGAGCTAATCCATTATGTGACCATTTGATTTGATTTGATTTGATTTGATTTGATTTGATTTGATTTGATTTGATTTGGTTTGGTTTGGTTTGGTTTGGTTTGGTTTGATTTGATTTGATTTGATTTGATTTGATTTGATTTGATTTTCAGCCAGTGCCAGCAGTTCTCGATATACAATCACATTTCTGTTGCTAGGCAAGGCAGTTGCAAAGTGAGTTGTGCCCCCCCTTATCACTTTTTGCCATAGTTGTTAATTGAATCACTGCAGTTCTTAAGTGAATCATGCAGTCCTTAAGTGACTCTGACTTCTCCCATTGACTTTGCTTGTCGAAAGCCGGCTGGGAAAGTTACAAATGGTGATTCCATGGACCCCAGGACACTGCAACCGTCATAAATACATGCTAGTTGCTAAGCACCACAATTCTGATCATGGGGATGCTGCAACAGAAGGAAATGTGAAAATCGCTCATAAGTCACCTTTTTTTGGTGCTGTTGTAACTTCAAACAGTCACTAAACGAATGGTTGTACCTGTATGGTTAATTTACTGTGTTTTGTGGCTTCACATCTAATGTGAGCCCATTTATTAGGCATATTCAACAGACTACAGTTAAAATAGACCATGGTTTAACATGCTCTGTAAACCTTGCAATTATACAATTAAATGTTTAAGAAGTTGTCTAAGTATTTAAAGTACATTTCTATAAGAAATGAAAGGGTATTTGCATTTACCATAAACTGTTGGTGACAGTGGGGTGCAGTTATAGCTTAAATAACTGCCAAGTGATTCTGCATATACTGTATCTTTTCAAAAGTTTGGTTAATAACTAAATGTCCAGCTTTTGGTGGTTTTGCACAACATAGTAAGTCAAAAATACTGGTTTATAAACACAGTGACTGGTTTCAAGCCAGAACCAAATACTGTAAAACATTGTTTTGCACTGATTGATAACATAGATTCAATCATAAAATCCAGATACATTTATATTAACATAAACAAAGAGGTTGATCATATCATATCACTATTTTGTCAAAACTTTTATACAGCTAAATGAGGAAGAGAAAGAATCTTTGAAAAATTCATACAATTCATTAAAATGCATTTATGACATCAATGTAGTCTTAAAAACCAGTGAAGCTTCAGTGTTACAATTTTACGAAGTAATATATACAGTATATTATATTGTAAAATGTAGAAAATTTAAAATTCTGAATCTAATAAATCTTTAGGGAGATTATATTCAGGTCAAATATATTATAGTAGTCTCTAAATCAGTAATTTGAACAAAGAAGGGTAAGGAAAGGAATTATCTTCATAAAGGTGCTTTCAATGTATTTAATGTGTGAGGTCAATATCTTACAGATGAAATGTATCAACTCAAATAAAGAAAAAAATGGCTTAATATATACTTGGAACAATTTCCACATGAAATTTATGTGCTGTAATCTTGCATATGAACTCAACTATATTTTAATATTTTCCTTAAAACAGTGTGGTTTTTGTTTGTTTTTAAAAATCATTCTATTCAGAAAGCTAAAACGTAGGTGAAATAGTTTGTGCTAAAATGATCACGTGGCTGCTTTTTTTGGTGCAATATTAAAAACAGCCAAGTCCCAAGGAATTGCAGGTAAGCTGTTTAGGGGTGCTGCAGCAACATTGCAGTTTCCTATAAGTCACAACTGCACAATATATCAACATAACAAATGACCAGCCCTTCAAAGGAGGCCAAATCATGAAACAAACACCACAGATTCCAGGAACATTATTAATGTAAGTATAATCACAGAATCTTGAAAGTCTGTCCAAATTTCTCTCTGTCCCATCTAGGCCAAACAAACAAACAAACCAGGCACAGTTATTTTGAGTTTCCTTCTCACACTTGGTCCCAGACTGTACTATACAATCATTACTTCAAGTCTCTTCTTAATGGTTCTTTCATACTTTTCCCAACATCATTTCAAAACTCCTCTAATCAAATTTACTACAGAAACCATATTACTGATGGGTACCAGAACCAAAAAAGAATTGCAGCCAAAGGTCCAGAGATTCATCTCTGAGAAGATGCTCTTATTTGTAGATGCTAAAAGAACCCTTACCAACATAAAAAAAAAAACCCAACTAGTACTTACTGCAAAGTGTTAAAGGTCAACCATATATCTAGAAGACACAAATCCCAATCTTATGTGTCCTACTTTCATCCATATGCAGGTTGTCCTCACCAGTGGTGGGATTCAAACATTTTTACTACCGGTTTTGTGAGCGTGGCTTGGGTTGGTGGCTGTGGCAGGGGAAGGATACTGTAAAATCTCCATTGCCTCCACATCCCACTAACCTGCTTTCCAGCTCCGTTCTGTGCAGGGCAACAAAAGAAGACCCGGCCGATCAGCTGGGACTCAGGAGGCAGAGAACAGATGGGGTTGGTGGGGCCAATCAGAGGTGGTATTTGCCGGTTCTCTGAACTACTCAAAATTTCTGCTACCGGTTTCTCCAGAACTGGCCAGAACCTACTGAATGCCACCTCTGGTCCTCACTTCACGAGTGCCCTGTTTGAAGTTACAGCCATTTTGGAAAAAGTAATTTTACAGCTTGTTCTCACAATGACAATTGTTACAGTGTCTCTGGTAGTCACATGAGTGAGAGTCAGATATGATACAACTATCAGGTGTTTACCACTGTTACAGCATACCATGGTCACAGCAGATGGTCATTTGTGTGCTTTACCCTCAGCTTCCAACAAGCAGAATCAATGGAGAAGCTGGCACTAAAACAGTATTACAAATTGTGGTCCCATGATATTTCACTTAACAACTGTGTTGCACGTAGTCCTGAAACAAAATCTACCCATATTTGAACTGACTGAGAGCCACTTGATTCTCTCTGGAATAGTAGATGGTATCTTTACAGGTTATTGCAAACAGACTGGTTTCCGTCCCTGGGCTTATCCACAGGCTAATACTCTTTAAAGGACCCATATTTCTCATACCCTATATCAGGGGTGTCAAACTCAATTTCATTGAGAGCCACATCAGGGTTGTGTTTGACCTTGGGGAGAGAGGCAGAGTGGACATGGCCAGCTTGATGTCATTCATGTTGGGGGCGCCTGTGGTAGCCCAAGCACTCTGCCAGTAAAAATGGGCTCCCAAGCCCCGTTTTCAGCCGCGACAGCCTTCGTCTGCCAGTGAAAATGGCTGAAAATGGAAGCTGGGAAGCCTGCACGTAGCCCTCCCGAGCTTTGTCTTCCCTGGCAGAGGCAATGTGGGTTGGTCCTTCACTGTTTCTGGGGTGGCCCAACAGGCCAGATCTCAGCACCCCACAAGTCTTGAGTTTGACACGCCTGCCCTACGTACTCTCAAATGTGATTTCATATGTACTCTTCTGTCCTCAAAACTGATTAACTTCCATATTTCCCTTTGAAAAGTTCCAGAACTTAACCCAGTTCCTCTTCCTAGCAGTTGTCAGCATGGAAGACAGATCCGTCCATCTGAGCAGCTTAGTCCAAGAAGCTCAGCAACGGGTGAATGACCTGTCCGCGCAAGTCATGAGTGAAAGTCTTGGCGCAGACAGCTCTGAGAAGGAGAAGCAGCTGAAAGCCTGGGAATGGAGATACCGGCTTTACAAACGCATGAAGTCCACCTTTGAACATTCCAGTAAGAAAGAGCCAAGCGACAAATGCCTGGATGAGTGAAATGGGTGGAACAGAAATAATTCATAAAACAGATTGTGTTTCCAGGGATTCCTCCTCAGTATTTCAGCTGAGCAACTAACCTGTTTGACAAATGGGTTACAGGTAGAACAGCAACCTGCCTGTTCCTAAAATAAGACAAGCGCAGCAGTGGTGGGATTCCAAAAAAATTACTACCAGTTCTGTGGGCGTGGTTTGGTAGGTGTAGCAGGGGAAGGTTACTGCAAAATCCCCATTCCCTCCCCACCCCACTAACCTGCTTTCCAGCTCTGTTCTCCTGTGCAGGGCAACCAAAGAAGACCCAGCCAATCAGCTGGGACTCAGGAGGCAGAGAATAGATGGAAGCGGGGCAAGTCAGAGGTGGTATTTGCCGGTTCTCCGAACTACCCAAAATTTCCAGTTCTCCGGAATTGGTCAGAATCTGCTGAATAGCACCTCTGAGGCTCAGGATGAGAGAAGAATTATTCAGTTGTCTATTCACGGAGATGGACATTTATCATAAAGAAGGTTGACAACTGTTAGACCTTCTTAAGGAACTTGCTTGAAACTGTAGAAGGACGCCTTGCTTTGCAATGTAATAAAATCACTTACAATGCTAATGTCAGAAAATATGAAATCTTTTAACAAATAGTCTGTGTTTTCCATGCAGGAAAGTTTAAACTGCTAAGCCAGTCTAACAAATTCATAAACCTGCATTTAAAACAGCTTATATTTGTTTTTAAAATTTAAAAAATAAATGATATCTAAACATACAGTACAATCAGTCCCTAAATAATTCTAAATATGAATATAAATTAATTAGCGCTTCTATTATTCTATCCCCTTGGCAGAACTGTGTGATTGAGGAAATGTGATGTTCTAAATGATGATATTCTAAATCTTCTACTACACTTATATAAGTACACACCATTAGAAATACTTACACTATATTCTCCCAAATAAACAAAGAGAGCAAGAGAATTCAATGGTGTCAAACAGTCTCATTAGCATAGATGCCTTGTTTTCATTATAAACACAAGCGACTTCAGTAGAAAGCTCACCCTTGTTGCATGGCTTCAACTCATTTCTTCAATGACCCAAAGCAGTGTTTGAAAAGTATTTGTTCCGCATGAAGTATAGTGTTTTTCCTCTGTTCGCAGGAGCCCCTGAGGCACCAACCAACATCTGCCTTATGGTAACAAGCAGCACATCACTCACTGTCACTTTCCAAGAGCCTCATAGCATCAATTCAGCAGTGGTGACAAAATACAAAGGTAATAGATTTGTCTCAATTTCACAAGCTTTCATGAATGTGTGTTAAACGAAATGGGGGCTTTATATCTTTGTTGTAGTTGAAAGTAGTTCCCCAATCTGACTTGGATTAGAGATGAACTATGTTTGATTTATTTTAGTAATGGGAGGACAATCTGACATCTTAAAGCCATGTATGCCTCAAACTTACTTCCTGCCTGCCTCCCTCCCTCCTTCTTCTGTATCTCTCTTCAATGACAGCATCTTTAAGCTCTAACAATGGCCTTGACAATAGTTAAGAAAAGCTAGAAATGACACAGAACCTTCCCTGCCCAATCCTAGGAAAGAGAGGGGAGGGAAGGGAAGGGAAGGAAAGGAAAGGAAAGGAAAGGAAAGGTCATAGCTCTCAGTTTCTCAACAAAACTTAAATGTATTATCAGTCACATTTACCCGAGATAGAACATCTCAATATGATATTGAAATGCAGACACTCACTCCTCAGTTGATGTTTTTCAGGATTCACCACTGAACATTTGTAACACTAAATGCTAGCCCTCCTTTCTATCAGCATGTACAGCTCACAAGTTTTACTTCCCAACATTATTTGGGGAAAATAGTATTTGGACTAAGTATATTTTGTCTTCATTTTGCTCCTGCCATAATTCCCTTTATTCTTCACAAGTCCTTAAAGATTGGCTTCCATTAATTCTCCTTTCAGTTGATACTATCCCAGATGAGGAAAATATTTTAAAAAGCTGAAAGTGGGGCCTATTGCTTAATGAAAGGCACAAGGTGTTGTTATGGGAAAAAGCGGGAGGAAGGATTGCTGTCTATATATTGCTCTGAATTCCTGTATGAAAGGCAGGATATAAATGAACAAATAAATAAGAGCAGGAATATTTGTTTCAGTAGTAACTAAGGATTAGTAGTAACTAAGTAGTTACTTATCTGCTACTTCCTGGTGGTGTTTAGTTTGGGGCTATTGTCCAATTTCACTGAAATCTAGGTTTTTCAGTTTCTAGAGCCATATTCAGTTGTAACCACAAGAGACCCCTAGCCTAAAACTTGAATTTGTTAAATTGTGTGATTGCATGTACAAATTAACTTCCCCCAATCCAGTGCCTTTTAAATGTGTTGCATGGCTTCCTTGCCATTATCTCTCAGTTTCTATTGGCCATGGTGATTGTGAACGGTGGAATCTGGAATCTCTCTATGCAGTATGTGAGGCATTAGCTTGGATGTAGCTGTCACAAATCTTTCTCCAGATGTTATTTTATTTATGTTTTCTTGCTCAAGCTTAGGAATAAACTATACCCACATTTACAGCCTCAAACCCTCACAGCTTCAACCTCAAACTGTGTACCATGGACCTCACCCCATTCCTAAGAGGTTCTTAAAGGGGGCGTGCATAAGCGCATCAGCATGCCTACCGTCCCTTTCTCACTGTCTCAATTTATCTGTATTTATTTCCTTTGTTCATGTTTATATCCACACCTATACTTGTTATCATGTACATGTCTGACAAACAAACAAAACAAAACAAATAAATAAAGTGTACAGATTGCAAACCTCTCCTTCCTTGGGAAGACTCGCTCAAGAAACAGTTTGACAGAGAAGGAATCCATCTCTCAACTGTTGCTTTTCATAGGAATTTTTCTTACAGAAAACTAATAGACCTTGAAGTAATCCAACCTCAGAATAGCTCTTTGAAGTGTTCTAAGCCTGAAACAAAATATATACACTCCAAGGTCTTTGTTTTGAGGTCAGACCAAAATAAGCTATTTTGCTTCAAGCTCGGGATTGGAATGCTTGATTTAGGAACTTGCAGCAGCAGCGAAGGCTCATCCAATCCCTGGTGCTGTGGATTTAAACTGGATGAGGTAACATGTGAAATCTTGACAGGAAGGCAACACTGAAGCTGATGGTGAAGCAGAAAGAGAAGGCTGCATCCAAGAGCAAGACATTGCATATATATATATTTATATTTATATTTATATTTATATTTATAAATTTATATTTATATTTATATATTTATTTAAGGGTAACTTAAGGCTCACTTGGGAAACACTGTCTGGAATGCAGGTAGTGAAAGGGATACAGGTGTCTGTGGAAACATCTCTGCTTCATAGTTTTGGAAATGTTATTGATATTGAAAAATGGAAAGACTACCAATCAGTGGTGGGTTTCAAAAAAATTTCCTACTGGTTCCGTGCGAGTGTGTGCTTTACATGTGTGCAACGTCTGCTGCAAGCCCTGTCTGTAAAACAGCTGACGTGCGGCAATTGTCTGTGCCGCGCGAAGCAGCTAAAGTTGAAAAGCAGAAAATCAAAGTCAGTATAGGGCCAGGGTGGGTGGGAGGGCACAGCAGCTGATCATCGGAGCAAACCAGTTCACTCACAGATGATCCTCGGAGCTACTGGTTCAGTTGAATCGGTCTGAACCGATAGAATACCACCACTGCTACCAATAGAGGGTTGGTTCAATTGGCACTGGTGTGTATGTATATGTGCACATGCTGTGAATATTTCTTTGGTTCTATTGATGTTGACCTTCTAGATGCATTTGAAAATCAAAAAAGCTGCCTTGTTCATGTACGGTGCATGCCCTACATGAGTGCTCTTGGGTTTTGTAGCTTCTCTATTAATGCCATTCATGTGATTCAGAAACAACCATAACCGTTGGTTGCTTTCACTGGGGTTGTGCTTGACAGATGGATGGCAAAATGGTAGCGTGCTAAACTGTAGCTTAATCTTGTTAAATAAGTGGAGTAGCAGTGCCTGCAGAAGAATTGGCTAAGAGGATTTCAAACAGAAAAGAAAACATTAAGAAAATTTCATTGGAATAAGCGTGATGTACAATTTCTGCCTTTCTGGCTGTGTTTGTTTATCTTCAGGCAGTAATGGTACCACTGCATTGGAAAGTTAAAACAATTATCTGTTTTATCTTGTCAAGGTGTTGGCTCAGAATCTCAGGATCTGAAGAGAAAGAAGGAAGAAGTGCTTGATAATAGATTTTAAATTAAACTCAGGGGTTTTGTAAGGATGGAGATGTTCCTGCAAGGATTTGTTTTCATTTTTTTAAAAGTGTTTTTTTTTCTCAATTACTATATTCTTCAAGTTGACTGGCTGCTGGCAAGTATATATCATAAATCACAGAATGTTGAATCATAGGGCTGGAAGGGGCTTCAGAAATCTTCTAGTCCAACTCCCTGTTCAAGGCAGGAGACTTTATATCATCCTGGTCAAATAGTTGTCCAGTCTACTCTTAAAAATATCCAGTGATGGCGCACCCACAACTTAGGGAGGCTAGTTGTCCCATTGATTAATTGTTCTCAATGTCGGGAAATTTATCCTTAGTTCTAGGCTGGGTCACCAACAAGCTTCTACCCATTGCGTTCCCTGGTGTTTGGGAGAATAAGTGAATCCCCTCTTCTCTATGACATCCCGTCAAGTACTGGAAAACAGCTATCATGTCACTCATAATTCTTCTTGTCGACAGGCTAGAACAGGGTTGTCAAACTCAAGGCCTGTACGGCCACCCTGGAAATAGTGAAAGACTGCCCTGCAGTGCCTCTGTCCATGAAAACGGAGCTCGGAAAGCTGTTTGTGGCCCTCCTGAGCTCCCTTTTTGCTAGGGTTTCATTTTGCTAGGGTTGCAGGAGTTCATTTTCGCTGGCAGAGTGCTTGGGCCACCATAGGCACTCCCGATAAGAGTGATAGCCCCTCCCACCCTGGCCACACCTCCACCCACTCCCACCATGGCCAAGCCCACCCCGGCCCCCTGAGGGGGCCTCAACACAACCCTAATGCAGCCCTCAATGAAATTGAGTTTGACATTCTTGGGCTAGAATATATATCTCCCTTAATTGTTCATCGTAGGGTTTAATCTTCAGGTTCCTGATCATCTTCGTTGCTCTGTTCTGCAGGCTTTCTAGGCTCCCAGCATCTTTTCTGAATTGTGGTGACCTGAACTGGATGCAATATTCCAAGTTAAGCTTCACTAGTGCAGTATAAAGTGATACTATCGCTTCTTGTGATCTTGATGCTATCCCTCTGTTGATGCAGCCTAGAATTGCATTGTCTGTTTTGGCCGCTGCACAAATAATAAGTCCACTAAGACACTTATGTCCTTCTCATAGTTACTACTGTTTAGCCAAGTACCAGCCTACTCTAAACCTACACATTTGGTTTTTCCTGCTAAGTGAAGACCTTACATATCTCACCAAAGAACTGCATCTTATTGGATAGGGCCCATTACTCTAGTGTGTCAAGATTCTTCTGAATTGTGAGTCTATATTCTAAAGTCTATTCCCTTCCCCCAGCTTGGTGTTGACTGCAAATTTGAAGAGTTCCCCTTCTACCCCATTTAGACCATTTATGAAGATGTTGAAGAGTACGGGGTCCAAGACAGAACTTTGAAATTGGGAGTCAATTCTGAAACAGCGCATTGTGGCAAATTTGAAGGACGCGCTGTCTCAGATGTTGACACCTTACTGAAGTCCACATTTACTATGGCATGTCCACAACATGTCTCTGATCTTTATCAAAGTAGACAATACAATTGTCTGCCATGATATGCTTTTAACAAACCTTTACTCAGAGGTGGTATTCAACAGGTTCTGACCAGTTCTATAGAACTGGTAGCAGAAATTTTGAGTCATTCGGAGAACCGGCAAATCCCACCTCTCACTGGAGATTTTACAGTATCCTTCCCCTGCCACACCCACCAAGCCACACCCACAGAACCGGTAGTAAAAAAATTTGAATCCCACCACTGCCCTTACTGATGTCTAGTAAAAAGCTTGTTCATTTCTAGGTGCTCACAAATCCACTGCTTGATTATCTTTTCCAAGATTTTCCCAGATATTGATGTCAAGCTAATTGGCCTAAAATTTCCTGGATCTATTTCCCCTCCCCTTTTTTTGTAGAGTAGAACCACTTCAGCTCTTTTCCAGACTTTCCTATTATGCTACAGGAACTTTACATTCAGTGGCTCCAAGATTACTTCTGAATCTGCCAGCGCTTTCAGAATCTTGGGATGTAAATCATCTGGTCCATGTGATTTGTACGTGATTTGAAGGTGGATAGGTATTCTCTTACTAATTCCTTGCCTATTTTGACTTGTCTACCTGTTTATCTCCCTTAGTGCTGCTTTTGATAGGTTGGGCTATTTCTTCCTTTTGCATAAAAACAAATGCAAAGAAAGAACTAAGCAATTCTGCTTTCTCCCTGCTGCCTGTCTCCTTCTTGCCATCTGTTCCCATTAGTGGATCTGTTATTTCCTTCACTTTCTTTCTTGTTCCTTACATATTGAAAGAAAACCCTTTTTAAATAATTTTTGGCATAAGTTGCCAGTCTTAGTTCATTCTGGGCCTTAACTTTCCTGACTCCCTCCTTGCAGATTCAGACTCGCTGGTATTCAGTTTTAGTGTGTACCCCTCTTTCTGTTTTCTTTTTTTTTTTCATTTGACCTTTTAGTCCCTCAGTTCATGAGAGAGCTCTTTTTGCAGCCCTACCAGTCTCCTCAGGTATCTCTGGTATTGTTTTTGCGTGGGCCTTCATTATCTCATTGTTCAGGGCTTGCCAAGCAGGAGTCCTTCTTAATCTCTCTCTCTTGGTTTGTTGAAATCAGCTCTCTTAAAGACTAAGACAGTAGTCTGACTTGGTTCTCTTACTTTATTTTATACTTCATTGGCCAAGTGTGATTGAACACACAAGGAATTTGTCTTGGTGCAAATGCTCTCAGTGTACATAAAAGAAAAGATCCATTCGTCAAGAGTCAAGAATCATAAGGTACAACACTTAATAATAGTCATAGGGTACAATAAACAGTCAAATCATACTAGGAAACAGTCAATAAAATCATTAATAATAATAATACTTTATTGTCATTGTACGAATATACACAGTATACACATACAACGAAGTTCACATAACACCTAGAGACCAGACCCAACACGCACACAAACATGACAATCCCCAAACACACCCCCACCCGCCAAAATTTCCCACCCCCTTAAAAACACACAAGCATCCACACAACAGATCAAGTAACACTGTCCAACAGCTCAATGATGGTGGTCCTTAAGGTCATTGTTAAGTACAATTATAGCTCTGGGATAAAAACTGTTCAGAAAATGTGTGGTCTGAGTTTTAATTGTTCTGTATCTTCTGCCAGAAGGCAAGAGTTCAAAAAGATTGTAAGCAGGATGGGAAGAGTCTCTGAAAATGTTGTACGACTTCGTCAAACAGCGAGATGCAAAGATGTCATCCAGGGCTGGTAGCTGGAGCCTGATGATATAGTGGGCAGTTTTAATAATTCTCTGTAGAGCTTTTTTCCGCTACAGAGCTGTTCCCATACCATGCAAGAATGCCATATGTCAAGACATTCTTAATGGTGTTGTGGTAGTAGGACAGAAGTAGATGCTGAGGTAGATTTATCTTCCTGAACATTCTCAGGAAGTACAGTCTCTTCTGTGCTTTCTTCACAAGCATGTTAGCATTCATAGTCCATGAGAGGTCCTCCGAGATATAAGTTCCCAGAAATTTAAAACCACCAAGTTTTAAGGATACTAGGATACAAGCAGCAAGGTTACAGTCATACAGACAGAAGTGGGAGGAGATGGGTGAAAGGAAGGATGGGAGGATTAATAGTAATGCAGACTTAGTGAATAGTTTGACAGTGTTGAGGGAATTATTTGTTTAGCAGAGTGATGGAGTTCAGGAAAAAATTGTTCTTGTTTCTAGTTCAGAGGTGGTATTCAACAGGTTCTGACCAGTTCTGGAGAACCGGTAGTGGAAATTTTGAGTAGTTCAGAGAACCGGCAAATACCACCTCTGACTGGAGATTTTACATTATCCTTTCTCTGCCATGCCCACCAAGCCACACCCACAGAATTGGTAATAAAAAAATTTAAATCCCACCACTGGTTTAGTTGTTCTGGTGTGCAGTGATGTATAGCATCATTTTCAGGATAAGAGCTGAAACAGTTTATGTCCAGGATGTGAGGGGTCTGTAAATATTTTTACAGCACTCTTTTTGACTCGTGCAGTGTACAGGTCCTCAATGGAAGGCAGGTTGGTAGCAATTGTTTTTTTCTGCAGTCCTGTAGTAACTGCATTATGGTGAATTCAAGTATGACATGATCAATTTCTGCCAAAGTTCCTATAACTTCTACTTCCTCAACATTTCATCTCTATTAGTGAGAATTAAGTCCCATATAGCTGTCCCTCCAGTTCCCTCCTCTACCTTTTATATGATAAAATTGTCAGCTAGGCACATCAAGAACCTGGTTGATCTCCCACTCACTGTAGAGTTTGTTTTATTCCACCTATTCACTTAGTCATGGAGTGAAAGAAAAACACTACTGATTATACAGTTATATAGAATCAACATAAACAGGAGCCATGGTGGCACATTCACAGGAGCCATGGTGGTTAGAATGCAGTATTGCAGTATAATTCAGCTCAGTGGTAGGAGTTTGATCCTCACTGTCTCAAAATGGACTTAACCTTCCATCCTTCAGAAGTCAATAAAATGAGGACCCATTGCTGGGGGCAATGTGCTGATGACATAAACTGCTTAGAGTGGGCTGTAAAGCACTGTAAAGCAGTACATAAGCCTAAGCGCTATTGCTATTGCTATAATACAAAAAATAGGGGGGGGGGGGGAAATAGTATGCACACAAAATCTTATGCCCCACTAGTAATAAGCCAAGTCATGGCTATGTGTCATGGCACACCAGTTAAGAACTACTACTCTAAGGCATGTTTGTGTTTGCACAATATAACTTAAAACCTAAATAAAACCATGCATCTTATTTAAACTCATTGAGAGTGGTAGTATCTATTTTTTTTTCCAAGTCTGGCCTCTAGGCTATGCTGATTAAGGCATTCTGAGATTTAACTCATTCAGAGGGTAGCAGGTTAGGGAAGGCTCTTCTAAATTGCCCAAAAGAAAGATACACAAAGGCCACAATTTAGAGTGTCTAGTTGCCACCTTTAAAGCCAAAACAACCTGCTCATGATTCTTCTTCACTTCATGCAATCCAACTGACTGACATGATTCTGCTGATTTTATAGGCTGGAAGTGATCTGGGAGAGAAGAGCTCTGGTACCATAAGGGTTGGATTACAGAATTAATCTGTCATGCCTTTGTTTTCAGATGATGCCCTCTGATCCACCTCCAATGCAAAAGCTTTCACCACACGAATGCCTATGTAATTTGTGAAAACTGCTAGCAATCACTCTGCAATGATGTTTAGTTCAAAAGTGGCATACAGGTAGTCCTTGACCTAAAATAATTTGTTTAGTGACCATTCAAAGTTACAACTGAAAAAAAAAAGTGACTCATGACCGTTTTTCACACAGTTGCAGCATTCCCGTGTTCATGTGTTCAGAATTTGGATGCCTGGCAACTGGGTCATAGTTATAATGGTTGCAGGCTCCCAGGGGTCACGTGATCCCCTTTTGCAACTTACTGTCAAGCAAAATCAATGGGGAAGCCAGATTCACTTAATAACTGTGTTGTTAACCAGTGGTGGGATTCAATTTTTTTTACTACCAGTTCTGTGGCCATGGCATGGTGGGCATGGCTTGGTGGGTGTGGCAGGGGAAGGATACTGTAAAATCCCCATTCCTTCCCCACCCCACTAACCCGCTTTCCAGCTCTGTTCTCCTGTTTAGAGCAACAAAAGAAGATCCACCCAATCAGCTGGGACTTGGGGGCGGGGCCAGGGGTGGTATTTGCTGGTTCTCTGAACTACTCAAAATTTCCGCTACCGGTTCTCCAGATCTGGTCAGAACCTGCTGAATACCACCTCTGTTGTTAACCGAACACCTTTGGTGATTCTCACAATTGTAGCAATAAAAGTTTTTAAATGGGGCAAAACTCACTTGACAACTGTCTTGCTTAGCAATGGAAATGTTGGGCTCAATTGTGGTCATAAGTCAAGGACTACCTGTACCATATATTCATTTATAAAAGATTGTTTATTATCATATACACATCCCTACAAGTCCCACTATTTTGGACCTGAAAATAAAATATGCATTTATAAAGGAACCATAAATACAAGCCAGAGTGTAATAGACAAATATTCATATAAAATATATAGATTATAATAATTAATAATTTTTTTCACCAATGTACTGAACTTTTAATAGAATGTAGCATCCTAATACTGAATGGATTTAGACTGATTTGCCCATTCCTTGTATTATCCTATTTATTCAGATAGATCATGCCATAAAAGAATAGCCTGATTCTGAGTAAAGTTGCTCCCTTGTGCCATTACATAATAATCATTGATATTAAAAAGGTTTATATTGGTGTTTATTCTTGCTTTCCCCACCCTGACCTCTTTCTTTAGTCTCGGGGGCTTCTGGTTTTCATTCTTCATCTCAAAGTCAGTGTTTTGTCAGGGAAAGTAAGATTTCACAGCTTAAAAGACCCCATGCTGAGGAGAGAATTTCTTTGATCCCCAAGCACCATCTTCAGTAGCTGTGTTTTAACAAGTATATAAGGATTTTCTTAGGCAGGAAAAAATAGCAGGAATACTCAGTGTATTCCTATCAAGAAAGACCTCCATTTTGGAGCATGTTGTTTGAAGTACCTCTGAAAAAGATTTAAAAAATGTTTCATTGCATGGGAAGTTTATACCTACACTGTTATTTGGCAGAGAAGGGGATTTGGTGAAGAAAATATTCTCATTTTGCAGAGGAGGATAGATAGAAGAAATTTAGGTGTAAACATGCAGTTTTCTAAAACCTATAACCATGGAAATCCTAGGCAAAGTTGGTTTTTGTGGGTCTGTTCATCCACCTACTCTATGTATGAACTAACATTAGTATTACACAGTAAGTTATAAGTGCTTCAGATACATTGTCAGTTTGATATATGCTTCCTTTAACTTGAAATGGAGAAAGATGATGTGTTTCCAAGAGAAATAGGCCAATTTTTTTTCTTTACCCAGAAAATAAGTCTCTCAGAATAGGAAAAAAATTAAATGCTTTACACCATTGTTGTTCAACCTTTGGGCTTTCTGAGTTATATTGAGTAAAAAGGAATTGTGTTGGACACATATACAATATATAATATAGTTAATGTATATAAATAATAGGAAGGTACAATAGCTCAGTGGTTAAAGATGCTGAACTTATCAGCTGGAGCTGATAACCTGGGTTTAAGATCTGAGCAGCATGCAATGGGGTGAGCTCCCATTCCTGCCTCAGCTCCTGCCCAACTAACAATTCAAAAACAGGCAAAAGCAAGTAGACTAATAGGTGCCACTTGGTTGAGAAGGTAACAGTGTTCCATGCACCCTTTGACATATAGCCATGCTGGCCACATGACCATGGAAAATGTTTTTGGACAACTCTTCTGAGGCTGCCCTATTAGCTGTCTAGGGCTGCATGTGTCCCATGGTTCATGGGTTGGACACATCTGCTTTATACAGTCATCAGCTTTTGCACAGATTCTATAAAGAAAAATAACTCTAACCCAGTTTAGTTTCAATATTTCTGTTCTGCAAAACTTATTAGGCTTATCCAGATTTACCATTGAAATGATTGTGGAATCTTTGCTTGGTCAGTATCTCATCTCATCATAATTTACAGTGTCTTAAGAAGTTACTCACAGTATCAGCAAGTTTGTCATGGTCTGGCCAATTCATTCTAAGAGAGGGAGGGAGGGAGGAACGGACAGACGGAGGGACAGAGAGAGAGAGAGAATGAGAGAGAGAGAGAGCATAATAGTACTGGATGAGTATGTATGTTGTAGTTGAGAAATGGGAGTGGAACATACAATTTTGGCATACAAACGTTCTGGGAGACCGAGATCATTAAAAGTGCTCTTATTTAAAGATTTTCTTTAGATGATGCAGTTCTTCTCCCCAACCTAATTCTTAAAATTAGATTTGAAGCCTGGAGAAGTTATAAACTTATGAATTTTTTTCCCCAAATGGAATGGTGGGTGAAATTGTACAGAGCTATTTGTCTTAATTTATTAAACCTCACTGGGCCATGTCTTTTTTAAAATTCAGCCTATGTTTCTTGAACTGTGACATAGTGAGGTGATAAGTCAAGCCAATACCCACACTTGGTGCTTATTTTCTATTGGCAAATAAGCTAGAGTTAGCTAAGAGAATGGAATTCCTCCCAAAAGCTTTTCTCCAGAAAATG
Source organism: Pseudonaja textilis (assembly GCF_049901715.1). Classification (NCBI taxonomy): domain Eukaryota; kingdom Metazoa; phylum Chordata; class Lepidosauria; order Squamata; family Elapidae; genus Pseudonaja; species Pseudonaja textilis. The sequence continues at coordinate 123,549,718 of NC_141991.1, read as the reverse complement.
TTCAATGAGTTGGCAAAGCATAGGATTTTTATACTGTTGACAAGATTCATACTGCACAGATCAACACGGCAGAACAAACCAGAGACTAATCAGAGCGTGCCAGAGAGTATGTTTTATCAGGAGTGCTGAAGAAAAAAACCTATATATTAAGACCTTGTTATTTTCTTTCTGGACACCTTCAAGAGTCTACTACAGGGGTGTCAAACTTGTGTCATCACTTTCCCCCCGCCTTTGCTAAACTGGGCGGGGGCAGGGCCAGCACATGACACAGCCAACCCGCGGGCCATGAGTTTGACATCCCTGGTCTACTAGACCATGCCTTATCATTAGTCCAGAAGTTGTTCAGTTGACATGCATGACAGTGACTTTCCAGTTAGCACTATATATTTTGTTTCTTGAATATTTTGATGATATCCTTTACAAATATATGGCCTGAGAATAGTTTCCTACCCATCCATCTTTCTCTGAGTCACCCTATAATTTTTAATCTGTGAGAACGAGGGAATTTTCAATGTATTTGCATCACTTGTATTGGTTAATTGAAATTAATTTAAATCTCAAATCAGTATACATAGAACCTCTGGTCACGAACGCTTCTGACCACAACCAAATCGGGTTCCAACCAAAAAGTTCACATTTCTTTTTTTGTGGCCGATTTCCCCTTCTGTGCCATTTTCTTTGTAAGTGCCAAATTTTCAAAATTAGGTTTGGTCATGACCAAATTGTGTCATGACCAAAGTTATGGAATGAATTATGGTCATGAAGAGAGGCTCTACTGTATTATTATTGTTGTTGTTTTGCTTTCATCTGTCTGGGCCCTTGTCAGATAGCCATTTATAGATAGAGAGCTGCCCTTATTTTCAGTTTTGCTGCTATTCACATTTAGAGGTAGTTCCTGATTAGTGATTTCTCTGTTTATGCATTCACATCAGCCATAGGGTCTACAGTTGAATGATCTCCATTTGAGAGCTTCACATCTGGCTTCCAACAAGCAAAGTCAGTAGAGATGCTGACAGTAAATTGTAAGTTGTGATGTTAATTGTAAGAGTACAATTAATAATCACGGGTGATTTGCTTAATGACCACAGTGGAACATATGTTGTAAGTCTGGTGTAATCACATGATGTTCCACTTAATGATCACTTCAATAAGTGAGGGAGTGTCTAGTCCATATATATTCCTGTACATTATATATAATTTATCACTTATACCTTTTATGTAGACTGAGAGCTTTTGCACTCAAGACAGATACCGTGTGTATCCAATCGCGCTTGGCCAATAAAGTATTCTAATTCTAATTTTTTATTCAGTTTCACTTATAACATTTTTAAAAAGAAAAACATAGCAAGCCACGATATTGAGAATTAGGCTGCATTTCTTTATAGGCCAGTGTCATTTGCAGGTTTTTCCTGTTGTATGCTATCTGGAGGTGCATTGAATCTTTGTACATGAAAAGCAATTTTCCCCAGTTCAACTATGTCCACTCTCTGTTTGGGAGGAAGTGAGATTGTGCATGTTAGCCCATCTCTTGACATTTCTTTCACAAGCTAGCAATTATCTCTCCATCTATATCTATCTATCTATCTATCTATCTATCTATCTATCTATCTATCTATCTATCTATCTATCTATCTATCTTATTGTCAATTACATTTAGAGCCCACCGCATTTGTACACAGAAAATGTCACCATCAGTCAATGTAAACAATTCAAACCTTGATAGAACTAGATAAGTCTTGGCTTTCATGTAGGGTTTAATGCCATTTATTCCCTGTTGTGTTCTTTCTCAAAAAGTGAAACAGGGAAAGAACAGAACAAGAAACAAATGGCCTACATCTCCCCCCATCAATCTGGCTTCGCTATGTTGGCTAGGGGTAAAAGGAGACATAGTATTAATATATTTGAAGAGAATCAGAGTGGAAGGCTTCTTTAACATACATCTTCATCAAAACTCCTGTACTGTCCTCTACCTCTCAGTCAAGGTCATTGATATAGATAGACTTAAAACAGAAGCTCAACACTGAAATAAAGCATAATAAATGGCTAATCTAAACACACACATCCCAGCAACAAGATCTCTAGAGCTTAATGACAGGGGGGAAACGAGAGCAGCCACTGACTTTTTTGGATTATTAATAAGAGGCTCTGTGTATGAACAATAAACCTGAAGCCCTATTTTAGCTAGAGAACTAAACAAAGTACCTTATGAAATACTGCAAAGGCATAAAAAATAATCAGTCATTGCTCCTGACAAATTTGTTTGTTTTCAGATAAGGAGAAAAGTTCAGCTTTTCTCTAGTGCTTACAGATAGATAAGTCCCCAATTGGGAAACTAATATCTTTGCAACATGGTATATGGAGTTTTAGGAGATGTGCATCTTGAATCTCTGAAATTCAAAGTATACTTTAATACATAGCATTCCCACTGATTTTCCTGTGTAGCAACCCTATGAGAAAGGCTGGTCTAAGTGAGCATGGCTAGTCCAAAGTCACTCAGTAAGTGTCTATGATTGACCATATTGACCATAACTCCCTCCCTAAGCTAATACTTTAATATGGCACCACGTTGGCCTTTAATGGGAGACTATCCCTATTTCTTTTGTAGGAGGCTGGAAGTCTTAATTAAACCAATTTCTTCTTAACATGTAATGAACAACATGTGAAGTCAAAAAATAGGCTAGAATTAGACAAACTGTGGTCCATTGGGTCACTGTTTCAGAAACATCAAATCCCTCAGTGCCTTCAATAATAGCAGAGTTTCTAATATACTTGAAAAGTTCTTAAAATTCAGGATACATTCAGAGATCTATTTGCCTTGAAAATGGGTCTAGGACAACTTTACGTGACCGACTCACTGTGGATGTCTGGGGTGAGATGGACGTGGCAAGTTGTCCCATTCCATTGAAAACAGCCCATGTTGAACTGTGTAGCACAGTCAACCGTCAGCACAGGATGTGTTTTATGACATTTTGTATGTTGTCATATTTTATAAAACTTGCTGAATTTTAATTTCACGGTAATCATGGGTTTTGGACATTGGTTGCATTCTGTAAGTTTTGGAGTATTTGGTTCAAAAACTATAGCCCCATGATACTCTGTTTTGCCAATTTAAAGATTATTGTAATTAGAGGAATGGAATGGAATACCACGAAGAAGAAAGCAAAGCAGATTTCATCCATTTAGACCAAGAGTTTGGAATGTTCTGCATTTCAATTCATGTGCATTCATATAATAAATGTTGTACTAAATTATTGTACAATTTCCAACAGATAGAACTGACAGAAGTGTTTATTCTTTGCCTAGCTACCTATCTTTGTTATCAGTTCTTGCTATATCCAGGCTTCGAGGGGTATCAGATTGGTTTTTATTTGGATATAAGACAGCTATTCTTATGAACAGAATTAAAAATTAGCACTAATTCACAGAGCATTCTTGAAGAGCTACTATAATGACAGCTACTTTTTAATAATGATTTCTGAGGTCTGCTTACAATATTTAAATTCCTGCCATGAGATAATGTAATTTTAAAAAGTCATGACACAATGAAAAAATACACAGACTATTATTTAAGAATAAGATGCAATGTGCAATAATCATCTCTGGTCATCCCAATTATTCTTTGCATTCTTTCATTGTTGCTTTGCTCCTTATGACAGTATTTGTGTGGATTACCCCATCAGATACTCAAGACAAAATTCCATATGGACTAGAGCTGTATAATTTTAGCACCAAATTGTCATTCAGTTGTTATTATGAAAAAACTCATGAATTTATTACAAATGAAGATGAATATAGATACATGTTGCAGGATCCGATCAAGATCAGCCAGTGAGACCAGAGGTTTTGTCTTCTGAGCTTTTGAACTCATGCTGGAGCCCATCCTCAGGGAACTTTTTCCTAGCAAAGTGTGTGCTGTATTTATATGGTGCCTGTTTTATGTGGCTTTTTAGATGTTGATCAGGAGTGCTGATGGTTGGTTTTTAAGTTGTTAACTGTTTGCTTGTGCTGCACAGCCCTCACCTTCTAAATACTTGATAGGCTGGTGTTAAATCAGCACTTGTGTTGATTTGCTAGGGGCGTGTTTCCCAGGCTTCATTCACTCCCCTGGCTGTTTTTGTCCCTGCTCATTCAACAATCTTAGTAGCTACAAAATTGAATGTGTGTGAATTTATCTCTGTTCTCAAGCTGTTTGTGTAATGAAAGTCACTGTCCAGGAGCCCTGTTCTTTATCTGACTAATGAAATCTTCAGTAGCAACAAAGAACTGGTTTTCTTTCTTTTTTTTAATAAAGTTTTATTTGGGTTTTCACACAGACAAGTAAAACATCTTTTTTGAAAATAGCATGGTCCCGGGTTACACTTCTTTATACAGACACAAACTCAATTTCATGCTCATTTTTGTGTTCTGTTCCATATCTTATTACTATTCTGCATTTTCCATATAGTTTTTCCCCTCTTTTAATTTTCTCAATTTTATTTTGATTATCTCATCTCAATTCAAATCATTATATTTATACTTTTGTCTGTTCTATTTCAATTTCATATTATCTTTTCTCATTAGACAAATTTTCTCCTGTAGTTACTAATTGGAGTATGACACCTTTATATCTTTTAATTTTATCCATTCAACTCTTATTTAAACTTTGATATATACCTTAAGGTTATGACATTCAATATAATACATAATGCAGAACTTCCAATCGAATTCTGCTTGGTACATTCTTATAATACACACTATACTCTTTTTAAAAAAGGATTGTAAATATATGTAATTAAAACCCTCATTCCATTCCAATTCAGTTCTGTCATGAATATTCATTAAAGTCTTAACATCTTTAACATTTCTTTTCAATTAAATACCGTATTTCCCCATGTATAAGCACCCCCTTTGTATAAGCCACCCCCCCAATTTTTGGACTGTGAAGTTTTGAAAAAAATATTTTATTAGAGAAACAAGTTATGAAGAAAGAAAATTTACAAAGAAACAAAATTCGACGTCTAGATCTACAACTTCGGTCATGACGCCGAAAGCGGTGCGGGCGTCGCTAGCAATCTACGCATCGGAACGAGAGTAGGAACGAAGCATTCAGGCCGATGCCTAGCGTATGCATTTCTATCGCGTACTCGCACTCGTATCGTCACTTACAATTTTTACAAAAAAGTATAGCATACTGCTGGAAAACTAGTTTATTCCTACTTTATTATTTTATGCATTTTTCACGTATAAAAAGTGTACCTGCTTTGTATATGCCACCCCTCTACTTTTTGGGCTTGAAAATTTTGGAAAAAAGGGGTGGCTTATACATGGGGAAATACGGTATCATACTTCCTTAAAGACATGTATAATCTCCATACTTAATTTTTCCCTTATTTCTCTTCACATATGTTTTATATTCATTTTGTTACATTTATTTATTGACAAGCATTCCACTAAGTTACAATAACTATTTTATCAAACATTTTAATCATACATTGTTTCATATTTTCTGAAATTATTTCTATTTCTAATATAACAATACTGTCTTATGTACCTTTGCAGAATCCCTTTTTCAATTAGATTTTCACCCATTATCTCTAAATAGGCCCTGTTTCTCTATATTTTGTTTCTGTCCTTTATAACTTCTTTTCCTTTCTTTCTTCCCTTCTTCTCCCTCCCCTTTTTACCCCCTTGTCTCTCTACTTCTAATTCTCTCTTCTGCATTTCCCTCTTCTGTTGCTTTCTGATTTTATATTTATTTTTCACTCTATTCTTTTTCTGGGTTGTTTTTCCCAATCTTAAACTTTCCATTCTCTTTCCCCCGCTTTCCTTTTTTCCCCCCCATGGGAGATTACTTGTTCATTAAAGATGGCTTCTTCTTTGTCTCAATCTTCTTGTTCTGCAGGCATTTCTTGTTGTTTTTCATAGTTCCAAATCTCCATTTCCAAGAACTGAAATACGAAGCCAAAAGAACTTCCCCCTTTTTGTGCATCTTCTTTGTACTTTTTAAGTTCCATTTTCAATTCTTCTAAAAGAGGAGCCATTTTAAACACTTTTAAACAACCACCCAATTGATTTTAGTCATTCAAATGCAGTAACCAAGAATCCAGAGATCACCAAATAATCCAAATAGTCCCAAGCTGTTTCTTCTTATTTCTTTTTTCACTTTCTCTTCCTGGGGTTTTACTATTTTGTTGCGATGTTTCAGTTAAGAAGTATCTTTTGAAAGTCTTGTTGAGATTTTGCTGTAAGTTCTTTTTAATTCCAAGCAGTCTCCTCCCTTCCAGATCCTGCCTTTTATTCTTTTTCTCTCCTTTCCTGTTTTCAAAAACTTTTAATTATCCAGAAATTTGTATTATCCCTATGACTTTTTATTTTCAGCATTAAATGCCTATTAATGTCAAAGTGGATTTTTTTTCCAATTCCTTGCTTTAGTCTCTTAGCTGTCAGTATAGGAAGAGGAGAAAAAAAAACCCCAAATCCTTTCCCTTTTCTCTCTCCTTTGCTGTTTAAAATCTTCTTTGGGAACAGTGTTGTTGTTGTTTTTAATAGCTTAAATTCCAGGGTACCTTATTTGTTGCTTTTGCTGTTTGACCTGGTTAACCAAAACTTTCTCTTCTTATCTTCCTCCTGCACATTCTTTTCTGGTCGAGTTCTTCTTTGTGGTGGCCATTTCTGACCACCACTGCAACCGCCTTTGGGAAAGGGAGTAATGGCCAGCTGAGGAGGAGAGATGCAGCTCTCCTCAACCCTGCAGGCAGTCTCCCCCTTCTTCATCATCTCTATGGGGTGGCTTAGCCCCGAAACCAGCTGGCTCGGGGCGCTCCAGTGGCGAGCACAGATTGAAACCGTCCAGAGTCACGGTTTCGGTCTGTCACCGAAGAAGCTCAAACTGGAAGTCCCAAAGAACTGGTTTTCAAGACAGCTGTAGTTGGTTGGGAGAAGAACATTGCTGCTTTAGTATGAGCAAAATCAAGCTCTAAATAAACATAGTGATTTTCTTTTCTACTTCTGATAAGCAAGAGAAGCCGACATAGTGAGGTCATCCCTTTGAGGAGGGCCACCTATCAATCATAAAACAGGATATAGTTTTCATAAGAGATAATTAATATAGCTTAAAAAGAAATACTGTATATCTGACAGACAATCTTATCGACATCTCTAATCCCAAGAAAGTTTTGTGAAAAAGAAAAAAATTGTGAGCACACTACATACAGGCAAAAGATTTTCTTTATTTTAAATACATTATTTTTTTCTTTATCTTTCCTTTGCAAAATTCATCAGCCCGTTCCTTTAAAAATCACACTTGAAAGAGGCTTCTTTTGATATTCTTAGCCTGTAGTCGATATTCTCTTGCACCACTGCATTCATATTACTTTAATTCAAGCTCATTGATTATTGACCCATTGTTGTTTTCAATGAGATTTGACTTAGGGTGGATTCTGAAACACATAGGCATGCCATCATTATTCTTTAAGATTATAATAGAAATAGATTATAATTTTAAAATTATAACATTTTATATTCTTTTACTTCCCTTTTTTTCTCCTCTCCTCTTTGATTTCTAGTCACTTGGCCCAAATTTATTAAAATATATCTAATCCTGATTATTCTTGATGTATTGCTTCCTTTCCTTTCTATCAGATACCTACACTGCACATTTCTATCATGTGCAATGAAATACAAAGAATGGCCTCAAATTGTAGGCTTCCTCCCCCCGCCCCACTCCTCCTCTCCCTAGTACAGGTCTTCCGACAATTCCTTTTGTTTGACATTAAACAACTAGGATGGTCTTCTCCAATTTATGCTGGGACTGTAATGGAGCCTGTCTGTTTTGGCAGTTTGTATATCCAGCTTTGCTTTTAGGTGATTTAATGCAGCAAACATTATAAAGCTCAGAAATATTGTGGTTTACAATGGGAAATGTGAAAGACCATCAAATATAATGACACTTACTGGCACGTTATAATGAATGGCAGCTATGCATAGGGAAAGAGAACCCCTACAAGATGTTTGAATAACGGCCTTTCTTGATGAATGTTTTTCTTTTCCTTTATGTACACTGAGAGCATATGCACCAAAGTCAAATTCCTTGTGTGTCCAACCACACTTGGCCAATAAAGAATTCTATTCTATTCTTTTCTTTCATATTGCTGGCTGGAGATAGTGCTGTAGCTCTTAGTAAGGTCACTGATACTCATGTTGTTAAAGCCCTTCGGGAATGCAAGGTTAAGAGAGAAAAGCTAACATTTATTGAACTTGGATGTATTACTTGTCACAATAGGTTTGAAGAGGGCCAATTCTTGGAACAAGAACTTAGATCTAAATGCCTATAGGAAGCATAATAGAGAACAATTAACCAATGGAACAACTTACCCCCTGAAGTTGTGGTTGCTTCAACACTTGAGATTTTTTCAGAAGAGATTAGACAGTCATTTCACTGAAATGATGTAGGGCAGGGGTCTCAAACTCGCAGCCCGCAGACCCATTGCGGCCCACAGGACGATATCCTGTGGCCCCCACCATGATATGAAAGTATAATATTAGTGCGGCCTGCAGGGGGAATGGACCTCTGAAGGAAGTCCCGCCTGCCGTTCCTCATCGTGGCTTCTTCTCCACCCTGAACTTTAACAAGTCCAAGTACAGGTCCAGACTTACTGATGATCATCTTCAAGCCATACTGAGGGTCTCAAGTGCCTCCTCTCTCAGGCCAAATGTGGCTCAGATATGTGAGAGGAAGCATTGTCATGTCTCTGGCAGCAAAGAGTAAGCTGGAGAAGCCATGTTCTGAGAAACTGTTCATGATCTTCATTCAATGTTTCATTCATGTGTTCAGGACAGTTCATGTATTGGAGAAATCATTAACTGTTGATGACATTTGAGGATATTTTTTTAACAACGTTTTTTGTGGAATCCCTTATGCGGCCCAGCCTCACCCAGACTCTGCCTCCAGCGGCCCCCAGGTAAATTGAGTTTGAGACCCCTGATGTAGGGTTTTCTGCTTGAACAGAGCGTTGGAGAAGAAGACCTCAAGGTCCCTTCCAACTCCATTATTCCGTTAGAAGAAATGTATCACTGCTCTTGGCAAGGATGCAAGAGAAGGTTGAACTTGCTTTACATGAAGGATCTCTCAGAGAAGAGGCCTTCTCAGTGATAATGCTTTATGGAGTTCCTTTCCCATTCCCATTTACGTTTAACTTATGTTTTTTTTTTTAGATGTGGTACCAGGTTTGGGCAGTAGAAATTTGGAGGTTACTAGATGATGGCAGAGAAAACTTGAACCCTGTGCTGATATCTAGTGGTTGTCTGAATTTTTGCAGCCCAAATCTGATAACCCTACATTAGGTATCAAGCAAACATTTTCCAGTCTTTAAATGTTTTGGATTCTACTTCCATCTTTTCCCACTTCCCAGTATCGCTAGCTGAAATGGTAACTATAATTATAAGAGCGGAAGTCCAGCAAATATAATCTATTTTCTTATATTTTACCTGTTAGGTATTGGTTTAATAATTTGATGTGTCAGCTGCAGTTTGTATTCCTGTTTTTACTTGCTAGGCTTACAGTATAATCTCATACGTATCTTAAATATAAATCCCACTGACTGCAACTAGGCTTGTGCGCGGGCCATTGGAGGTTGCATAAGATTGCGTACTTTTTAAAATTAAAAATAGTAAAAAGACTAAGAAAATTGGAAGGCAAAAAATTGCCTTGAAGTGCTTTAACATTTACTCCTAAAGCAATCCAAGCCAATCTGACCTTCCCCTGTTTTGGTTTGTTTTCTAGTGGAATGGAGCTGTTCTGAAGACTTTTCTCCTTTGGCTGGAGAAATCATAATGGAAAACCTTCAGTTTCTGAGATGCACTATTACCGGCCTCACGATGGTAAATGAAAAGTTGCTAATTCAATTTTTTTTTTCCCCAAAATGCTGGGAGAAATCTCTGCTGGAGAAAAGCAGCTGAAAGCCATTTCTCTGGCAAGTCATTGACCCCATTCTGTTTGGCATCCAGCATCCCCAAATCACCAAAGAGTAGGAAAGCCGCATTGCTTTTTGTGTGAGTTGCTATATTAGTGAGGGGAGATCAGAAAAGACTGGATTGAAAGCCGGCAGTGCCATGGATCAGGGGCTAATCTTAGGGCAGATCAAAGGCTTTGAGAGATTCAATCCTGACTCCATGTCTGATGGCTAAAATAACAATTCTGTCTTCACTGCTTCACTGGGGAAACAAAAGTCACTGGATGCACTAACTTGAAAGGGGAGAAGTATGTTTTTATAAAGATTAAAAGTGGGTGGAAGATGGGCAATCCAATGATCTCCTGACAGACAATCTGGTGAGAGTGAACACATTTACCTCCACGGTTGGTCCTTCATCAGCAGCTGAGTATAGATTTGGTTGGTAGTAAAAGAAAGCAAATAGAACAGCATCAATATCAGCAGCAGAAATGAATTTATCAAAAAATAAATCAAGTACATTCTCTGTTTACAAAATGGCTAAATAAACACATGTTTATAATCCCCAAGCCCATATTGTTTACAAATACTTCCAATCAGCATTACATTTAATTTATAACGGGTTTAAACTAGGAAAAATCCCCGGGAGTCAGAATTAGGAGATGAACATTACTGATTTTAAAACTGCTCACAAACTACGAATTTAGATTATATTGATGCTGACTGTACTAAATTTTATTCTGGCATTAATCTTCCAAGTTTGAATCTCTTGTTTTTAAGATGTTCTCAAACATTGGGTTTGTGCCAAATTAGGCTTCTATTTATGCTTTTTGACCAATATTTAATAGAGTAATTGAATAATTCATTAGGACCATTTTTAAGAGATTCAGGTGAACCTTAGAGCAGAGATAACAATGCCCCCCAAGTAGGCTCAATGGCTCTCGGAGAGAGTGCCAACGACCAGATGAGTGCAAAGAAATATGATTCTTCCATTCCCCCACCCCTATCACCATCCAGTCAGAACTGATGGAGCTTCTTGGATGAGAAGCAAAACATCTTCTTCCTCAAGGGAAAAACATAGTCCAATTATCTTTTGAAAAAAGCACCTTTGAGGCAACCATGAACTGGAATGGCTGAGAATCTCCATAGACATTCTGAGAAAAAAGTTTTCAGCTTCAAATCAACAGTTGGACAGCTGCCATATTGTCCTCTTCAAGTAGTCCTCTTCAGATTATTTAGTAACCCAGTCAAATCATTGAGCTTCTTCCTTAGGCCTCAGAGATAACATGAACTTTTGTGAGAGAACTGTGGTAAAGCAGTATCCAAGATGAGTGTTAAATCTTTGAGGGTTCAGTCATTTATATCTCCAAAGTGAGATGCATCGGCAGCTGAGTTTTCAAAACACGCCCCTTGGTTCCAAATCTCTGATGGCCTCTTTCTGGCAATCAGAGATACCAGAGAATCTCATCATATCCTGGTGCCGATTAAGAGAGAAAAATCTAGTTAAAACAAAGTTTGGCAGGTGTTCATCATTCTCTCAAAGAAATGTCTATTTTTCTTTTGAAAATCTACAAGGTGGTTAGGGATCTAGCCTTTATTTTTCTTTTAGCAGTAGAAACGCCTCATCTTGTCATAGCAATCTGGAGTTTTTCACAGAGGCTGCTTCTCCTTTGCAGGACTTTGTGGACTGACTTTTTGTTGTTAAAAGAAAGAGAAAACACAAAGTCCCAGCCATTCTGTACATTTTAAAAAATAAGTCCAATAATTTCCCTGTCTCTAAATGGACCTTGGATGGGTTGAATCATTCATTTATTTAAAGCAGCTGGAATATAACATCAGTCCTGCATAAACAAGATTGGATTTATTCAAAATGATATATCCCTGGTTTGGGTATGAGTCTTGGGGATTTATGATGCTACCCTCTAAATAAGAAAAAAAAGCGCCATTCCCTAATTGTCTTTTTGGCTTAGATTTTAAAATATCAATCAGGAGAATTTTCAAGATTTATTTCTACATTTCTCAATTTCCAAAATATTTTCCCTCTTCAGCTGATCTACTGGTGTTCCCAATGCCCAGCAGTTAAGTATTTAAACAAAGAAAGAACAGTTGATGAGAGAGGTTGTTTTGGGGATGAAAGAAATTTTGACAGGGATAAAGGGCAGGGTGAGTAAATTTCAATTTTTTCTAGACTGACTAGAAAAAAAGAGAGAGATTTGTGAATGGAGAAGGTTTGCTCCAAATCATTACCAAACTTACACATTTTAAATGGAGTAAGAATGGAAGTAAATGCTAATTGCTTTGTTTTTTTAATATGAGGTTTTTCAATTTGCACTTCCCCCAAATTATTACTCCCGACAAACTGAAAAACTTTTTAAAAATTATGTGTTATGTATCATAAGTCCCAAAATGCTTGAGGACAAGGGGACCCAAAAATAAGTATACTTAAGGGAAAATTATATATAGTATATTAGTACTTGCAAATGTGTGTGCTTGTATAAGGAAAAATATATATATTCAAGAATCTGTGAAAATTACAAACTTTTTTTGCTGAGTTTGTATGATAGTAAAAAAAAATATAGAAATAAACTTGTGAAAGGGAAAGTGCAAAATTGAACAATATTAAAATTGAGGTGGTTAATTTTTAGGAATAGGTGAATGTTCTGGCCTAAAGTGCATTGTATGAAATGCATTTTGCATCTAATGTATCCCAAGATGAAAAACCAATACTTAACAGAATCAGAGCAGACAGAAGTGAGATTTTAATCTTTCCTTTTGCTCTTGTGGTTTATAGGCTAAATTCGCTTTCAAAATTGTATTTACCTTAGAAGATGCTCACAGTTTATTTTCCCCCAAAGCCAGTACTGTACTGTTTCTTTCATTTTCCTCAGTAACAGAGCAGAGGAGGAAAAGGTTAAATGTCTTCTCCACAGCTACTTAGAACTCCTCTATTTTTGAATTGCTCTGGTAAGAGGCAAAGGAGGCTGAGGCCAGTAAAAGCAGAGAAAAAAGAAAGCAATATCTCTGTCTTTTCTCAGATTTTTATTCTGGCGTGATCCTCTTCCTCCTCCTTCTCTTTCTTCTTTTCCTCACATTATCCTAGGCCTCATTTGCCAACATGCTAAGTAATCCCAATTGGAGTAGAGATCTGCTCGAGTTGATATCAGGGCACTAATATCTGACATGAAATTGCCCTAAATAACAACAATAAGATGCCTCAAATGCAATGTGTTCCTGTTGAATAATATGAGCTGAAGCTCTGACCAAAATGGCACATCCCAGTATAAATAGCTTTGGGAGGAAAAATGTGTTTTCGTCACTACATTCACCTTTGCCACTGCATAATGATGTGACTTTGGAAAATGTACCTTGGCCATTTATATAAACTTGAAGTTTTGTCTTTTATTTTTCATTTACAGGGACAAAGGTATTATGTCCAAGTGTACGCCTATAACATGAAAGGCTGGGGACAGCCTCAGACTTCCTCACCTTGCTGTGCTTCTCCTTCTAGTAGGTTCAGAGCTTTCAGTGTTGATGTTACACTTATATAACCAGTGTTTGTTCTGTGTGTGTGCATGTGTGTCTTTCTCTCTTTCTCTCCCTTTCTCACTCATTCATTCACTCACTCTCTAGCTCGTAAAAAAATCACCTTGGAAAAAAATAGTAGCAAGGGGGGAAAGTTTAAGGCTACATCTCTACAGGGTTAAATGTCTGATTAAATGCTTTTAGTTAACTCTCTCTGTCTCTCTCTCTCTCTCTCACTCACTCTCACTCTCACTCTCTCTCCCCCCCCCCCCTTCCCTTTCTCTCAAATTAAGGGAAGAACTAGACAGAGAAGCAAGAGGGAATAGAAATGAATGAATATACATATCTGGCAGTTGAATCATGGCAACTGGATTTTTCTTCTTCTTTGGTTTGAAACATTTCACTGCTTATTCAAGTATAATCAATTGCCATGACTCAATTTCCAGGCAACTCTACCTAGATGGCTGAGAACTTTCATCAAGAAATGTATGCAATGTTAAACCAATCCATAATTTTCAGTTCTTCAGAAATGGGTGATCATATTTGGTAGTTGAGAGAAACAAACATAATATTGGCATTAGAAGATGTTTCTCATTCCATTAGGGCCCATGCAAAAGGTGGTGCAAAGGGATTACTGGACAGAGAAGGATTGTTTTCGCTCTGTTGATTAATCTGGGATAGTTTGGGCAGCAAACTTGATATCGTGACAGAGTGAGCAGAAGAGGTGAAGTTTTAATGTGATCCTACAATACCCAGAAAAATACACATTCTGGTGACTCTTATGTATTACCAATCCATTCTTTAAACAGTAATTAGATTCCAATTGTCATTTGAAGAAAAAAAATCAGAATATTACAAAAATGCCTGGAGATATATTTTTGTGCAGTATGTATTTCCTTCCTGACATGCTGCTGTTTATAAATCACAATTCTGATTGTGCCCACCATCTTTTAATCAGGCATTAGAATAATTTCTTATGCCTGAAACTCTAATAAATTGTAGTTGGGAACTGTTGATTCATGATCAATGAGAACAATTTATTTTTGTCATGGATATTCTCTCCAGCATTGCTGCTCACAGTTCCAATTTGTCTGCAAGTACTTTAGTTCAGGACTCTCTAGAGTAGAATCCTGAAGTGATTTCTCTCCACTTCCCATATTGTTTTTCTGGTTTCATATGGTTGGTAGATCATAGTGTATTCTTCATATGTATCTTTTATCAAAGAAAGTCCTGCTTTAGTTTACTTCTCAGTGCCCTATGTGGCATCCTGTAGCTTCAGTGTCCCCACAGACTCTTTCTGGCAATTCAAGAGTGTTTTGATTTTTCTTTCTTGGTTTTTGCTCAGCTGACAAGAAAGTCACATTGCACAAAGAGCAATAAAAGGAGGGAAATTGTGGGAGCGATACATCTTATTACTGAGATAAAAGATATAAATATCTTGCATGTGGGAAGCTACAAATTTTCAGAAGAATAGAAAGCATGATTCTTAGACTTTGGAAAGGATGGTTTATTTTCCCTTCATCTCTTTCTTAGCTTCAACAGAGACACACACACACAGAGCTGAAGGTTTATTATTATTGTTTAACTGGCACCAGAATTGTGCAAAGATGGGAATGCAGAGAATCTAGTAGCTAAAATGGAAGGGCCTGAATGTCTTCTTGTTTTTATAGACAAGCATCCAGTACTGTAATTGTCTAGGTTTTAGAGATGCCAGCAAAATAATCAACAAAACCTGCTGAACTCTAGCATGGCTCATCATTCAGCAACTCTCATCCCAAAGCTTTGTGATGCGAAAATCAGCCTAAAATTTAGCTATTTCTAGATTACCAGATAACCCACTCCCTCCAGGGCTCTTTGGATTTGCAAGCAGATCACTTTCTCAACCACTTCCTTAAAAAGGGAAGTTTGGAGACTGAACAGAAATTGTCCAATTCCAATGAGTTAAGTGATGGTCTCTTGAGGAGAGGGCAGATATCTGACTCTCCAGAGCAGCCAGATGCACTTCCACTTACAAGGAAACACTGAGCAGATTGAGCCAACTACAGGGGTGAGATTCTACCAGTTCGCACCTATTCACTAGAACCGGTTGTTAACATTCTAAGCAGTTTGGAGAACCGGTTGTTAGAAGAAATTACTGGCCTAATCCTGTAAGGAAGGCAGGAAGGAAACATTCTGGTGTTGCTTACAGAAACTGCCTCTCCATTAAACCTTATTACATTCTTGGCAGGACTAGACTTCCTGTCTCAGGAACTTCCCTGGAGTTTTTTTTCCCTCTTTTGCTGGAACTTTGCTTGTGTGAAGTGACCATTCAAAATTACAATGGCACTGAAAAAAGTGACTTATAACCATTTTTCACACTTACGACTGTTGCAGCATCCCCACTGTCTTGAGAGGCCAGGCGAGGAGATGCATGCCTCGATGTGAGTGATATTGAGTTGGCCACACCCAGCCAATAACATGAGCACGAAGCCATGTCCACCCAGTCACATGACCACCAAGCCATGTCCACTACCTAAGCCACGCCCAGAACCGGTTGTTAAAAATTTGAATCCCACCTCTGGCCAACTACATGCCTTGCCCAGTGAGTGTGGGGAAGGGGAAAGCATGTACTGAGATACAGGTAGTCAGAATCACAACTACGGGGATTACATCCGTTGCATCAGGACTAACAGGGTCAAACTCTGTCTGAATCACATTGCTCTGCAAGATGTCTGAATGGAAGCAAACTTCCCCTGAAGCAGAGAAAACCAGAAATTGAATCTTTCTTAAGGTTTGTTCTGGAAAAAAAAAAGATTTATAGAGATATCAGTGTTACAATATTTCTATAAAAAAAGTGTCACATGTTAATTGCCAACTTTGTGATTACAGTACATCCAGGGATGGGCTTCAAAATTTTAGCAAAAGTTCTCTGCCCGGTTGCTGAGTGGGTGGGTGCCTTTTCTGTCACAACTTCTGCCCTATGGCTTCCCCGCAGAGATCCAGATGGCCCCAATGCTATTGGCTTTATGCAATGCATTCTGGCTATTCCCTCAGGTTTTTTCGGGGGGGGGGGGTGTCAACCTCCTGACCCCAAAGATTGAAAGAACAGCTAGATCAAATGAGCTCTATTAGTTAATTTGTTTAGTTTTGATCTCAGAATTAGAATTATCTATAGACCTCATACCTATGTTATGTGACTTGGTTTGGGGGTATTATCTTTAATATTATGCTGCTCATTTGGATTTTAATTCTCTAGTTACTGCCTTGACAGAAGCTATAAATTGTTCAAATAAATAAATGAATAATTAAATAAACAAACAAACAAACAAACAAGCTCAGGCTTCAGTGGAATCAAAAATGTACTGCTGCTAATAACTGTATCAGCTTTTCTGGGCTGGAAAAATTACATTATTGCAATAAAGTGCATGATATGTTAACCAGAGTTGGCAGGGTACATACCATTCAAGTGGGTGTAGAGAAAAAATGTTAATATTGAGATCAAGAGGCAGTGATTTCTTTTTGTAATAAAGATTTTAAGCATGCAATATAATATATGAAAACCACAACTATTCACAGAGCACTGTTGATGAGAAAACAAATATCTTGACACTGCTATGTTAATTAATGTGTCACAAACACTTAACCTTCACTTGATCTGCTAATATATACGAATTCCCTAATGATTTTATATCCTCTGTTAAATGTTCTGATACAAATAAAATGAATGTTCTGATACAGATGCACAAATCAGCCAAATAAAACTTATTAACTCAGTCCAACTCAAAGAAAATGGGTTTCACTTGGTTTGTAAATTATTGCTTGTAAGAGTTATATTTCAATTTTTCCATTGATTTTGAAAGGTTTTATTTGGCCTTAGTTGTTGGTGTGTATGTGGCTATTATATTACAGAAAGGTGATTACACTGAATGTATCTGGCCTGTTAGATGAATTGTTTTGGAACTGGAGCTTGGAAATAGTTGTGTTTGTCAAAGGGTGATGGATTCTGCTCTCAAACTCATACACTAATGTTGGGGAATCCTTTTTATAACAGAGCTGATTTTGGCTTAAAGCTATAATCTAAGTTTAGAAATCTCCATACATGTAAAACTTCCATAATAATCTAGTTGTCATGTATAAAGTCCACGCAGGCATAGGGCTGGGTTATTTGAGAGACAGCCTCTCCATAATTGTCTTTATCCTGCTCCGTTCAGTCTGTTGAGAGAGGCGTACTGTGGTTCCCATCAGTTTAAGGACTATCATTTTCTGGACCTAAAAAGTGTCCTTTGAATTGCAGCTCCTGCCCATTTCCTATCCCCCAAGATTGGATTGGCCCCAAAGCTGGCAGTTTCTCTCTCTCAAATCTTTGAAGCCTTAGTTATATTGCCAAGCATCGGGGTTGGAAAGTTAGTGAGACTCAGTGAGCCTACTGACTTCTGGCAAATTTGCTTTTCTCTTGGTTGCTGTTACGTGCCCAGCATCATCAAAGTGAGAAGGGTGGCCATATAAATTGAATAAATAAAATAAACTGAAAATTGGTGATGTGACTTGGGCAAGTTTTTGGATTCCTACCTTCGGGTTCAAAAGGGCCAAATTCATTACTGAATGCTTACAACAAAGATGCGATTTGAAGCCGGATATGTTTTACATTGAATGCCCAATTGAAATTTATGTCATCTTGGTTAGTAGTTTTGATGGTAATTCAAAAGTCCAGACTAAGTTTACACCTCAAGCTAACAAGACCTCTGCTACAATATTTAGTATTTGGGAACTGGCAAACTAAAGAGGAGCTTCATATGTAACAATGAAGAAGAAGAAAAAGAAAGCAACATTAATCCGTGGAATCAATAATGTGATTCTGGAACAATGGATATTGCCTCATTTAGACTAAATGATCTGTTGCCTAATACATGTTTTCCAACTTGCTGCTTTCCTGATCTATTAGTACTGCAAATTTCAAAATTCTCTAGGCATTTTAATGGATGCTAGCAATGGGGAATTGATGTTCGGTTGGCTCAATTTACAGACTCAAATTGAACAGGGATGTTCAGTTTAGGGCCAAGGATCACTTGCAACCTTCCCAGCCCTTGGAAAAGTTGACAACGATATTTAATTTTTAATATGGAAAAAGGGCTGAAATATTAAAGACGTGGAGAATAAATATATTTAAGTCAAATTCATTTTAGATTTTTTTTTATAGACAAATTTTATTAATTTTCAAAGAGGGTACACAAACAAAACATAAGACATAAGAACATAAAACATCTTTTCTAACAACTACTTAACAAAACAAATAAGACATCTCATTTAAGTACAATATAGTTCTAAATTATCACGTTTCCACACACAATTTAAATGCATCTTATATATTCAACTTCATATCTTATTACTGTTTTCCATCTTCTCACTGTTTCTTCCTTTATTTCTGTTCAATTTTATTCATTAAACTTATACTTTCATGTATTTCATATTACTATATTTCATATTATTACTATTTCATATGTTCTTATCCAACATCATTACTCCTCAATAAACAAACATAGACTAACAAAACACATAACATAAAACATAAAACTTCTTTTTAGAAAGCGGCTTAACCCCGGGTTATAACTTTTTGTACAGACATAAATCAAATTCATGCTCAGCTTATCTACTATTTCATATCTTATTTAAAATTCTATATTTTGCATATATCTTCTCCCCTCTTTTCACTCTCTTAATTCTATTTTATTTATTTAATCTCAATTTAAATCATTACACTTGTATCTTTTGTCTGTTCTTTTTCAATTATCCATTTATCTTTCTCTTTAACACAAACTTTTTCCTGTAGTGACTGGTTGAAGTATGACACCTTTCTATTTTCCCCCCAAATTTAACACTTAAAATAATACATAGTTTCTATTCTGATTCTGCTTAGTACATTCTACATAACATTTTAAAATATAAAACATAATGATCTTATAGTATATTAAAAATAGTGTTCCATAACAAATTAGTTAATTAAACTAATTACACATTAATTACACAATCCCTACAGTATTCTATTAACACATATTTCAAATACAAATACTAAAATACAATCTTGTGTAATTTTGCAGAATCTCTTTTTAGATTATGTTTTACCCTTTATCTCTGAAAAAAAATTGTTTATTAACATCTTGTTTTAAGCCTTTATAACTTCCCTTCACTTTATCCCTTCCTTCCTTGTCAAATCTAACCTTTTTACCCCCCCTCTCAATCTCCAGCTTTTTAGTCTCCCCTCTCTGTTGTATTCCTCTTTTCTGTTGCTTTCTATCATTATATCGATTTTTCACCTTACTTTTCCCTTTCTTGGTTGTTTTTTTAGAACTTAAATTCTTCATTTTCTTCTCCTTTTTACCCTTTTTAAAAATCATATGTCCATTAAAGATGGCTTCTTCTTCATCATCCCAGCCTTTTTCTTGTTGCATTTCCTGGTAAGCAGAAATCGCCATTTCTAAAAAGCAAAGGATAGATCCAAAAGAACCCTTGCCTTCCTCTTCCTCTTCTCTTAGTCTTTCAAATTGCATTTTCAGTTCTTCAACAGATACCATTGTGAAAGAATTTTTTTTTTTAGACAATCCAAATGTTTTCTTAGTCTTTCAAAAGATAGTTAAGGTCCCAAAGTCATCAAGCAATCAAAATCAGCACAATCAGCACAGTCTGTTTCACTTTCTTCTACTTTCTCTTCCTGGGGCAAAATTCAATTACACAATTCCAAGGCATTTTTTGGAAGTTTTATTGTGATTTAATCTCTAATCTTATAAAACTCCAAGCAGTCTCCTTCAACAAACATTAGTATAAATCATTTACCTCTCTTCCTTCCCACTTAAAGCAAAAAGATTTAAAATTTTAAATATCAGTGTTTAGAAATCTAATGTCCCCTTGGCTTCAATTTTGAAAGTTAGTACTTTCTGCTGCCAAAGCGGGTATTTCTGATTTCCATCTGCTGTCTCCGTGGGAAGGAAAGTGAGGAGAGAAAAAACTTTCCCTTTACTTTCCACCGCAGGTTAATGATCTTCTGGGAAACAATATATCACTTAAAAAGCCAAAGTTCCAGGGTATTCAGATGTTAATTGTCGTCCCGGTTCAGCCAAAAGCTTTCTCTGTCTTCACTTCCTCCAGCACATAACTTGTCCGGTTGAGAGGTTCTTTGTGACGGCCATTGCTGACCGTCGCTCCACCACCTTTGGAAAAGGGAGTTAAGCCAGCTGGGAAGGGGGGGTGCGATATCCCCCGACCCCTGCCCGGATCTCCCCTCTCTTCAGCTATCCCTACAGGATAACTATAGCCTCCTAACCTAAGTGGATCGAAGGCACTCCAGCAGCGAGCGCAGCAGGGATCGTGCACAAATGCAAATTCCTGCTGCCTCCGAAGCCTGTCAAACCGGAAGGCCTAAATTCATTTTAGATTTAATGAAATCAATTTTAGTTTGGTCTATTTCAGAGATGCCCAAACTTTTCAGCTCATCGATCCTTTCATGAAGTTTCAGATTGTTCATCCATCCCCCAAACATTTATTATGTGATTAACAATTAAATTAATACTACTTTAACTAATAGTACTATGAATAACGGCAACAACATTGACCTTTTGGATAGCCTCAATAACCCACTTGGGTGGATTCTGGTGACGATGCTCAACAGAACACTCAGAGCTCAAGTATAGGCATACCTCAGAGATATTGGGCATATGATTCCAGACCACCACAATTTATTTATTTATTTGTTTGTTTATTATTACAATAAAATTTGTTTGCCACCCATCTTGCTGCAAGGCAATCCTGCAGAAAATATCATATAATATGAGTCACGTGAATTGTTTGGTTTCCCAGTGCATATAAAAATTATGTTTATAACATGATGCTCTATTAAATGTGCAATAGCATTATAGCTAAAAACAATATACACATCTTAATTAAAAAATACTCTACTGCTAATTTTTTTTTACTAATTATCAT
The DNA here is from genome assembly GCF_049901715.1 of Pseudonaja textilis. Taxonomy (NCBI): domain Eukaryota; kingdom Metazoa; phylum Chordata; class Lepidosauria; order Squamata; family Elapidae; genus Pseudonaja; species Pseudonaja textilis. The sequence goes on along the minus strand of NC_141991.1, from coordinate 123,528,317 downwards.
CTGAGCCTGCAGCAAGTTGTAATCTTTTTGCCTGTGGAGAATCTTGTAAAAATTGCAATATCTACAAAGCAAAGCTAAACCAAACGCACAGTATATGCCTCTACATACCTTGTTCTGAAGAGGAGCACTTTGAAGGAATCCAGATGATTGGATAACTTATAATTTCAACAACAAATTGAAGTCCCCCACTCACATGGTATTTATAAGCCGTTTCCCAATTTCTCCAAAAATATTATCTGAGTGACAAGCCTATAAAAGATTGTCCTTTTTAGTATTCTGTATGTTTCTTAATTAAATTACTATGTCACTTTTTCACCGGGAGTTCGATACTTAACATTCCTTTCAGCCAATTTATCTTTAAAACCATCTTGACAAATAATTCTGGCTAAGATTGGGATAACTAGTTTCTTCTAAATTAGGAGCTGCCACTTGGCCTCCTGAACTGTTGATTGGCCAGAAAAGGCGCAGAAGCAACATAGTGATGTCATCAAAAAGGGAAGGATGAAAAAAATGGATCTACATTAAATCTGTTTGGGGTTGGACTACTAGGGCAAGAGTATGAGAATGGAAGTGTTTCTTGCATAGACTTCTGCTCTTTCTCCCACTCCTAAAATCTCCCTCAAACATCAAGACGAAGTAAAAATTACACTACTAAAATTGGCCATTTTCTCACTGCATTCCAACAGTATAACCTCTGGGTGATTCAGAGACAATGGAATGACCTGTAACTCACAGGCAATGGGTTGGTCACCTCTTGATGCAGAGGTTGGTTCAAAGTCAATCTGAATACTTCCAGAGCTGAATGTGTGAACTCGAACCTGGCCTCCCCAGTACTAATTTAACACCTTAAACTAGTGTACATCAGATGGGCTTTGTGCTGTCCAGACAGTTTAGAGTTAATGGGATTTGGGATAGTTAGTTAGGATTTGAGAGCTGTCCCCTTAAGGGAATGTGTTCCATACTAGCAGGCTTGTAGACCTGCATTCCTATTGGTCCGGAAGAGCCGGGCCGTGATTAGACGATATAAGCATTCCTGATTGGTTCGTATGGGGTTTGCCGCGATTGGGTAAAACCAAGTGCAGCAAGCCCAAAAGACTGTCATAGGCTGCCTAGCCGCAGCCAGCTCTATAAAAAGGGTTGCCGCGGCTAGGCTTTTTGTCTCAGAATCTGCCTCCTTAATAAAGAGCTTTTGTTCACTACTTGAGCCTCGTCTCTCAATGGGACCCGCCGACCATACTTAACAGAATGCATCATGGTAAATGTAGTTAAGGTATCCTGGGAAATGTAGTCCATGTCATGTGGCCACATCTGTAATCCTGATTGGTCACTAAATTGACCCTTGTTGGGTTGGAGGAGGCTCCCTCACTCTTGCCTGAACACAGCCTCATGGTAGCAGCTCTACCCCCTGCTTCTGTGACTCTGGGGTAGAAAGATTAATATCATTTACACTATGATTTCAACTATGCAAAGAATTGGACATTAGATGCATCTCAACTGTGAGTCACCTTGAGGATACCTAATATAATCCAATAAAAGAAACTTTGTATGGAAGAATTTGTAGAGTTATTCTATCTGTCTTTATATTCAGCAAGTGAATTATAAGGCAGAATAGGCTTTATCCTTGGCAGCTTATTTTTGCCCTCTGACCATGGCAGAGAAAGAGAGGTTTATCTAAAGCAACACACTTCCTTTGTGACTGGGTAGAAAAATTGGGAATTTCCCTGTTCTCAGCTCGTGCTAAAGGGATGCCCCCAAAATATAATTCCAGGAGAGGAAACCCTCTTCTTTAAAGAGAGAGAAAGAAATTTCTTTCAACTTAGAAAGGGACAACAAAGAAAGCTGGCAGGTAGCCATTTGTATTTTATGCCTAGGAATCTGATCAAGGGCAGACATTAAAAACAAGCGCACTGGGCCCTGAGCTCATGTTCTCTCGGGTGCCAGCAGACACGGAATCAGGGCCACCGCTCTTCCCTTTGCTCGACTTTCATTCTCTTTGTTTCTTTTGTTCACCAGACTGGAAAGACTGTGATGGCAGAGAGCCTAAGCACCGGGGACAGATTGAAGCCCTGGAACGTTTGCTGCAGCAGGTTAGAGCGTCTCGTCCAAGCTACAGTTGCCGAGGTAAGAGTAAAATATCTATTGGGCAGGGGCACCAGGCGAGGCCTCTGTGGCGCCTGTAATTTTAGCAGCCTTCTATCTGGGTTATATACCTTCCCATTCATCAGGAAAGGAGAGATATTAATATTGGCCCATCTGGAATCACTTTAGCAGACTATCTCGCTCTGGCTTCTCCAAATTGGCAATATAGCAAACATTTGGGGGGAGGTAAAGCTCAACAGTACAACAAAGTGCTCTCCTCCCTCCTTCTCTAACCCACCCAGCCTCACCTCATCACACCCTATTTTTGCTCTCTCACTCCCTCCCATCTCCCTCTCTCTCTCTGTCTCTCTCTGTTTCTCTCTGTCTCTCTGTGTGTCTCTCTGTGTGTTTCTGTCTCTGTGTGTGTGTGTGTGTGTGTGTCTGTGACTCTCTCTCTCTCTCTCTCTGTGGGTGTCCCTGTGTGTGTGTGTGTCTGTGTCTGTGTCTGTCTGTGTTTGTGTCTGTGTCTGTGTCTGTCTCTCTCTCTCTCTCCCTCTCTCTCTTTCCCTCCCTCCCTCCCTCCCTCATAAATGAAAACCATTCAACGTGTTGAAAGCCTTGCTTGCATGTTTGCAAGAATGGATAACAGAAAATGTTGGAAATGATGCTTTGCTTTAGCCATTTCCTGGACAAATGACAAAATCGCTGCATTTGGCAATCCAGAAAAAACAGTGGTTTTTGTGAATCAGTAAGCACCAAAGTTCATAATCTACACTAGGATTTCTCAACCCTGATATAGATTAAGATGTGTGGACTTCAACTCCCAGAATTCTGCAAGCCAACTGGGGAATTCTGGGAGTTCAATCCACACATCTTAGAGTTGCCAAGATTTGAAACACTGGCCTACACACACAAGCTAACAGGAATTAGTGGGATACAAATACTTCATAGGACTTCTATGATAGGGTTGTGCAGATGTTCAAAAATCCTAGTCATTCAAACACCTACATTGTTAGGACAGTTTTCAGGGAAGGAATAGAAAGGAACTGTGCAAACTTTTACAAAAAAATGTAAAAGGAATGCCTTCCACATTGACTGAAACTTTTCAAAGTTTAACCTGTTTATAGCAGCAGTAAGCCTTTTACAAAAAAAAAAAAGTTTCTTCACTTCTGCAGCAGTTTCTGGAGTTGACCACATGACTACACAGTTTTGCTTCTATATGTCATGGGCATCAGAAGCTTAAATAAAGCTTTGGTCCTCTTGCAGTCCTTTCACAACTTTTGGTGAGGGAAATCTCAATCAGGTGATTATGGGGATGCTATGGCAGTCGTAAATATAAGGTCATAAAAACACCTTTTCAGCACTGTCGTCAGTTTGAGACAAGACAAGAAGCAACAGATGGAAAGTTATCACAGAGAGAACCCACCTAGAACTAAGAAAAATATTTTGTGACAGTAAGAGCAATTAATCAGTGGAACAGCTTGCTTTCAAAAGTTGTGAGTGGTCTTGAGGTTTCTAAGAAGAGATTGGACATCCATTTGTTCAGAATGGTATGGAGTCTTCTCCTTGGGCAGGGGGTTGGACTAGAAGACCTCCAAGGTCTCTTCCAACTTTGTTATTCTGTCCTCTCTAAATAGCATCGTTGCTAACTGAAGGTTATCTCTAAAGAATCAACACAATACAGCTTGTCAAAAGGATGTCAGGCCTTCAGGGTAGGCAGATCATGAAACATTGGAAGAATTGAATTATACCTTAGTAAGATAGGATGCAGGAGCAGAGTTTTGCAAGCTTCCTTGTGCTTTTCCCCCCTCCCTCTTAAATCCCAATAATGTTCTACTTTTCTGTTCCATCTGTTGTGTTCAAGTAGGCTTCACTTATTTTTCTGCCTAATCAATGGTCTGATCAATGAAACAATTTTGTAGATGCTGCCTCCTAGAGCTTATTTGGATTATTACTGATTGGAAACTGAACAATCTCAATATGAATTGTCCCTCTGCGCCATCATAATCTGCAGGTGAATCAAAATTCTTGCAAATTATTGACGCACTATAAATAAATTCCTAGGTTAAGGTCACAGGATAGAAACTTGATTCTTTTGTATGCTGCTATGCAACAGTTCTGACTATCAAAAGTCTGATGTTCCCATTTTTGTAACTATGGTAACATCCATATGAGAAGAACATGCCTTTTGAAAAGGACTGGCAACATTGCCTAAATAAGTGGGTTCTTACCATCATCATCATCGCGTCATCAATAAACAAAATTATTTTTGCTGTCTTGGGAGAAAAGTGCAATATAAATTGACTAAACATTAAATAATAAGGAGAAAATGGTCTGGAAAATGCATTTGGAATGTAGAACAGTGCAGTGTCCAGCTGAGTTATGGCTATTCAAAGTTATGATGGCCACAGAATGGGTGCTTTAGATCCATAAAGCATGGGCCTTTGTAGATGGTTGTGTTCCCCCTTATGGGCATGTGACCACGTGTTGGGCAGGTTAGCTTTACAACTTATCACTGATTTCTGTGATCATCTGTTTGTGATTCACCTTGGTTTTTTGCTGATTTAAGAGCCGTGGTGGCGCAGTGGTTAGAGCGCAGTACCGCAGGCTACTTCTGCTGCTGGCTGCTTGCAATTTGTCAGTTTGAATCTCTCCAGGCTCAAGGTTGACTCAGCCTTCCATCCTTCCAAAGTCAGTAAAATGGGGGCCCAGATTGTTGGGGGCAATATGCTAACTCTGTAAACCACTTAGAGAGGGCTGTAAAGCATTGTGAAGTAGTATATAAGTCTAAGTGCTATTGCTGTTGCTTTTTCCAGCATTTTCTGCCAATTTCCAGTAAAAATACATATTCTACGAAAAATAAATTCCCTGAGGATGGGCTCAAGCATGAGTCCAAAAGCTCAGAAGATTAAACCTCTGGTTTCGGTGACCGACCCAGATTGGATCCCAAAAAAAACCACCCAGTTAAATGAATGGTTTTGCTTAATGATTGCTGCCTTTACTTAATGGCCACATTATTCACTTAATGACCACCATAAAAAAAGCCAGATATTTACTTCCGGTCTTGTGGGTGCCCCAACTTACAACTGTAATTCCAGGGTTAAGTTGAGGATTACCTGTAGCTCCTACGGGTGGATATATGTGGGATAATATACTGTAGACACAGAGTCTGATTTCTGAAACAAAATATAACACCTGGAAGACATGATCTCTCTCACATACAACACAGCACATACACACACACACACATTAAACAAATAGCAGTAGGGCTTGAGAGAGTAATACCTAATAATGGGTCCTTGTTTACTGGTCATCTGTTCATTGACCATTCAAAATTACAACAGCAGCTTACAACCAGTCCTCAAAGATCCAGTTGTTGCAACGCTCCCACAGTCACATTTTCACAATTCAGGTGCTCGCACTTACAATTGCAGGGTTGCAGGGTCCTCCCATGACACCGTTTATAATCTTCTCTGCTGGTTTCCCATGAAGTCAATGGGGAAGCCAGCAGGGAAGGTTTCACATTGCTTTGGTATGTCCCTTATGCCTTCCTATACTTGCACCGTGCCACACCATCCATTCCCTCTCCTTCCTACACTTGTACCACACCGTACACACACACACATGGCCTTCCTGCACTCACACACAGCCTGCATCAGGCCTTCCAAGCCCTCACTCTACACATACAGAGACTCTGCCAGCCCTCCCAGTGCCTTCTCCAGTTTTTCCCAGACCCCTGCAGCAACTCTGTGGCACCCCATGCTCCTTACCTGGGAGTCCTACCACTTCCTAATTAATGACCCATATATCTTGGGGTTAATGATGGCAACTGGGACTGCTGGAATTGTCATCATTAAGTGATGCGGTGATTTGTCATTGCAGTTTACAATCATATTGCTTAAGCATGGCAGTCCTGGTCCCAATTGCAGTTGAAACCTGAGATCTACTAGGTATAGTTTTTTTTTTCCTTCCAGGAGCAGAGGTGCTGTAACCATGAGATGCCACTTGAAAGGGTAATACATGAATCGCCTAAAGGAAGCTTCAAAGATCTTGTAGTATAGGGCAAGCTATTTTTTAAACGCTGCTTAACCCTGTCCTTCCCAGAGTAGAATAAGTGTTCCACACAGAAATGGAAATCCTACACCAGCTTCTTCGCAAGCAGAGAGTGGGGCTCCCTATGTGCCTTAATACTTCTGGGGTGACCAAAGATGGGAGCAGCCCTACCAGCCACCTGCAGAAGGAGCCCTGCATGTTAATTTTTAATAGGACAAAAGGAGGACATTAAAGGGATGGAAAAATAGGATACATTCTGATTTTAATTATTCAAATCAAATTTAGTTTTAATTCTGGTGTTATTTGCTTCCTTGTTTTGGCTCCTCCAGTTTTGTGTGTTTGTGGGTGGGTAGGTGTGTATGTGGGTGAGAGACAGAGAGAGAGAAAGAGCGAGAGAGAGGGCATTTGTGAAAGAGAGAGAAAGAAACAGAGAGAAAGAGGGAGAGAGAAAGAGATCATCAGTACAGGATTCAAAGATACACCTCTGCTCTAATAATATAGATTTGTAGCTGGAGAACATATGCAGGAGAAAATTGTCAACAGAAAGAGATGCTTCATTTAGAGGCTTCCAACTGGAAGTGAATATGCATCCCTCCCTCTTCCTGTCAGATTCTATAGTGGTCTCCAAAGCAAGCTGTGGGGGGAAAATGTTTTAAAATAACCTTGGCATATTTGCAAGAGAGAATTGGTTGATGACAGAAGGCTTAAACATCTCTGTCTCCAGTCACTTTTCTCCAGCAAGCGGCCTTTCATCTCCTGCCTTAAAATAACTTAGATAAAAACTCTGTAGTTCTTCGTCAGTTCTTATGAGCAGGCTTATTTAATTTTAGTAAAATTTAGTAAATAAAATGTAAATATTTAAAATAAATAAATAAATGGGGAGGTGAAAGGATGGATAGATAGAGCTGGGGGGGAGGATTTTCTTATGTAGTTCTGCAGTTAGTGATGGTAGAGCTTTCACTATGGGTTTCTAAGGATTGTTTGTCCTCGGGGGCGGGGGGGGGGGGAATGCTGTATATAGGAATTGTAGTTTTCACCTACACTACAGACAAGGAAGAACCAGAAATCACTAATAGAGAAAGACGCTTCTTTGCCAACATATAATTTCTAAATACAGACAGAAAGTCAAAAGAATAAATCGGATTTAAAGACGGATTTAAATTGGATTTAAATCCAATTCCAGGAATTGGAAAGTTGCAGCTTTCCACCTCCTGGACCGTCCATCTTGCTTGCACTTTGAACTCTTTAAATGCCTTGCTGTAGATGCTTACCATAAGATGTGGCCCCCTGGATATAAGTTATTTTGATGCTATGTCCAACTGAGAAAGTCAAGAACTGCCAAGAGGCAGTTTCCATGCCAGTCAAGTTCTCTTCTACATTTGAAACTAACTTTGAATCTTTTCTCGTTTAAAAGTAGCCAATGGTTAGGGATTTTTGCTTTGGACTATAAGTTACAGACTTACCCATTATCTTCTATATTTAAGCAAAAAGCAATCTTAACAATTTTTCTAGAAACTTCCATTTTGTGTGTTGACTATGCTGTACAAACTGGATTTTTTTGAGGGCCGGATCAGCATTGTACTTCTCTTCTGTGGGCTGGCCCGGGGGGCAGGGGGAGATGGGACAGACGCCTCCTGCAGCACCTTGCTGGCCAAAATGGGGGGGGCGCATGCAGGCCCCAGACACCCCCATTTTGGCTGGCAGAGTGCTGCAGGAGGCTGTCCGGGCCAAAAATGGGGTGTGGGGAGGGCTGTGCACACCCTCCCGTGCTCCATTTTGGCTGCCAGAGGCATGGACCAGATTTAAGTACCCTGTGGGCCAAATCTGGCCCATGGGCCTTAAGTTTGGCACCCCTGCTATACAGATATCTAACAATGTAATGTCATTTAGTGTCTTCTCCAGTTGAATGTTCTTATTTTTCCAGGATAAGAACAAGAGAAATACCTGGATTGCTTTAAATTGTTCTAAATGCAAGATATCTACTTGTTTTCCAGCTATGAAACATTCATTCATGTATCGCTGGTTACCTCCTGGTATATCTTTTTAAATGTATTTAAATGTATTAGTTTTTGTGGCTTTGAATCAGTTTTGCCTCCTGGCAACTGTCTAGAGACATTCAAGTCGCTGCAGTTTTCTTGGAAAGGTTTCAGAGATGGTTTACTATCGTCTGCTTCTTCAGGCTGAGAGAGACTGATGGGTCCAAGATCACCCAGCTGGCTTCATGCCTAAGGTGAAACTAAAATTCATGGTCTTCAAGTTTCTAGCCTCAGCCACTACGCAAATGGCTGTCTTTACATAGATACATAGACAATGCATTGAAGTCTCTCAGTTTCTAGCAGGGGTGGGATTCTACCGGTTCTGACTGGTTCTATAGAACCACTTGTTAATTTTCTAAGCAGTTCGGAGAACCAGTAGTTAGATGCAATCTCCTTTTGTTTTTTTTCACTCTTATTACATTCTTGCCAGTACGCCTAGACTTCCTGTCTCCGGAGTTTCTGGAGCTTGACTTTCTTAAAGGGGAAAGGTTGTTTTAAGAATTTACACTGCTGTTGGGAGGAAATACTTCCCTGGACAATCAGCACTTTGAAGAAATAATTGAATAATGAAGCAGAGCTGTCAGAAAGAAGCTTTTAATGACAGGGAACCAAGATGAGTGACATTCAGCAAGACTTCTTGGCTAGCTAGAAAGATTGACATTCAAACTTGAGTTTACATACCCTTTCTGAGTTTTGGTCTAAAACTGGATTTTGGTGAAGGTTAATTCTGTGCTTGATGACATTTAATCCTATTAACTATTATCCTATCTATATTGATAGAATAATTTTCCCTATTCAGCTTCAACAAGCAACAGCTACTGTTGTGACTTAAGTATTTGTATTGTGCCTCATGGTTTCTTTTTCTATCTGGGGAGGGGTCTTCCTTTACTGCTTTAATACTATCTGGCACTGTCCTTTTGGGGTATATTTCCAAGAAGCAGGATGCAAGCTTGGCACTGATTTTTTTTTACTGCCTTTCTTGGGGGCATGTGACCTTTCCTTAAATCTGGATGATTTCTTAGGATATCTTGTGAGGTGAGTGAGACCAGCTGGTATCTTTAAGTGGTACAAATGGATCTAAGGATTGCTTCTCCTAGGTGTGCTCTTTCTGGAGAGCTTAAATTACCTCTCTGCTAAAGGGTTTCACTTTATGAACAAGAGTTAGCTGCTGATAGTTATCACTGTATTTTAACTATTTTAATTCCTCAAGGTACTCTGGCACCCTGCCTGATTTGTAACTCTGGCTTGCAGGTATTTTTAATCTAATGATTAGTATTTAGGGCAGCTTTTTGCAAGCAAAGAAGCTTTTTGTATTTTTTTTTAATAAAAATTTTATTTGGGTTTTCACAAAACATAATACAAGTAAAATTTCTTTTTTTGAGAATAGCATGGACCCGGGTTATCACTTCTCCATACAGACACAAATTCAATTTCATATTCATCTTTGTGCTCTATTCCATATCACTATTTTAACATTTTCTCAATAATTTTTCCCTTCCCTTAGTTTTCTCAATTTTACTTTTAATTATCTCATTCCTTTCTAAATTCAATTATATATATATATCTTTTTCTAAGTTTCAATACCTTTCTAGTCATCATATTTATACTTTTGTCTGTCCTGTTTCAATTTCATATTTTCTTTTCTCATTAAAATTTTCCCCTGTAGTTACTAATTGGAGTATGGCACCTTTGTATCTTTTAATTTTTATCCATTCAACTCTTATGTAAACTTCAATTTATGCCTTTACAATTATAACATTCAATATAACACATAACTTCCAGTCAAATTCTGCTTGGTACATTCTTAAAATATGCATGAAGTTCTTAAAGAGAAAATATATATATAACAATAATAAATAAAATACTTATTCTATTCCAATTCAGCTCTATCATTAATGTTAGTTATAATCTTCGACATCTTTAACATTCCTTTTCAATAGGATATCATACTTCTAGGAACACTTATAATATTTCCATAATTTTTTCATGTTTCTTTCATATTTTTCATTTAAATTTTTTATAACACATTTACAATAATTAAAATGTTCCCTTCCTTTCTAATTTCATTCTCTCATTCTCTTTATTTCATTTATTTATTAAACATTCCATTCCATTACAATGAGTATTTTATCTATCATTTTAATCACACGTGTTTCATATTTTCAAAGTTCATTTCTATTTCTAATGTAACAATACTATCTTATGTACCCTTGCAGAATCCCCCTTTCAATTAAGTTTTCACCCACTATCTCTGTGTCTTGTACGTTTTCCCTGTTTCTCTATGTCCTGGTTCTGTACTTTATAATTTCTTTTCCTTTCCCTCTTCTCCCTCTTCTTCTCCCTTCCCTTTTTGACCCCTTCTCTCTCTAATTCTGATTCTCTCTTCTGTAATCCTCTCTTCTGTTTCTTCCTAATGTTATAATTACTTTTCAAACTATTCTTTTGGGGGGTTGTTTTTTCAAATCTTAAATTTTTCACTCTCTTCTCCCCCTTTCTTTTCCCCACATAGAAATACTTGGTCATTGAAGATGGCTTCTTCTTTGTCCCACCCTTCTTGTTCTACAGGCATTTCTTGTTGTTTCTCATAGTTCAGGATCTCCATTTCTAAAAATTGAAATATGAAGCCAAAAGAACCTCTTCCTTCATGTGCATCTTATTTCTGTTTTTTAAGTTCCATTGTCAATTCTTCCAAGAATGATACCATTTTAAAAACTTTTAAACAACCACCCAATTAATTTTAGTCCTTTAGATCCAATAGCCAAAAATCCAAAAATCACCAAGTAATCCAAATAATCCAAAACTGTTTCTTCTTGCTTCTTTTTTCCACTTTCTCTTCCTGGGGTTCTCTTATCTTGTTACAAAGTTTCAGTTAAAATGTATCTTTTAGGAATCTTGTTAAAGTTTCACTGTTAATTCCTTTCACTTCCAGGTGGTCTCCTCCCTTTTTCCAGATCCCACCCTTTTGTTTTTTTCCTTCTTTTAAAATTTTTTGAGATTCCAAAAATCTTTATTATTCCTTTGACATTTTATCTTCAGCTTAAATACCTGTTACTGTCAAAGTGGATTTTTGCCGATTTCTTGCTTAAATCTCTTAGTTGTCAATATAGGGAAGAAAAGGAAAAAAAACCAAATCCTTTCCCTTCCCTCTGTCATTCACAGCTTCAAAGTCTTCTTTGGGAACAATGTTGTTCTTTATCATTCAAATTCCAGGGTACCTTGTATTGTTGTTTTTCCAGTTCGACCCGGTCAGCCAAAAACTTTCTCTTCTTATCTTCCTCCTGCACACTCTTTTCTGGTCGAGTTCTTCTTTGGAGTGGCCATTTCTGACCACCGCTGCAACTGCCTTTGGGAAAGGGAGTAATGGCCAGCTGGGGAGGAGAGATGCAGCTCTCCTTGACCCTGCTGGCAGTCTCCTCTCTCTTCACCACCTCTACAGGGTGGCTTAGCCCCAAAACCAGCTGGCTCGGGGCACTCCAGCGGGGAGCACAGATCAAAACTGTGCACAATCGCAGATTTCAGTCTGTCGCTGAAGAAGCTCAAACCGGATCTCCCTAGCTTTTTTGTATTTTTGTACAGGTAATCCTTGACTTACAATAGTTCATTTAGTGACCATTCAAAGTTACAATGGCTGAAAAAAGTGACTTATGACCATTTTTCATATTTTTGATCATTGCAGCATCCCCACTGTCATGAGAGGCTAGGTGAGGAGAAGCACCCCTTGACGTGAGTGATGTTGAGTTGGCCATGACCACCCAGTCACATGAGCACCAAGCCACACCCACCAACTAAGCAATGCCCACAGAAATGTTTTTAAAAATAGAAAAAGAAATGAATTGCATATTAACAGAAAATATATTTGTTGTGATTTGCATTTTCCAAATAATACAACGAAGCAAGAATACATGGGAATGTCTTCAGATGGCCTCACACTGGACCAGGGTTTCTAAATAAGGCACACATGGTTTTGTTTTGTTTTTTCTTTTTCAGTGGTATCATGCTGGACCACTTTTATGATCGTATTTTTCAGAGTTTCCTATGCTTCCTGAGTTGTTTTCCCCTTTAAGGTTTTTCATCCATGAAATCTTTCCTAGGCTTTTGTGTGTTTGTTACAATCAGCTCTTTTGAAGTTAAAGACATTGGTTGGGTTATGTTCTATTGTTTGTGTTTACTTTTTATTGAATTCCAATATGACGTGGTCACTCTTCCCCCAAAGTTCCAGCAACTTCAACTCTCTCTATCACTTTTTCTTTATTAGTGAGAATTAGACCCAGTATAGCTTTTCCACTAGTTCCCTCCTCTACCTTTTGGATGGCAAAGTTGTCAGCTAGGTTGGTTAGGAATCTGTTCAATCTCCCACTTGCTGCAGAGTTCGTCTCCCAGTTGATATTAGCATAGTTAAAGTCTCCCATTATTACTGTGATGTGTTTCCTTCATACATTTGCTAACTGATTAGCAAAATGTTTATTTATTTCTTCTGCTTGGTTGGATAGCCTGTAGTATAATCCTAGAGTAACTTCATTCTTTTTTCCTTTTTTTCCTGAATACTAATAAAGCTAAGTGCATTCCATCTACTTTTGTAAGTGTGCTGCAATTGTGTTTGACCCATCTTCTGTAGTTTTGGTACCAATGAAAGATACATCAAACCCACAGTGCAGGCAAATTCTGTAGTAATTTCCTCTTTATCCACTAGAAATCCTTCTTAATTTCTCTTCTCCTTATCTACTGTGTCAGTTATATTTGTTTTTTATTTAGTGACATAATGAATATTTGTTTTAATGTCACCATTTAACTACTAAACCATTTAACTACTCGGTATGGAACAGATTTATGCCTTGTGTCTTTCCAAAAAAATTTAAATGCTGACTGGTAAGCCATCTTCATTTTTTTACTGTTAGAGGACAACTGTTTAAGATCATACTGTTGGATGACTATACATAATCATCAACATCAGAAAGGCTATGCTTCTCAATTAACCTTTTCGCATTTATACCTAATCACAATACTGTATAAACATGTCTTGGCAACATCTTTCTTCCACCCTGTTCTTACCGAGTTGCTTTCACTTCATTGCTTGCCTTTGAGTGAGAGTATTGAGTCAATGTACCAGGCAATTACATGAAATGTATACATTTCTTTGCTCACTCATTCACCTGTCAAGTTGGAGAAAACAACTCCAAAGCACCAGAAAGCCAGACAAGAAACAATGGATGGAAACTAGTCAAGGAGAGAAGCAACCTAGAACTAAAGAGAAATTTCCTAACAGTGAGAACAATTAACCAGTTAAATGGCTTGCCTTCAGAAGTTGTGGCTGCTCCATCACCGGAGGCTTTTAAGAAGAAACTGGACAAGTTGTATAGGGTGTCCTCCTTGAGCAGGGGGTTGGACTAGAAAACCTCCGAGGTCCCTTTCAACTCTGTTATTCTGAAATCAGATGGCTAGCAACAGAAACAATCAAGGCAAGATAGGCAATGGGAATGGCAAATTGCATGTCGGTATAGTTTCCTGCCAACTCTAGGGTGGTGAGAGAATGCTTCGCAGCAAGGAAAGTTCTCAATCTATGCAAAGGTTCATGTGCGAAAACATGCTGTTGAACTCATGTTTTATTAGTAGGCTTTGCACTGATCCACAGACAACACCATGTTACCCAGAAGTTACAGAAGGTCCACAAAACTCCTAGACCTTCATTTAAAAATGGGTTAATGACATTAATAGGATTGTAGCATTCTCGCGTGAAATCTCATATGAGAAAATCTCACACGTGACTATTGGGAAAGAGGTGATCATTGAAATCTAATGTGATTTAAGAATTTAAACTTATTTTGTTTGAACTAGCAGGGCTGTTTTTATTTTCTTATGTTAAGTATTTTGCAGGGTTTTTTTTTTATAGCTTTATAGCTCACTCACCTAATCATTTATTGATGCTGCTTTGCCTTTGGATACAGCTTTGCTGTCATACAATTAGTATCACACTATGTTATTTATTAGCTAATTAAATGGTAGGCTTTTCAATGTTTCTTCCTGTGGATCTCAAATTATTTTTTAATCCCACTCGAGTATTTCTGGCTCCTGTTTATTCAAGATTATATAAACAAAGCCTAACGTCAGGGTGGGAATAGCTGTGGCAATGCTCATGTTTTGGTTCTTTAATAATGGCCATTAAGATCCTCATGGAGTGAAGCCAAATCATTTGATTAACCAAGTGGTGTACTTTCCCTCTATAAATGCACCCTGTGTTACAGCAAAAAAAAAATATCCCACTCTGCAATTTTATCAATAGAATAAATATTGATATAATTGGATCATATTTTTTCCATAGCACATTATAAAAAGGGAGAGGGGAGAGAGAGAGAAAAAAAAGGAAGGAAGGAAGATATAAATAAATATACTGTATATATTAATTTTTTATTATAATACTGAAATCTAATAGCAATAGCACGTAGACTTATATACTGCTTCACAGTGCTTTACAGCCCTCTCTAAGCAGTTTACAAAGACAGCATATTGCCCCCAATGATCTGGGTCCTCATTTTACTGACCTCGGAAGGATGGAATACAAAATAAACTTTAAAAAAGAATACAAAGTAGGAGACAAATGCAAGGAAAAAAGACTAGAAAGAGAAAAGCAAGGATACTACTTTTGTAGGGACAATAAAGAGAAAAGAAATATAGACAGAAATTACTTCCAACCTGCATCACAACAGATATACATAAATTTAGAGCCTCTTCACTCCCTCCAACGTTACAAATATTTATCTCTTCTTCTCATATCCCTTGTGTATCTCTTGTGCATAAATAAATCCATAAAGCATCATCTTCTCAATCCTGGTGCAGATGGGAAGTCTATAAAGGGTTCCCAGATGTAAGAATTTATCTTTTTTTTAACCTTAATCAAATAAAGTATGTGTATATTTCTTCCTTTTACTTCTAACAGTCATAATTTTAGTTCATTCAAATATTGTTGTACACTTTGATTTCTCTTCATTTTTCTTTATCCCATTACACAAAGTTCTTCAAGCCTTGAATAGCTCTTTTGTATCCAGTAGGAAAAAATTATCAGGGTCACTCTCTTGGTTTGTCATTTATATTTCCTCTCTAAAGTTTAAGGCCTCAGCCAGTTTCTTTGGTAGGTCCATAAACATTATTTTTCTAATTCATTCTCTTTATCAGTTGTAAATCCACTTTTGATGACATCTCTATCTTGTCAGCTAATTTTTTTTTTCTACATGTGTCGTTTCTTCAATAGCTTTCTCTGGACATAGTGTCTTTGGAGACATCATTACTAACACTGTTGATACTGTGGCTACTCTTTTCTGATTCTATTCTTCAAAAGTCTCATTCAATATTTTCATACTTAAAATGTTTTACATTTTGCAGATGTAGGTAAATCTTTACCTAAAAACTTCAGTCCCCTCTAGTGTCCAGTTTTTTAAATATAAAATTTCATATCTTTGTTTTTTCTTATAAACACTAGAAAAGAATCTATTAAAATCTTATTGAACTTTTTGTTCTTTATTTCAACCTTTTAAACTTTTTTTAAGCTTATGATTATTATTTTTTCCATTCAGGATTAAAGGCAGACTTACCCAGCATTTTCAAACATGACAGTCCAAAGATCTTAGAAATAGTTAATAAGCAATTTCTAAAAAAAGATTAAAAAGTGAGTTTTGCAAACTTAATGTTTGTTAAAATTATCTTCCATGGATGCAAGCAAAACGACTGATCCCATCACTTCCCAGATCTAAAAACCCATGGAAAACCCCTGTCTTGAAGTTTTCTCTTGAGCAGTGGTCGCCAACCAGTGGGCCAGGGACCACTGGTGGTCCGTGAAAATTTTTTGGTGGTCCACAGAGAAATGTCACCCGCAAAGCAATTAATCCAGGCTACATGGGAACACAAGGCTGTGCCACCCACATTGCTTGTGGGAACACAAGGTTTGCGTCGCTTGCATTGCAAACAACACAAGGTAGTGGGGGGGGGAAGGGCAGAGGGGGGGAACTTGCCCCACTCACTCCACATGCCTCACCTGGCCACCAGGCTGCTTCTTTCCTCTTCTTTCTTCTTCTGCTTTTGGCTGCATGCAAGGAAAGCAGCAAAACTCTTTCTTTCTCTTCCCCAATCTCTGCCAGAAATGAGTCTTTGGGACCCTGCAAGGCCTGCTGCTCCAAGAGGCTGCACCAGTGCAACAAATCTCACAAAGACTCACTTCTGGCAGAGTTGGGGGAGAGAAAGGAAGATTTCTGCTGCTTCTGCTGCTTTCTTTGCATGAAGCCAAAAGTCTCTCTCTCTCTCTCTCTCCCTGAGAACAGAGCTGGAGATGATAAAGAATCATCGATCAGTAGGAAAACGGGGTGGGGAATTTTCCTGCAGATTTTTTGGGGGATTTTCTCAGGGTCTCTGTTCCGCAGGATTTAAAATTATGAGTTTGGTGGTACCTGAGGTCCAAAAAGTTGGTGACCCCTGCTCTTGAGGAACAACTGTCCAAAGAACATGTGGGCGATCTCCCGTTTTCTCCTTATCTGGAGAGGTTCCTTATCTGGAAATGGTCTACTACCTTCTTTCTTGGTCTTTGCCCAAGTCATTAGCTCTGCTTTCACAAAGCTGTCTTCAATTCACCACAGCTCCCCTGGAAGTCCAAGGAAGGAGATTCCTGATTGGAAGCTTCCTCCTAAGTCTTTCCTCAATGTCCTGAAGTTAATAGACTCAACTATCACTTGTCTCCCAGGTGAAAATAAGCATAAAAAAACTTGCCAGGATACCAAATTTTATTCTAATCTCCTTCCACAAAATACAAAATAATAATACATGTTTTGATTGTTCAGATTTTGAGCAAATAAATCTGCATTTAAACTTAGGAGTGGCTCCTCCTGTATTCTTTGGCACCATTTTACATCTTTATATATTCCAGATCCAGGTTTCTACAGAATCTTGTTCAGCTGCATCTTTCTCTTGTCACCTAGAGTCAAAAAGGGAATAGTGAGCCAGATTGTAGTGATGAGAGTAAGCCTAGCAGCCGCCTCAAATTTAATCAGAATATTTGTGCAGATGTTGTTTTGTCAGTTGAAACAGCTGTTGGAGTAAATTAAAAAAAGTTTAATTGTCTACTTATTTTTTTCTTAACAAAGGAGAGTGGGAACAAGCAAGAACTACAGGGACAGAGGGAATTCTAGTCTTTTAAACTGTGGTTAGTCATTAATGATTTCTGCTAGGGTGAGACTGCTATAAATTCCCAATGTTTTGGAACTTGACATGAATGGCTTTAGAGAAAAAAATGCTCTGATCTGCCTAAGCCTATCCATGTCCTCTGTCTTCCATGAGTTTAAAAGACTCCTGCACTACTTTGCATATTTTATTTTTATAAATGTTGTTAGAGGTTTAAAAGGGAACATAACATTAGCACAAACTAATACAGAACAAAGAAAACAAAGAAAGAGAAAGAATTGGTGGGGAGGTGGAAACTAAAACGCAGAAAGAAACAGTAAAAAGGAATAGAAAGAAAAAAGCTTCCAATTTTGCAGCAAACGTGATTAGAATATTATCTTATTCTATAAAACACTTCCTTTTTTCTGTTATCCTTTTTTATAATCATCAAAACTCACAAATCCTAAATGCATTTTTTCTGCTTCATGCAAAAAGTCTCTAAGGGGTTTCCAGTCAGCCATAAATGCAGATATTGCACCATATTTCAGACTGTTTTTTTCAGTAGGCAAATTTTTTATAGAACATGTTTTCTGGGAATCCTAAATTGTGGCCTGAATATCTTTATATTTTTATTTCTATTCAGTAACAGTTAAGCCACAGCGAGTTCTGCTTTTATTAAAGCTGTAGGGTAGATGTTTGTAGTGAGAAACATAAATTATGGTGGGATTTATTCCAATTATTGTCTTAAACCAAAATCTCCCCTCAAAGCTATGTTGTGGGAAATTGTCCTCTTTCTGGATTACCTTTTATGCTTTCTGTCAGTTTCCTTCTTTTCCTTACTTTAAAGACCATACTTCAGAATAAAAAAACATACATTAGGAATATACAGGTAGTCCTCAACTTACAACAGTTCATTTTCAATATTGGCAAATATCTGTAGCTCAGGTGTAGGATGAGGGTGAAGGTTGTTCTCTGAGCTTGTGAGTTGGTTTCCAAACATTTCACTACCAGGCTAGGTAACATCTACAGCAGAGTTTAGGGGGTGACAATGCCAGTGTCAGTGTTCTTCTGTTTATAAGGGCCTCATGTGGTCAGTAGGTCTTGTGATGGGTCAGGTGTGGGTGTGTCAAGTGAGGATCCTGTGATGGGACTCGTGAGGGGTCAGAAGTGTGTCATCAGTGAGAATCTTGTGATGGGGAGGTTACATCAAGTGAGGGTCATTGGGAAAGAAAATAATGGAATGTGTAGAAATGAGTAAATTGACATTTGCTATTAGAAAGCAAGAAGAAATTTATTTTATCAGAGAAATAAAATACTATTTATTTATTTATTTGGTTTGTCACTTGCTTACAAGAAAATAGGTATAAGTAAAAGGATAGTTATGAATACATGGATGCATATAAAAAAAGAAAAGAAAAGAAACAATAGGACAGGGACGGTAGGCACGCTGGTGCGCTTATGCACACCCCCTACAGACCTCTTAGGAATGGGGTGAGGTCAATAGTGGATAGTTTGAGGTTAAAGGAGTGGGGGTTTTTTACCAAATTTTTTTGGTAAAAAAATTTGAATCCCACCACTGGTTTGCGGATCCTGGTTTTTAATTGTCATGATATGCGTCCCATGAAGAATTACAAGAGTTGATTAAGTGACTGTTCAAAATTACAACAGCACTGAAAAAAATGAGTTAAGAGCATTTTTCACACCTATGACCACTGCAGTCTCCCCAGGGTCACATGATCAAAATTCAGATGCTTGGTAACTGGTTCATATTTATGACGGTCGCAGTGTCCTGGGGTCATGTGATCACCTTCTAACAAGCAAAATCAGTGAGGAAGCCAGAATCACTTAACAACCATGTCATGAACTTAACAACTGTGGTTCATTTAACAACTGTGGCAAGAAAGGTCATAAAACGAGGCAAAATTCACTTAAAAATTCACTTGCTCAGCAACAGAAATTTTGGGCTCAATTGTGGTCATAACACGTGGACTACCTGTACATAAATGTATAGCTTTATTATTTCCACTATCACCTCTATAAAAATACATCCAATGCTCAGAGTTGTGCCAATTTCCTTTTGTTTTCTTTCCTTAAACACTTCAGATAATGTTAAATTGCAGAATGCCGGTCGCAAGCAGTCTGTCTCCAGAAGCCTAAAGCATCTCTTCCATTCTTCAAACAAGTTTGTGAAGACTTTGAAAAGGTTTGTTTGATTTAATAGAATCACAGTTTTATATTTGAAACTGCCAGAAGTCTCTTTCTCTTACATAATCTGCATTCTGTACTCTGAAATTGTTTAGTATTTTGGAAAACAGTTGAGACGGTAACCACAGCAGGATTTGGAAAAAATGTGCTAAGATATATTAGAATCTTTACTCAAATTTCAGCTTTCATTTCTATTGCAGTTCGTGTCTCTTCAGTATAACAGAGAACAGATAATCAGAGTTGGAAGGGACCTTGTAGGTCAAAAATCTCTTAGCTGTAAAGACGATCATTAATTCAATACAGTACAATTTTCCCCCAAAACAAAGGGTAAAGAAGAGAAAACTCCATGCACACAGACCTAAATCCTGGCTAATACCCAGCTTCTGACCTTATCAATGTAAGCTTGCCAATTCTAAAACCACTGTTGGATATTCCTCTCCCATTCAATTAATATATGCATGCAACACTTGTAAATATGCATGTGTTATGGCTGGCTGGATATGTATATCTGCCAAAAACAGATTCCAAAATATGGCCAGGCCAGGAGAAGTTGATGATGCTTCAAAGTGTTCCCCAAAAGTGATATGTGTACATCCAAAAAAAAATTGTTCTTAGATCTAGATTTCTGCACAGCCTAGTAAGTCCCTGTAAAGGGAAAGAAATGAAAGGATGAACTGGATGCAGAGAAGATAAAAGGAACAGAGTAGGATAGGTAGGGATGGAAAGGAAGAAGGAAAGGGGAAGGGGAAAGGGAAGAGAGGGGAAGGGAGAGGAGAAGAGAGGAAAGGAAAGGAAAGGAAAGGAAAGGAAAGATTATCTGGGTGTGACAAAGAGGATTAAATTTAGCAGACAAGGAACCCCCTTCTAAACAGCAGCCAGTCTTCAGAGTAATTTTCAAAAGCATCCATGCTTTCTGGTGACACTGTTCAGATTTATTTGTTTGTTTATTTATTTATTTATTTATCTGATTTGTCAATCGCTTACAAGATAATAGGTATAAGTATAAACATGAGTAGGAATACAGGAAATAGGTATGAATAAATGGGGACAATAGGACCGGGACGGTAGGCACGATGGTGCACTTATGCACGCCCCTTACAGACCTCTTAGGAATGGGGTGAGGTCAATAGTGGAGTTTGAGGTTAAAGGGGTGGGGGTTTGAGGATTTAACAACAGAGTCAGGTAGTGCATTCCAGGTATTGACCACTCTGTTGCTGAAGTCATACTTTCTGCAATTGAGTTTGAAGCAGTTTACATTGAGTTTGTATCTATTGTGTGCTCTTGTATTGTTGTGGTTGAAGTTGAAGTAGTCATTGACTGGTAGGACATTGTAGCAGATAATTTTGTATACTACGCTTAAGTCCAACCATAGGCGGCGTAGTTCAAGGTTGTCCAAGCCCAAAATCTCAAGCCTGTTGCGAGCAGAGGAGTGTAGTACTCTTCTTGTGAGATACTTCTGGACTCGCTCAGTTGTATTAATGTCTGATATACAGTGTGATTCCAGACTGATGAGCTGCATTCGAGTATTGGTCTAGCAAAAGTTTTGTATGTTCTAGTTAGCAATTCAATATTTCTGGAGGAGAAGCTTCATAGGATTAGATTTACAACTCTTAATGCCTTTTTGGCAATGCTGTTACAGTGAGCTCTGGCACTTAGGTCATTTGATATGAGTACTCCAAGGTCCTTGACAGAGTGAGAATCATCAATGAGGTCATATCCATCTAGTTTGTATTTGGTGTACTGATTTTTTTTACCAATGTGTAGGACAGAGCATTTGTTGGTCAAGATTTGGAGTTGCCAATTGTTTGACCATTCAGACACATAATCTAGGTTGCTTAGAAGCATTGTCGGTGGTGTTGAATAGTTTTACATCATCCACGAAGAGGATGCAGTTGCTTATAAGGTGATCACAAAGGTCATTTATATAGAGTTTAAAGAGTGTAAGTCCTAGAATGCTGCCTTGTTATTTTGCCTGATCCTTTGTTTCAACAGCTTCTTTGTCCTTACCAGCAACGTAAGACCCTATAATTTCACAGGTAACAATTTGTTTCCTTGATAAATTCAGGGAGCTTCTGAGTCTGGATAAAACTGCATGCATGAAAAAGTAAAGATAACCTTGGGTCCAACTTAACACTTGGTGGCTACCAGGACACATCCATGCTGTTTTCTCAGTAACAATATGAGAGTGATTTGCCACGGCCTCCTTCCAAGATGCTTTTTGAACTTCCTAGTCCAATTGACCGCCCCGATAATCTCCCCTCCAAGTACTAACTAGGCTCACCCTGCTGAGCTTCTGAGCTCAGACAAAGCCAGCCACCCGCTAAGACCAATCAAAGGCATGCTTACCAGGAATAACTGCCTTTGAATACAATCTGCATAGGATTGTACCGCATGTACAATCTAGAAAGAAAGGGGGAAAATGCAGGCTATCTCTGCTATCTAATTTCTCACTGTGAAGCCAATTTGTCCCTATTTTTTACCATTTGGGCCAGTAGTTATTTAGATGGTAGACAATTATAGTAATTTTCCTCAACTGATGTCTTCCAGAGAGGTTGGGTGTCAGTTCCCATGCTGGCTGGGACGCTTACACGAATTGTTCTAGTATGTGGAGAGCCCCAGGATAAGCAAGGCTGACTTTACCTTCTAATAAAGGATGAATTGTATGTCAGGGGAGTAGAAAAGTTGGAGCCATCTCTCCATTCCTTTCTGGCCCTTTTCCTGCTCTCCTGTATGGACATGGGATGGATTGAAAACTACAGAAGAGGCAGAGAAAGGAATTTCTAGTGAAGCCGATTTTTGTGTGTGTTCTCTCTAGAATATTGTCCTAGTCTCAGGAATGAGAAGAGTTAATTATCCTGTAAACAAGTTCATGACATGAAAGCAAAGTTTGTTAAATGGATCACTTATATGAATTAGGGCGCTTTCATAATATATCTGACTTTCCCCCTCCTCGAATCAATTAGGCCAGTGTTCCTCAACCTTGGCGCCTTTAAGGTGGTTGGGCTTCAATTCTCAGAATTCCCCAGCCAGCTTTGCTAGATGGGGAATTCTGGGAATTGAAGTCCACCCATCTTAAAGGTGCCAAGGTTGGGAAGCAATGAATTAATCTGTTACACAAACATAACCATTTGGACACATTGTGTGCATGCAGATTATTGGTTTATGAAGTCAGATCCAAATTTGCTTTAAACATACATTAGTGAACCTTTTTAAATAACTCCTGATTTAGCAAATCTGAAGCTGACATTTTGGATTGTCTCCTGTCCCAAGGTAATTTACCTAATCTTCTGAATCTCAAAACTTTGGTCCTGGACAATATCTTCTTTCATCACTGGCAGTGTTCTTTTTGTCTTCTTTGTATTTTGTATTTCTTTCCAAAGAGAGGCTCTGGTGGTCATTCAATTAGCATAAGCAAATCTGCTGATTAATCTATATAACTGGTTATAAATATAAATGTTTTAAAGGGTTGGATTGTGTGTAAGCAATGAATACAATAGTGCTGGACCAGATGATGGGCTATTATACAGAACAAAATCCAGAATAACCTTATTGATTCATGGGGTTGTTATGTTAGATCATCTTGCTATAAATAGCAATGTATAGTACCATTTAGAGTTTTTACACTGGTGTTCCAGGTAAACCACAGAAGGGCATCATAGGAGTCTTAAATATTAAATTCCACAATGGAAAAATTGGAAATGTGAGACAAATATTCATCAAAACCACCATAAGAAGTCTTAAGTGTGGTTTTGGACACACTGAATCAAAGTAGTTCAACAATAAGGCCTAACAGATTGGATAGCACCTAGGAAGAACTGAGATTGTATACTCCAAACTACTGTATATTCCTAGAATCTTCTGCAATGCAGAAGTTTCTATATTAGACCCCCTGCAGCCTCCACTTCCATTAGATAAATAAATTTATGGAAATTGTTACCTGGAAGCAGGAATTTAAAAAATAAGAATTCAAAAGAAAGAGTTATAATAAAAGAAAATTGAACCCAGCAGGTCTGTTTCGCTCAACTTTCATTTATTTCAAAACAAAAGATGCAACAAATGAATGGCTTTTATTAGTTCCATTTTTCCATTATTTCCCAATTATTTGCAACCCTGTAATATATATATTTTTTTGCTGAGAGCGCTGGACTTGATTTTAAGTTGCCAGTTCCTATATTCCTGTATTCTTTTCCCATAACAACTGCATTTCTGATAGCAGTCAGGTTTTTTTAAAACAATCTGAAGCAACATGCAAGATTTTCTGGAGAAACAAAATTATGGGTGCTAGAAAACAACTGGAAACATATTACTGTTGCCATTGTAATAAAATAATTTAAAAGTAGAAAAAGATAGGTATTCATATTAATGGAAGTAATAAAAATTAATGCAATAACTGACTCATATTTAATTTAAAATATTTTAAAATGGAAAAAAAATAAACTTAAGGGGATATTTTACTTAAGAAAATGACTACCATAAGAAGATAGTTTTTTTTTTTTTCCACATTGGATTAATAAAAAGCAAACTCTGCAAGCTGAACTTAACTTCTGGTAACTTTACAAGTACATCCATATACTATAGTTTTCTTGACAACAAAACCAGTGGTTTGCTGTTGCTTTTTTCAGCTTAGTCTACAACAGTCTTTTTTAAACTTGACAACTTGAAGATGTGCGGTCTTCAACTCTCAGAACTCCCCAGCCAGCTTAGGTATTGAAGTCCATACCTCTTAAAGTTGATGAGATTGGGAAATAATGGTCTACTACATATTCGGGACTCTTAAAAGTCTTCCATCCAAATATTCCCCAGACTTTATTCTTTTAAGTCCAAACTAGGCTAGTTAGCTCTCAGAATCTGATGCTCCATGTTGATATGTCATTTTTCCAAATCCAAATATTTTGTTACTACTTGTCCAAATATAATTCAGATGAAAATTACACGGTGAGTAGCTTTGCCCATACATTTATGGAGTTATTCTGCAGATTTGCTAGTGGTTAACATTATCACATTTCTGGGAAATTCTCCTTCTTGGGGGCAATGAGTTGAATTCTATTGTTTCAATCATGTGCTAGGACATCTTGCTTTGCAGAAAAACAAATCACTGTCTTTTTTGAGCTAGACACCTAATGGTTCTCTCTTTCATTCTTCTCATTTATTCTACTGCAGAGGGCTTTATTTAGCTGTGATATTTTATTACAAAGACAACATGTTAGTAACCAATGAAGATCACATACCAATAGTGGAAATTGATGATTCTCATGCCAGTTCTATCATGCAAGATTTTCTCTGGTTCACAAAGGTAAGTCAGAACTGGCCATTTACCAAAAACAAAAAAACAAAAAAACCCACCCACATTTCAGGTAGTAAATTGCAAGGATGTACTAACCCCAGTGCAGCCTTAAGTTCTTCTTTTCTTTCCATGAAATGAAAGGAATTCTACCTTTAAACCAGTGAATTAAGTAGTGATGTTGCATCTCGTTTAACCTGAGGGTGTAGAAGAGGATGGGGAGAAGCTACCATTTAAAAGAGGAGAATTTAGGGTTTCTGTGCTGAGAACCAGAGGAAGATCTTGAACTCCTGAGGATGGTTCCAAGGGTAACTGTTACATCTATTTGCCAGGAAAGGATGCATGCTGCAAAACTTGTTTCCAACTAAAGGATAGGATAAAAGCAGGTTAGAAGCAAACCCATCCTTCCTTGGTGTTATAGCATATGTATCTAGGTAAGAACAATTTTCATCTGAGTTTCATAATGTATCAGTAATGGACTCTTGTTTGTATCAACACTATTTTTCTATATCTATTTCTAGAAATTAGTATTAAAATCTGTATGCTGCCTGGCTCCCAATAACTAGAGGCAGTTCACAAGTAAGAACTTTTTAAAAAGAAATACAATAAGAGAGAAAAATAAAAGAATAAAGATGACAAGAACCAGACAGGAACAAAAAACACACAATCCAAGGGGGACTCACTCACTTTTGCCAAAGGCTTGGGCAAAAGGCCAAGAATTCAAGTCTCTTAGAAGCACTAGCAGGGTGAGGGCCACTCAGATTTTGGGAGGGCCTCATTCAAGAGTTCAGGTGATGTTGAAGAGAAGGTGAGCTTCAGGAGACAGATGGCATTGTTTAATTGAAGAAACCCAGAGCGCACCAAGAGTGCATTGTCTGGGAAGCGACTGTATGAGATACATGTCCCTCAGGAACCAGGTCCTAGACCATGATGACTTTATAGGTAACAACCAGTTGCCCTGGAAAGAAAAAGGGGCAACTAATGCAGCTCACAAAACATTGTGGATGAGTTGAAGCTTCTGGGTAGTGTTCAAGGGCAGCCCCTTGGACAGTCTGTTACAGTAGTCAAGCCACGAGGAGGTAACCAGGGCATGAATGACTCTCTGAAGAGCTTTCTGACCTAGGAAAAGGGGCAACTGGCATAACAGATGAAGATATGGAAATGCCTTCTTGCCCGCAGCTAGCCCTCACTCATTGAACATTAGCAGTGAGTCCAGGAAGACCCCCAAATTGTGTCCTACACTTGAAGGAGGTGCAACCCCATCCAAGATCAGAGATGGAATATCCCCAAATCCCCAGGGTATGGGGTTTAGAATGGGAAAGATAATAGTTATATTATCTATATCATAATAGTTACATTATGGGACAATAGTTTTAAAAAACCTGTTGGGTTAAAGAACATCCTTTTGAAGAGGGGTAGGAGAAGGACTACCTCCTCTGTCAAAGAGACCAACACCAGCGCATGGGTCCAACTGCAGAAGGCATCCTTGGCCACATTTATGACCCAGATCCAAAAAACAGGGGATTTGCTCCTAGCAGAGTGGATCCTATCCACTTCCTCAGGAGCCACTGGCTCTAAATCATTCCAGATCATACCCAATCTTGTTTATTTCTTGACCCTACAAACCTGCTTTAATTAATCCAGGATTTAAATAAATCCAGGGAAGTCCCTTTCTTCCCATTAATTTGTAAGAGTACAAAATGGATCTTGGAATTCGTAAACTACTAATGCCGATAAGTATTGGCATTGGAATTAACTGAAGTCTGATTGGAAGGGAAGATCCTTAAGAACGCTCAGGATGTTTAACACAAGTCAAGGGATGCGGATGCAAAAGTACATCCTTCCTTCTCTCCATATTTTCTTTACTGATCATTTTGATAGAACGGCACACAGGTGTATTAACAGAGATAAATGATATGCATGCCAATTAGATGCAATGGAACTCTGCTCATTTAATAATTTCTTGTCAACACACTGCCACCCACAGAATCGTGGCATGAACAGCAGCTACATTTTGGGAAGATAACGTTCATTCATCCTTCCTGCCTTTTTCTCTCCTGCCTACCCCATCTCCTGTCCCCTGTATTTTGCAGCTGTCTTGTATGTGGGATGAGATCAGATGGCTGAGGCAGAACATGTCTGTCTCTATGTCCTCCTCCACAGCACTCCAAGCTAGGCAGAAAATGCTGTCTGCAGCAGCCCAGTTACAGGTGAGTGGAAGCATCCGCTTTCCGTGGCATATCTCGGCAAGGGTAGGGTCTCCAAGGGAATCAGCTGCCAGCTGTCCCCTGCTTTAGCACTTCCTTCTGGCCTGGCCTCAAGGGGAGAATTATATGCTGCAGGGCAGGAAAGCAGCAGCACAGTCTGAGAGCCCAGACAGAGCTAACAGGCCATCAATAAACTTGCAAAATGGGAAGAAGTCAGAGAGAGCAGAATTAAATATGACACGGTAAATAAATAGTCGCCTGCCCAGGAGGATAATCTGAAAAGGCAAATAAGCTGTTCAGTCACATCGCTGGTGGAGATGCTTGATTATAATGTTGGCAGCATTCAAGGCAGCAAATCCAGGCCAGCATCAAACAAAAAAAGCATCCTAAATCATTAATCAGGTGACAAGATAATGATCCCTGGGGCACCTGCTCATTTTTATCCCCTTGGAGGATATCCCCTTCCACTTATGGAGGAATTTCAGACAAAATATCTTTTCTACCCCGATATGCCAAGATATCTTCTCTATCAATTTTTCTCCTAGTGCCTCATCCTTAACGCTAAGGTGTGTTTGCAGATTCATACCTATACGTGCCTCCTAACCTGCCAGGCAGATTCCAGAGCCAAACGCCTCATCCTAAATGTGCTCTCCATTGTGTGTGTGTGTGTGTGAAAAATAAACTCCCCAGAAACCTGGTTCTAAATTTCACATGCTTCTTGGTAACATAGACGTGGACATGTCTAGCTGCAAAAACAGGTCTGACTTACAAGCCTTGTGTTCTTTGCATTCCTGCCCTCCTGGGGGGAGGGAGGGAGGGAGGGAGAGAGAGAACGAGAGCACTAATCAAGTTCTTGCAATCTCCAAGTGATTAAAATAAATAAATAAAAATAAAATTAAGTCTATCTGACTCTAAGCAAATCTGTATACAGGCAGCAAAAGAGCTGAGGGCCTATAAGGATACAGAACGCCTACTGTGTGCCTTGGACAGGGATGCCTAAAGCTAAAATAGCTACTTAAAGCCACTTCTAAATGGCAGCCAGTGTGCCTGGCTGTTCTGAGTGCTTTGGTTATAAACAATCTTAATAATGCTGCTCAGAGGTAAATAGTGGCTGCTAAGTGCAGATAGAGTCAGCTCAGGGTGGCTTTATCTATCAAATGAGAATGTCATTAAGGTTAATGTACAGCCCCTCTGCTTTCATAATGAACAATGTGCCACATTGTCAATTCAGCTTTGCCTTTTAAATCACTCCTCCTGCCCCCCATTACTTGCATACTGTAGGCCTTTTGAAAGCTCCCAGAGTCATGAGCATATTTAAAATGCTAGGGATTTTTCTTTGAGACATCTGGACATCTCTTCAGGAGACAAACACTGGTCCTCAGCCCTAGGTGAGTTATCCAAGAGTACGAAAAAGCTAAACTAGATCTAATCAAAGAGTCCATTTTAGAAAATCTTGATCCTAATGCTGGGAGCAGTCATGTTTTTTCAGGAGTTGGCCTGAATGTTCTGCCATGAAATTGTTCCGGCACAAACCACAAAGATGCTGAGATAATGCTAAATATGGTAACTGTTGTTGCAAAAAAAATCTGTATCCAATGTCCAATATCAAAAAAAGCAAACATAAATTATATATGCTCCAGGTGGACTGCCATGGGTATCTCAGAGAACAATCAGAAAGGGCACCAATTTTCCTTCCAAGATGATTCTGTCTCATTGCCTTTTATTAAGTGTTCATCATTCTGTTGTAATGCTGCTGAGCTCTGCAGGAATGCATTTTGACCTAGAAATTATACATAGTCTAATAGTTTTCTGAAATACAGATATTTCTCTCTTGTATACATTTGTAGTTGATATTATACTTGGCATCAGTCAACTCCCAGTTTTGTAGCTTTCAAAGTCAGCCATAATGCTTATGCCCTTCAAAATGAGGATTGTAGGGGGGGGGGGAGGGAGGGGGAGGGAGGGGGGGGAGAGAGAGAGAGAGAGAGAATCTGCAGATAAACAGCTCCATCAGTGCTTGTGATCTCAAGTCCTGCATTGTCAATATATGTATGGCAACTAATTCAGAGGCTAACAGGTGAACCAAGCTTATAGAACTGGAAGACTCTTCCCAAGTCTAGAGTCCTCCAGGTGTGCTAGGACAGGAACTCGCATAATATGTGACCAGCATGGACATTCTAGGAATTTCCATCACATTGGAGGTCAACATGATGGGAAATATTGGTATAAACCATACGTCCATATTCTACCCAGCTGTCCTAACAGAAATGTTCCTACATCTCACTGAGGGGCACAGAAGGCATTTCAAATTTCAAAGAATCACCATGTTGGATTAATTTTCTTTGCTGTAAAGAAAATGCTCAAGTTCCCATCTGTTAGAAGAGATTGAAACCTATGGATGTGGTCCAATTCCATTAAAGCTCCCTGGGAACATTGTCATTATAAGATTTTATAGTCTTATGCAGGCCCTCTTATGAAATTCCTGCCTTGTGTCAATTGATTAACAGCAATAGAGCTATATTGAATGTTTCCATCATTTTCTATTTAATGCCATAGAAAAGAATCCAACTCAGTGATAGAAATCCATACTGTCTCACAGAAGGTACCAGACTCCAGTTAAAAACATCTCAACTAGGGGAAGCATTAGGAATCTGCCCCAAGCACTGCTGCTACTTATCAGAGCAGGTAATGCTGAGCTAAATGGAGCAGTGACTAGATTCAGTACAAGGTAGTACAATAAAATTATTATTTTACCAGTGCATCTCAGTGCTCCATCCAACACATTCTATTTTGTTAATAAATGCTTAATTCTGTTGATATAAAGATAGTGCAGACACCATCAATTTGGAATGAACAGAACTGTTGGGTCTCCCTCATTGTGATAATTGTGACTCTGACTTGTGATTTATCACCCTGTTGAAACATGAAAGGCTCAACATTAAACTAATGATCATTTGAAGGGCTTAGCTGGTTACACTGTTTTTATTTCTGTGAACAGCTGTTGAACGCTTATTCTGCTATTCGAAAATGTGCATTATGACCTGTGAAAACGAGTCAATAATTGTGTGTTTTGTGGCCTTCAACTGTTCCCTCTTCAACCACAGAACCTGTTAGGTACACACAACCTGGGCCAAGTCTATTATGAACCAATCAAAGACCGTCATGGCAATGTTATCATAGTGACAATCAGAGAAGTGGAGAGCCTCTATTCCTTTTTTAATGGCAAATGGATGCAGATATCTAAGCTACAAAGCCAGAGGAAATCCCTTTCGACACCAGAGGAGCCAACTGCATTAGACATCTTGCTTATCACAATCCAGGTAACCCTCTTTTTCTCCAAATTTCAACAAATAAGCAAAAATTCCCTCTGATAAGCTTGCAACTTACCAGGCACTTTGTGCTACATATTCAAAGGACATATTTGTTGACTTGTTCCAATTTGTCCCTTAGTCAGGAGGTGTGGATACTGGAAGTCGGTTCAGTTAAACATGCAGGATTAGCTAATCTTCATTTATTTATTGATTGGTTGATTATGGATTCCCAGCCCAAAAGACTGTCCCCATCCTGCATCCAAACCAAGTTAATCATGCATAGTTCTCTCTAAATTTGAAAGCATGAAATGAAATCCTTATGAGAGCCAGCCTGGTATCATGATTAGTCATTGAGTTGAAGTAGGAAATACCAGTGCAAGTCCACCCTTACCCATGAAAGCTCAATGAGGCCAGATACTCTCTCTCCAAGCCCAGCCTATTTCTTAGTGGGGAAAATAAGAAGTGGAAGCATAATATATGCTGCTTTGAGGAAGAAGGATCTACATCTAATCAACAAACCAATTAAATTACTTAGAAATCTGTTTAAAATATTTAAATTTTTAAAATGATTAAAAAATACAACCAAACAGTAATCAAGACAATAAAATTAAGGTCACTCAAAAGACAATGAATGTCAGGAAACTAAATAAAACTAGTCCTGCTTTGAAAATTGTCCCATCCACCAGTTTTTAAGGGCACCAGCAACTGAGGAAAGTTTTTCACCTGTGAAAAATGTGGGGAATGTTTTTCACCTGTGGTACCAAAATGTGTAGGGCATCTTACCCAGAAAAAAAATGACAAATTTTGTCAGCCTCAGCATAATTGGTTTATAAATACTCCATCTCAAAGTCAAGAAGACCCTCAAAATTTAAAGTATTTTCAGAAACAATTTGAGGTTGTTTTGAGGCTCTTTATATGTCCGCATTGCTGAGATGTGGCATCTGACCTGAGCAAGGATTGGTGGAGCAAGTTTAAAGCAGGGCTGTCAAATTTGCAGCCCACAGGCCCAGGTGCATCATGCACTGGCCACGCCCACGCCTGGTTTAGCAAAGGGGGAAAAAGTTGTGATATGTCACCATGACTATGCGAGCTTGACACCCCTGTTTTAGAACTACTAAACCATGATAAGATAGACGAAGCCCAGCACTTGAATGACTCCATCCTATTGGGACCAGAGTTGGATCTGAGGTTGTGTGCCCAAAGAAGAAAAACAGAAGGAAGTGACCTCAAATTAGCAGTATGTTAAACAAAAAATAAGCAATGATAGGCAGAGAGAAACCATTTTTTTTAACTTGCCATCCACACTCCCACTGTCTCCTTGTGGTCAGTCAGTCTCTAGGTGCCCCTGGAATTACACCTTTGACACACTGACCAGCAGTTAAGGGATACTGCAAATTTTCTCCTCCACCTGGAGAAAAAAAATACCAATAATTTTTGGATTTTAGAACCTGAGCAGGGGAAGCCTCTGTGTCCCTTTTTGCTGAGAAGAGACCAATGACAGCTTTGGGAAGCACAGCCACTCCTGTCGCATACCATGTTTAGTACCTTAAGCTTATTCTGACAGCTGCTGACACCTTTAATTTTCTCCCTCCACTCCCTATTCTGTCTTTTGAAATCCCTTGGCAAAATCTGCCAAATTCATTTTCAGGTTACATTCTGAGGCAACAAGAATGCTATAATCTTTTTTCTTAGGAGGAAAAAAAAAAGGAACAGTTAGAAAATCATGTGAACTCTTTTTTTCTCCAGATCACAAACATTTATCTATTAAGAACGTTTATTTATTTATTGCTTGTTTGTTTAATAAATTTATATAGCTGCCCAAGTGACACACAATGACTCCATATCCCTTCCCTGCAGCTCCTTGGTCTCAAGAGACCTCTCCATATTCACACCAGATTTTTTTTTTTTAAAAAATGGTTTAATTCCAATACTGTTTCCCTGTTCATTTTCTTTCCATTTTAAATGCTTGAACCCATCTCTCAATAGAGAATATTAGCAAAGAAACAAAAGGTAGGACCTCATAATCATGGCTTTCAGACTCTGATAAATAAGCTAAATTATTATTTAAAATGTTTTCACCATCCATTTAGAACAAGTTAGGATTAGGAATATTTCCAGTTCCAAATGCAGGGCTAAAAGAAGGTAAGGAGTTCTTTCTGAATACCTTGGCAAATTCCTTCTGCTGTTGCAGTTGAATCGCTGCTGGAAAACTGTCACTGGATTTATTTAGTCTACCAATGAACATACAAATAGGGAATTGGGGTCATGTATCTGATACCCACATATTGAAGTCACTTTCTGCACAGTAGCTTCTACCCATACCTCCCTCCCTAGGCTCCAATTGAGAGCCAGTTTGGAATAGTGGTTAAGACATCAGGCTAGAAACCAGGAGACTGTGAGTTCTAGTCCTGTCTTAGGCCTGAAAGCAGACTGGGTGACTTTGGACCAGTCACTCTTGCCCGGCTCTGGGAAGCAGGCAAAGGCAAACCATTTCAGAAAAACTTTGGCAAGAAAACTACAGGGATTTATCTAGGCAGTCTTCAAGAATTGAACATGACTGAATGAAAGAAGAAAAATGTTCCAATTATAAGTTGGAAGGATTACTTCCATAAATTCCAAGGAAAGTGGGGCCATTAAATGCCTACTTTGTAACAAAAGCTTTTTTTCTTTCTTTTTTGTAATCATGGAGTAAGAGATAACTGTAATTATTTTTGTATTTACTGCAAAGGAAATCAGAAGCTTTATTCTATTTTTAATCATTTCTTTCTGCAGTTTTCTCTCTCTTTTTCTCTTTATTCTGTATTAGTTTGTGTTACTTTATATTTTTCTCTGTAAAAACTTTTAATAAAATGTATGGATAAAAGGAACAGAGCACAGGGTTTGGAAAACAAAGTAGTACTTCTGCTTCTGCTGCTACTATTACTACGACTACTACTAATATCATTAATAGTCTGATGAGCCATAATAATAATAAATGTGACAATACCTTTAACACCCATCAAACAACATCTTTGGATGTTAGGAAGGATTTGATAGGTGGATAAAAATGGCAAATGGCTGACTGAGCAACAAACCATAATAATAAATAAAACATAGTATTGCCCACTACTTGGTGAGTCCTTCCTTCATTTTTTATATGGAAGAAAAGACAAAAAAAATGAACCTCTTTCTCCCCACCCCCTTTTTTTTTTTTCCAACAGGACACACTTTCCTATCACAGAAGGAGCCAACAACGTCTGGCTCCAGGCCTCTATTTGGGCTACTTAAAACTCTGCAGTTCTGTCGATCAGATCAAAGTGCTTGTGCTACAAAAGCTGCCCAACATTCTGTGTCATGTTAAAATCCGAGACAATTTCAATGTGTCCAAGTAAGTAGAAGAAAAATCTCCCAATCATGCTGATTAGAATTTGCTTCTGAGTTGATGTGGTCTGGATTCCCTTATTCATTCACTGTGAATTTGCTTTCCCATTGGAATGGTGATCTCTGAAAACATTTTTCATCATTAGGAATATTAGGGCATATGCCAAGATTTCTTATCCTCGTCTGTCATTTATCTACACAGTTTGCAGCAATCAGCCAGACTAATGCAACCTGACAAATAAGGAAAGAAATGGCCAACTCTATATCCCAAGAGTAAGATCCAGGGATACAGTTCCTACTTGCTTTCACTCAGGGACTAATAAAATAATAATTAATAATAATAAAAAAATAATAGAATAATAAAAGTGGGTGTGCATAAGGGCACCAATGTGCCTACCGTCCCTATCCTATTGTTTCTTTTTATTTTTCTTATATGTATCCATTTCATGTATTCATAACTATGTTTATACTTATACCTGTTACCTTATAATCGCTTGACAAAATAAATAAATAGCCCCTTCACTGTAAATCCAGTTGAATGGGTACTTATCAAAGATAGGCCAGACTTGAAGAAATGTTGGGTTTACTTGTTTTGCCTACCTAAAGCCCAAGTCTTCCAATGGCACGTACACCTTGACCAAGGCAACATCACAGTGTTGTACCTTAAACTCTACCCCTTTCAAGTGCTAGGCAACATCACGATAAATGTAGAAAATGGATGGTACTTGCATCACTCCCCTTGCCCTCCTACTATAGATGCTTCCGTCCACCATTACACAAAAGTACACATACTCCAACAATCCCCTTGTTTCAGCTTGATGCTTTCAATCTTAAGGAAAAAAATTAAAACCCAGGCTGGCTACCCCCAATGAAGAAACTAAATGACTTAATGAGAAAATTGAGGGTCCCCCCGCCCACCTGAAACCCCTAGGAATGTGCATTAAAATTTTTAGAAATATGGAACAGCCTGCATGTCAAAGAAAGTCTTCAGCTTGGTATGCACACGCAGAATAAAATCAGAAAGTTGGCCCTTTTTTAACCACAAATAATTGGGCTTGTTACAAGTTTAGAAAGTTTTACTATTTGAGAACAAAAAAAACCAACAAAGCCCAAACGTACATTCAGTAAATTCTTCCTTGTGCAATGAACTTTTGTTATATTTCTAATTTTAACTCCACTCCCTATACAGAGAGGAATGGGAATGGATCCAAAGACTTTCTGGCTCAGAATCCATGGAAAATATGGATCATTCTGCAGATGGTCCAACTCGACTGTTTTTTGAGCTCCAAATGGCAATGAGAGCTCTTCTTAAACAGATCAATCTACCTCTACAACAGGTATTATTTATTTATTAAATTTATTTGCCACCTATCTTGTCATGGGGCTATGCAATGTGACTCTCCTCATCTATTTCATTTCAAGTACTTAAACTTACAGGTGGAAAAAATATCAGTAATATTTGCATGTCGTATGTATTTGTGCATATGTGCATGCATTTGTATGCATGTATATTGATCAACAACATGGAACCTGAGCTGATTCAGTATCAAACTTGATTTGTGTGCATTTTGCTACCAACTAGGGAAAGATGGAGTTGTATTAAGCTTGCCTCAGGACAGATTAATGAAAGCTGTGTTATAATTCATAGCCTCATTGCCTTTGCAAGCTTTCAAAAATGATGCTTTCAACTACAGTGAGTTCATGGTGAAACCTTGTATAAAACTTAATTTAAGTCAAGATAGTAATCAGTGCCATAAAACAAATGGCCAGCTGTAAGTGGCAATAGAGCTTGCTCTTATATACCTCTGAAAGTGTGTGAAATATGATTTGAGTTGGAGATTGAAATGATCTATATGTGTATATATGAAAGAGCATTCCTGAGAGCAGGAATTTCACCTGGGCAAGATTAGTGAAGCACGTTTTATGACTGTAGCAGAAAAGTGATTTATTTAGACGGAATAAATGATACAGATCGGCAATGCCTAACACTTAGCCAATCACATCTCCTGGGAAGAGTGTCCAAGAGCACGTGCGCTGGATGGGTGTCCGTGGGAAGAAGGAGGGAAGGAAGTGACCTTAGACTAGCAATCTCTTAAACAAGAAGTGTGTGAACTGAGAAATAGAATGGGAACATAGGGTAAATCTTTAACTCTCTGTCGGCACCCTGCTAATCTTGTGGCCAGCAGGTCATGAAGTGGTGAAGGGTCATTGCCATTGGTTTTGTACCTTCAAAAATTGGGTGAGATGTTGGATGAGCACCAGTATATAGTGAAACAAGTGGATGAGTGCTTCTCATATGTCCAGGTACCAAGCCTTTACTCCAAGGTGTATCTCACAGTGCTGTGTTAAAAATATGTTGTTCTACAACTGAGCTGTCACCAATGCCTTTGCCATACAATCAGATTCAACTCACAAGAGCATCACTTGGCCCTCCAAATGCAATTGTCTTGGGTTGTGATCTGTTGTTGAACTCTGCGTAGTTTCTTGAAATGATTCTGATAAAGATAGTTCCTTTGGTTAGTCTTCTATTTAATCAGTCCTATTTTTTTTCACTGTGTTTCTTGCCTTCCTTTACTAGAGATTGGAGATCATTTGCATTTTCAGCCTTCAGTGTAGTATTATCAGCATAGCACAAGGTATTCCACCTGTTTATTCCAGTAATATAATCAATTTTATTTCAGGCAACAATCCAATATATGGGTATCGTTCTGATTGTTGGAAGACTGTAAGCCATGAAATCACTGACACTGGATTGACATAAATTAATCAAGTTGTTCTCCTGCTTCATTTTAGTGTTCTAGGCCATAAAACTCAATTATTATTTTGCTCCTTAATACTTCCAACTTTGGCACTCCAGCCCAACAACAACACGCACATCTTGCTTACAAGGTCTGTGAGTTCAAAATGAACATCAAGTTCATCAAACTCCTGTTCTTCTGGATCAGTGGTTGGATAATCTGGAGAAAATTAGGTAGCACACTGGCTAGGGAATAGTGGGAATTGAAGTTCATACAACTTTAAGTTGCTGCATAACCAGTCCCGAAGGGTAATTTTTTTCCTTTTCTTCTTTTCTTTTTCTTTAATGCAAAGCTACTTTGTATAAACTCATTTATTATGGCTACACAAAGATGACTAAGGATATAGAGAACTCCAAGCTATGTTCCATTCCAATTTAAATAATTTAAATAAGCATAAGTGCACCAATGTGCCTACCGTCCCTGTCCTATTGTTTCTTTTTTATTCGTATCCATTTCATGTATTCATAACCATGCTTATACTTATACCTGTTATCTAATACTTGCTTGACAAATTAATTAATTAATTAATTAATTAATTTAAAAAATTCGCCCATGGGGCATATTGTGTTGAGTGGAGGTGGAATCTGGCCTGATTCTGTAGGCCTTTAAAAAAGTTAAAGCTAAATTGATAAATGAGGGAGATTTGGGTTGAATCATTGTAGGCAGCAATACCTCAACTTTAAGAGTTAGAATTTCTTACCAGCCAGTACTGGACATCTGCTTCTGAAATATTTGTACAGCATTCATCCAATTTTGAAATAAGCCGTGTTTCTTCCCTTTTTCTAGAAAGATCGCATCCTGTAATGGGAGCAATGTTTTAGGGAAGAGTAGACCAGGGTAGATATAATCCATAATTCAGTTTGGGGTAAAAAAAATAGAATCCTTAATTTAAAAAAATACACTGTCATTTTACTTCCATGTTTTTCTCTAGTGCAGCTTGTTAATTTTGAGAGGGGGGGTTGTTTTCGTATTGTCCTAATTTGTGGCAGGCTGATACAAGAGCAAGGGAACAGAGAAAACAACCTCCAGAATTTTACCCAGGGTTTTTTTTTTTTTTTTAAATACAGTTCTGAATATTTGAACCAAATTGATTTTCATGTTTCCACATAAATGAAAACATCGCAA
Source organism: Pseudonaja textilis (assembly GCF_049901715.1). Taxonomy (NCBI): domain Eukaryota; kingdom Metazoa; phylum Chordata; class Lepidosauria; order Squamata; family Elapidae; genus Pseudonaja; species Pseudonaja textilis. The sequence continues at coordinate 123,490,724 of NC_141991.1, read as the reverse complement.
AGATCATGGAGTGGCTTTTATGGTTAATAAGTACCATGGATGTTAATTTGGGGGTGAGAGGCTGGGGTTGTCTCCATATATGTATGTTTGAACGTGGAACATTAGAGCACAAAACCTTTTCTGAAGCAGGATTAAGAAAAGCACACCTCAATGTATACGTGCATGTGTGTTATACACGTATGTTTGCATGCCTTCACCCACATCCAAATGCCTATGTTTTATAGACATGCCTATCTGGTACTGTAGATGTTGTGAGAGTTTAATGTTTTATATCATTGTGAGGGAGGGGTGTTGCTATAAATGCCATGTTATAACTTTCTCCTTCCCTCGCCCACCCCCTCTTTCTTTTCTGTGCGTGTCCCTCTGTAGGCTAAGCTGTTCCGTCTGTATACACAGGAGGTGTTGGAACTGGGTCACAATGTTTCCTTTCTTCTCCTTCTCCCTGCCTCAGACGACGTCTGCACTGCCCCAGGACAGAACAACCCTTACACCCTGCACACAGGATTCCTTAACCTCCCTCTTCAGATGTTTGAGCTCGGTATACTACCTTGGTTCTCCTAGAAATGTTATAACCCACTTGCCTTACAATAAAATCACAAAGTTGCATCTGTTTCCTCCCATCCAGTCTCTGCCTCCCCTTCCTCAGCAGAGAGTCAATAAATCATGTGATTTCTTGGCAACCTCACTTTTTCTCTCTGACTCCAGATAAGAGAGAGAGAGAGAGAGACCCGCTAATTGGGTTACATGGGCTACTCATCATTCCCAGCCTGAAAAAGCTGGACAGATATCACACAACAAACAAACCTTGAGTGTAGTAAAGCATGCAGAATCAGGCCAGTAGTGATATGCTATTGGTTCGGACCGGTTCGGCATAATTGGTAGTAAAAAAAAAAAGGCTCCGAGGATCAGCTGAGAGGATAAAGAAGAGAAAAGCGCAGAATCGGCCCTCCCACCTGCCCCTGTGCTTTTCTCTTCTTTATCCTCTCAGTTGATTGGTGCTGCAGGCCTCAGCTGGTGTGGGGAAAGCTGTGCGCATACGTTAGATGCCCGCCCATGCACGTGTGATCACCGAACCGGTAGTAGAACAGGTAGGATCCCACGGCTGAGTCAGGCCATTCTGAAATGGGTTAATCAGCAAAGCAACGTAGGTCAGTCTGGCCTAGCGGTGATTTCGATGTTCTTCATAATTGCCGCTATTTGCCTACCCAGACCAGTTGGAGTTCAGACAAATACATCCATTATGTACGCATTGGTCATTTTATATAGAAGAGAAAGCATTTCTGTGACAAATGTTGCTAATTAGGAGTCATTCTGGAGGAGAACAGTGGTTTTTTGAAAAAACCCATTTCATTTGTTTGGAAGAATAGCTGCCTTGATTACCAGCGCTGTGGAACAGCAGGGGAAAGAGGCTGCTTCCTCCATATCCAGATTCCCAGATGCAACCAGAAAAGTTAAGAAACTGAACTAGATCGACTTTGATTCCATTGGGTCAGGCAGGGACTGTAATTTTGAGAGCATCTGATGAGCACACTCACAAAGTTATTTGCTTATTCCCAATCTGCTGGCAAGAACTGTGGTGACACGGTGGTTAGAATGCAGTATTGCAGGCTTACTCTGCTGACTGCCAGGAGTTCGATCCTCACTGGCTCAATGTTGACTCAGCCTTCCATCCTTCTGAGGTCGGTAAAATGTGGACCCAGATTGTTGAGGGCAATACACTGACTCTTAAACGGCTTAGAGAGGGCTGTAAAGCCACTACGAAACACTCATTAACCAAGAAGGCAAACTAGCCCTAGGGATGTTACCCTTATTGTAAGGCATGATTGTCAACACTTGTGTTGCTAGATGTCCCTTCAGTGTATTGCAGCATTCTGTTTAATTCTTAAATTAAATAATGTTTTGGTAAAGGCTTGGAGTTTGATAGACTGCCGATAAATATCCCTGTTGTTCACGGCTCCATGCTGCCCATTCCCACAATAAAATATTACTTGTAGGATTCAAAGCAAATGGTTCCCAGCTGGTACTCTCCAGATGCCTTGGAACTACAATTCACAGTTTTCCCTACCAACAGGGCCAAGTATCTGGTGTTCAACTTGGCATTAAAGGATTGGCTTTGGCCATGGAGGCTTTGCGTTTTCCTTATTCTTTTTTGTAAAACCCAAGAAGTCCCTAGAGGTGCTCCTAAAGTTTGGTAGCAAAATGCAGAGCTTCCTAGAAAGGGAAAACCTTTTTTTTTTTCATATTTTTCATGGGGAAAAAGAAGGAAAGTAGGTGCACCAAGCTCAGCTCCAGAGATGCCACCCTCATCCTCAGTAGCCATTTAAGTGCACTCCAAGCTACTGTTCAAAAAAGTAAATCCAGAAATCGTGATGTTTCCAGTGGGATTAGAAGCACATTTGATATCCGCTATAGCTCTGCGCAGACAGCAGAGGTAGTAAAAGCAGTTTGACGTAAACATTAAGAATTGCCGCTGCTCTTCTCATTTGTCTCAATGCAGTGAATTTATAATGGAGGAGTCATAAGCACTCCGGGGAGAATTCTACTAACAGCTCAATTTTACTTTCCAAACAAAAAGGAACTGATCTCATGCCCTCAAGCAGAGGCCATTTTCTGATTTATTGCACATTTTCCCCCAGTGCCTATAAAATAGCTGTGATTCACCTCCCAAATATTGGAAACTTCCACTCCCTATTAGTTGGTGGCTACTGGATTTTTAACTGTGAAACCACAGATGACTCTGCTAAAGTTAACATTTGTTACCCCAACATTATAGGCCACAGTAAAGGAAATGCAGCTCAGAAGCTAAAACAGCAGTTGTCCTTTTGCTAAAGTGCCACCTGTGTAGGGTAAGCTGTGAGTCTTCCAAGATGCTCAGAGAGTCCTTTAGAAATTAGCCCCATTGGAAGATGACGAAAAATGTCAGTACTGCTTCTTTTTTTCATTTTTTTCAAACATGACTGAAAAATATATTGGCATGACCAAAGAGGGATATAGGGCTTGGGAAGATCCTAAAATATATATCTAGGTTAAAAACAACCCCAAGGGTTTTCAAGCAATTAAAAAGAGATTGTGACATTTATTCGCAGGTATAACTTTGTCAAGCCTTTAAAACAAAAAACAAAAAAACTGCTTAACAGGGAAATTAAAATTCTATTAAGAAGATTACTAAAATGTTTCAAGTATTCAGTGCTGATATCACCCACTGAATATGCACTGTGACTAGTTATTAGCACTAGGCTACTACCCATGTTAGGTTAGAGCAGGGGTGTCAAACTTGATTTCATTGAGGGATGGATCCAGTGGTGGGATTCAAAAAAAATTATTACTGGTTCTGTGGACATGGCTTGGTGGGTGTGGCATGGCTTGGAGGGTGCGGTTTGGTGGGCGTGGCGGGGGAAGGATACTGCAAAATCTCCATTCCCTCCCAACTCCTGGGGGGAAGATTACCACCGGTTCTCCGAACTACTTAAAATTCCCACTACCTGTTCTCTAGAACTAGTCAGAACCTGCTGAATACCACCTCTGCCAGTATCAGGGTTGACCTTGGGGAGCCAGGATGAGTGTGGCCAGGGTGGGCGTGACATCACTTGTGTCAGGGACACCTGTGGTGGCCCAAGTGCTCTGCCAATAAAAATGGGCTCCCAACCTCTGTTTTCAGCTGCTATGGCCTCCTGCAACTCTCTGCCAGTGAAAATGGAACTCCAGAGGGCTGCCTGCGTCCCTCCTGAGCTCTGTTTTCACTGGCAGAGGCACCACAGGCTGGTCCTTCCCTGTTTCCAGGGCACCCCACAGGCCATATCTAAGCACCCCAAGGGCTGGATCCGGCCCGCAGACCTTGTGTTTGACACCCCAGGGATAGAGGCAGGACCCTAAGAATCTATTGCAGTTTTCCTATTACTGCGACTTCCCTTGTATTTTTGACACTGCTGATTGGGAGTGGGTTGCCAAGATTTTCAGGAGGATTCTTTAATAATTGTTTCTGGAGATGCTGGACATTCAACGTGGGATGTTTTGAAGCAAAATATGGGCTGAGCCTAAACAAACAGCATAATCCATCAAAGGCTAACCCTTTGTTCAATTGAGAGCTTTGTTGAGAAGATGGCTCTGTTAAAAACACATTAGCACATTTAGATCAGCTTACCTAAACCATCATGACATTGAGAAACTTTTTGCAGAAACTTCCCTAGCTGTACTCAGAGCATGACAGCAACACCTGTCTGAAACTTCTTAAAGCAGCCTAATCTTTTCCTTGGATCCTGCAGCACCTGCAAAAGACAATGGCCTGTTTCTGGGAAAGCTGCTTAATAAGCTGTGTAGAGATGCTGCTGACTTTGTGCTCCTGTGTGCACCAAGGACCTTTTGGGAGATTAAATCCAATGTGGCAAAAGCCTTTTCCTTATACTATTTGTTTCCATTGCACGTGAATAAATGTTCAGTATTAACCCACAGTGGTTATAGTTTGTGTAAGAAGAAGCCAGTGTGTGTAGACCTGAGAAAGCTGTGATGAAACACACATAACTGCCTATAGGATGTCCTTCATGATTGCCAGTACTAATTGTTCAGAACCGAAAGCGATCATAGAGTGAGGGGGTGATCCAAGTTTAGCTCTGCAGTATCCCTTTCTATTGTGGAGATAGAAATAATGCTTGATGGAGTTTCTCTGATCGACATATTATCACACCAAAGATGTAGAGCTGGCAACGTGCTTTTTATAAATGCAGCATAAACAGAAATGCAAACTTGTACCCCTTCATTTTTTGTTATTGCTGTTGTATTTTCTTTTTCAGTTTTATGGGTGGGGGAGGAGAGAAGCACCATGATTGACCAGAACTGAAAATCCATATTCAGAAAGATATACACAATTAGGTAAGGTGATATTTTTTATTGGGCCAGTATCTGTAGATGTAATGAAAGTTTGTGCATTTACAAATTGCATGGGATTCTTTATCAGGCAGAACATAGAGGGTAGTGTTCTTCAATAACTCTTCACAAATCTGAGTCACATCTCAATCCATATTCTTCATTAACCTGGTATTCTCCAGATGTACTGGCTGGGAATTATGAGAGTTTATTCTAACACATCTGGATGACACCAAAGAGGGAAGAACATTCTCTATCATGATCTAAACTGATAGTGTTCCAAGGGCAAGCTGTTCCATTGGTTGATTATTCTAACTGTCAGAAAGCTTCTTATTTCTAGGTTAAATCTCTCCTTGTTCAGTTTCGATCCATTATTCCTTGTCTGGCCTACAGGTGCTTTAGAAAATAGCTTGACCCCTTCCTCTCTATGGCAGCCCCTCAAATATTCGAAGACTGCTATCATGTCTCCCCTGGTCCTTCTCTTCACTAGACTAGACAAGCCCAGTTTCTGCAACCGTTCATTGTATGTTTTAGTCTCCAGTCCCCTAATCAGAATGTATGTCATTGAGGGGTAGGAGAAGAAAGCTACAACTTTCAAATTCAAAAGAAATATAGTACCACTAAACTTTCAGCTTGTAAAATACAGAGATCAGGGTTTGCCAGAGCATCTGTTTCAGAAATATGAAGCATTTGGTGAGTATATTAGTATCTCTGCGAGTGGATTGGAAGGTTCATAGTTCATAGATAGAACACCTATTTTTAGTGCAGAAGGTCTTGGGTTCAATTCCTTGCAATCCACATTAAACAATAACAACATGGGATTAGTTACCTGTTAATTGGACAGACCTTCTACTTATTTCCTGCTGTAGGCAAGATTGAAAGCATGGAGAAGTGGACAAAGAATTTGATATGGTCTATGACAGTATCCAATGTTCTTTTCCTGATCCATTATATAGCTGAACTCCAATTCTTTCATAACACATTTATACATCTTGGTCTTTTCTTATGTATAAGGACTTGATGAATTTGTAATGAGGTAATTGCTACCCTGAGTGGGCTGAGATCTTAATTATCACTACCTCTTGTGTGTCTTATTGAGACAGAAAAATGTTATGGCCCGGCATCTTCATCTGTAGGAAATTCTTGTAGATAGATATGAACCTCTACTTCACTAGAGGAGCAAAAATGATGTAAGTGTACTGAGTATAGGAAGCTATGATTTTCAGATGGATTAGAACTTCCATTATCCATGGATGCGGACTATGTTAACCATAATAAAACATGGGAGGCCTGTTTAGCAATGTTGCTGTTGAGTTAGTTGTGTAGTGTAGCCCAAGGAGTCAAGTATAATTTAGAAAGGAAATTTAATTTGATATACAACTGAGGCAAAACAGTTATTCATTGGCATAAACTCATCAATGATGAGCTTATGCTAACATCAACACAACTTTGTACATTTTACTCAAACAATGCATGAATAATCCTTGGTCATTTTTCAGACTATGACATATAGCGTTTGAAGCAGAAAGCTTTATCTGGCTTTCCATACCTAATGAACTCCTATGTCCAAGCTTGTGTGTTTCATTCTGCCTGATTGAGATTTCTATGTACATTTGAAGCTTGCATACTCTTTACATCAACAGGAAACTATCCAATAGAAAAAAATCACTCTGACCTTTCCTAAGTACTCAATAGATAGAGCACGGGTGTCAAACTCAATCACGTCACAGGCCAGATCGCGACATATCACGATGTGTCATGGCATTTTTTTGCCTTTGTGGAGATGGGGTGGGCGTGGCCTGTATGTGACATATTTGGCCGGTGGGCCGCCAGTTTGACAGGCCTGAGATAGAGCATGTGTGGCAAAAGCTTTTAAATGTGGTAAGGTGCAGAGATGCTTAGAGGGGCATTGGCAATGCTGAGCGATGCAGTTGAGACCAAGCAGAACAACATATCGGACAATGATGAGGAATCACTTTGTAAAATTTCAGGGCAGCTCTTCACTACACCCAAAATATAACAATAAATACAGCCAGATATGTAAGTGAGATATATGACCGCTATCTTTTTAGTCTACTAATCTAATTTAATACCTGTGGTAGTCTCTGATCCACAAAAGCTTAAGCCATGTAAATCTGTTTGATGTTAAGGCCCTACACGATGCTTTTGTGTTTTCACTGTAACAGTAAAAACCCTTTTGTAGTTTTAGCTCTTCACATAATTCTTGTTTTTTAGGGAATAATGTAAGCTATGGCAATTGATCTTGATTAAGCTCCTTCAAAAGGTAAGTCTTCCCCCCCCCCCTTTAATACACTTACTTCTGTGCTTTGTTGTCTCCACAGTTCATTTCTGCAGTTACAAGGAAAAATTTATTAGTCTCTATTGCCGCCTTTCCGCTGTCATAGAGCTAGATTTTCTGAGCACCCAGCAGTCCCTAAGGGAAGCCATTTCAGACAGTGAAGTTGCTGCTGCTAAACTAAGACACCAACAAGTCCTAGATCACATACAGGTAACCATCTGTTTTCTCAACTAGTCAGGGTTAATTTGTGGCGGGGGTGGTGTTTGGGCACCAAAGCAGAGAATAGTTGGGTGAGGCAAGGCATAAAGAGGTGACTGTTAAAATATAACTTAAGTTTTATGAAGTTTTTATTCCACTTTTGCTCTCCCATCTTGTTCAATTTGCTTACTTTATGAGTGAATCTCAGGGATGAAATCATATGATTGAAGTGTAATTAAAAAAAGTCTGTCAGTTGGGGTGATACAGGTAGTCCTTGAGTTACAACAGGTTGCTTAGAAACCATTCAAAGTTACAAGAGCCCTCCCCCGTCTCAAGTTACTTACAACCTGCTTCCAAAGTTTGGGTGGCTGAGGCCATAACCTGTGTTCATATTATTATATTTCGGGCATACAACACTTCTTCATTTATGGCTCTTTGCAGTGTCTTGCAATCACATGTCCACAGTTTACAACAACTTTGCCGAAAAACAACGTTTACTTCTGGGTTTTTGTGGGGTTTTTTGCAAAAATACACTTGATAGCAAACAATGGGTTCACTTAACAACCATGGTGATCTGCCTAATAACTACCACAAGCAAAGTATAAAATCGCACCAATCACATGACAACCTGTGTTACAGCTTTCACAACTTACAATCATTATGTACTTATAGCACGTGACAACAAAAAGGTTAGCCATCACTGTCCTAGAGAAATCTATCAGTGGTCGCTATGAGTCAACCTCAGTTTGATGACATCAAATCAATCCATTTTTTTAAATATAATTTATATTGGCAGATTTCTCTAGTCACTCCTGATGGTTTCAAGTAATCTTAAATTTGAATCCAGGATGCAATCCATTTCTTTTCTGTGATATTACTGTCACATTATTTACATTCTGTAAATAAATAATTAACTCTATTAAATAGGCCTTGCTTTAAAATTCTGAAACAAATGCCTTCTTTTCCACACCACTTAATATACAAAGTTTTTAACCATGTTTAAATTTACTTGCTTTAATCTCATTTTACCCATATCTCACCTGTTCACTAATTCTCTCCATCCAGATAGGTCATTTCAGAGGTTATCTATTCCCCCAACTTTTAACTCTATCTTCCCAGCAGCTTCATTACCCCATAAAGAGATTTCATTTTATGCCCATCGTTGCACTGATTACTTGTTCCTTCTTGGTGCTTTAGTGAGTACAGTGTGGTTTAAGAGAGAGATGTAAATAATTGTTGGCAATTTTTTCATTTCTATATTTTTAAAAACAAACTGCAGTCAAAACTTGATAAATGAAGACAACGAAACCTTGTACATATGCCAGAAAAATAGAAGACATAAATTATTATATACATTCACACACTGTTAATTGTTTTAAAACTTAAAAAAAAAACATACCAAATGCTAAAGATTCTAACAAGTGAGGAGGTCTGTTCTGCTCCTGACAAACATTTCATAGAGAAGACAGAAACTTATGTCCCAGATTGCATGATTGTTTATGATTGATGAAAATGTGGCCATTTTTTAAACCACCATGTTTGTACCAAATTACTGTGACAGCATATTGGACCTGTCAGGTTCCTTCTCAAATGAAAACCAGCTGTATTCCATCTACTGGCAACAGAAAAGGGGGGAAAGAAACACTAATTCACTCCACCACATACCACAATCTTCAGCCGCAACCGCAAAACCACAAGAACATTTGTATGATTCTAGATCTAAGTCAGTCACTATACAATCCAAACACTGTAAAGAATCAAGGAGTCCATAAACGGTGTTCAGAAACGGGAACTGGTGAGAAATTAGACAGTAAAAATTATATACAGGCAATGAATACGTTGTAGCAAACTAGGCTATTGAATTGTGAGAAAAGAACTTTTTTCAGGATTGACTAAGATAAAATCAATATCTGAATTTAAAAGTAAATCTTTATTTAAATGTGTGCAGTATTATATGTCAGGCACTCTTAAAGACATAGTCAGAATCATGTAGTTGTACTTTTGTTCTGTTATTTCCATCAAAATAGACTGGATCACATGAGAGGTAAAGATTTATTTGGTTGTTTATTCGTTGAGAAAATTTATATGGCTGCCCGTGACTCTGGATGGCAAATAAGCTAATTTACAAAAGAAAAAACACGTATTAAAGAACCCACAAAATTTTTAAAAATCCAAACAGAAAAGCATGGCACCATGTAACAAACTTGGAAAATATTGTGAATACTGTTCCAATCAATAGTTGTTCAAAGATTTTCAAGAATTATAGCAATGTTCCATTATTTATTTACAAATTTGAGTTTTGCTTTCCATGTTTTCTCTCCTAAGTTTTGGTTTAGAGGATTTTGATTAATTTTCCTATTTCATTTATAAGCAATATTAATGTACCTTTAGAAAGCAGATCATAAGGGGTTATGAATATCACTGAACTTGTAACATACTGGAACATTGCCACGTGTGTGTGGTGATATCCTCTCATACGTTTTAACATCCCCCCACAACACCTTTGGGAGATGCCCACATGAAATAGCTGTGTCTCCATCTGTCAAGGCACAGCTTAGTATGTACCTATGGACACTAGATCACAGGTGACAATGTGCACTTCTTCCTTGTTTTTAAGGAATTGTGCCAGACCTTGATGGTAATTGCCAGGAAATGTATATAATATGCTTGACTATATGCTGAGGATATCATTATATGCAGAGGATATAATTAATACCTTAAATCTTGTCCAGGATCTGAGAATCATTTTTAGTTACTTAGTTAGTTATTTTGAAGATTTTGCATAGAATAAAAAACAAATCTAAAGAAAAAGAAAAAACACAAGAGGTGCCAGAAAATAAAGAGAAGAAAAAACAAAGTTATGAAACATAATTACTTCTGACCCTTTTTTCAACAGATATTTAGAAAGACCTATTGTCTCTCCAAAAAAACTCAGAAAGTCAGAACTCATAGAAATTTGGGGGTTGCTCTGGTTTCCTATCTAGGCCAAAAATATTCATGCAAATAAAATGCAAATACCGTGGGAATTGGAAGGAGAAGGTACAGTGCAAAAAATCTAGAGTGCATGAAAAGGCAGTTCACCTTGAAGATCATTATCAAATTCTACTAGGATTATCTTTCTCTTGCAGTTAACAGAAATCAATTAAAGTTGTCAAAATAAGATTTGCTTGTGAAACTATGTCTGTATTACTTCCTCATGCAGCAAATTGATGAGATCTGGCGTGAAATGAGGTGGATCAATGAAGCATTGCAGTATGCACGGTACAGACCAACAAACTCAGGCTTGCCTCTCGTGAAAATTCTGGATCTGTCAGAGGAACCCCTGCAGAAGAAAATAAGCTCAACATCCTCCCATCTTGACTGTCTTCCATCCCCACCTCCTTCCCCAGAGATGGAGATGCCAAGAAGAAAAGCTGGTAAGGGGAAAATATTGTTGTCTCTTTCATCAAGGGACAAGGCTTTCCACAGTTCTGATTCAGTAGGACTTAGTCACCACTGTAAGCTAGGGCTGCCTAAAGAACTCAAAGTGGCTGTGTTACATTTCCCACTGGATTTGGCATCTCTATAATAGGTCTCCACTCCAGACATATTCAGTCAAATCAACCAGGGAAGCATAATCCATCCATCCATCCATCTATCTATCTATCTATCTATCTATCTATCTATCTATCTATCTATCTATCTATCTATCTATCTATCTATCTATCTATCTATCTATGATGGCACAGTGGTTAGAATGCAGTACTGCAGGCTACTTCTGCTGATTACCGGCTGCCAGCAGTTTTGCAGTTCGGGTCTCCCCTGCTCAAGGTTGACTCAGCCTTCCATCTTTCCGAAGTCGGTAAAATGAGGACCCAGATTATTGGGGGCGATATGCTGACTCTGTAAACCACTTAGAGAGGGCTGTAAAGCACTGTGAAGTGATATTGCTATTGCTACCGTGTTTCCCTGAAAATACTACCTACTCCAAAAGTAAGTTCTAGCTTCATTTTTACATATGTGCCCAACATAAGCCCGACCCCCCAAAATAAGCCCTAATTAAGACCCTACCCACTCTAGGGTGCACAGGTAAAAATTAAGCTAAGGTGGGGATGGGGGGCTGGTGCTGCCCTACTACTTACCTTCGGACAGTTGCAGCCAGGCCTTGTACACCTTGGCCCATTTCTTCTGCAGCCGGCAAGGCTTTCCTGAAGGCCTCTGTAGCTGATAACAGAGCTCCCAATCGATCTGGAGGCCTTCAGTAAAGCCTTTCTGGTCTTGCCAGCCAAAGAAGTTCCTGAAGGCCTCCAGGGGCAATGCGTGCAAATGAGGTGAGTCAGTGGATGACATCCCCCCCCCCCAAATAATAAGACCTGGTGCCTTTTTTGGTGGCAAAAATATAAGACAGGGTCTTATTTGGGGGGGGGAAGGGGACAATTTATATCTCAGTGGCTCAAAGTTGACTCATCCTTCTATCCTTCCATAGTTGGTAAAATGAGGACGCAAATTTTGGGGGCGATATACTGACTCTATCAACCACTTGGAATACTGTGAAGCAGCATATAAGTTTAAGTGTTCTTCCCTTCTCTAATTTGGCATCATTCACAACCTTGGTTCCTAAATTCCCCCGTCAATGTGATTAAGCTACAACTTAGCATAAGCACAACTCATATGCTATATTCTAATCAGTATTAAAACTGTTCTGCTTGAGCATCTCTGGGTATGTCACATCTTATTCAACCCTTGAAAATGTTTTCACGCTGCACCACAAATCTCCTCTGCGTTGCCACACAATGAGCTAACCAGTGCTACTTTTGCTGACCAGTGGTACATAATCATCCAATGATTGCCTTTTTTCTCAGTCATTATCCCTCTGTGTGTGTGTGTGTGTGTGTGTGTGTGTGTGTTTGTAGGTTTTAATGACTAGAGCTGATACGCTGCTCAATAGGCCCATTAACATGAACACAAAAGCTCAGCTTAGTTTAAATAAATATCATCTTCCTGATATTGGAAACATAACTCAGAAGCTAAAATATTAACCTATTTGATCTGGACTTGTTTTGTTATTCTTGCATTCAGAGATGACATCCACAGAATTATTAACATGTCTCTGGATCAATCCTTGTATGTTAAAGATGTTCTTCACTCCTGGGACTTGATCAAAATATGAAGAATTATGCATTGGGGAGGCATGGGAGTTGCCTAAAGGAATTATTATACAATACGGGAATGCAAAATATGTAATACCTAGACTTGTAACAATGGATAATAATAACAACAACAACCATATGGCACTGTTACATTAGCCAGGAGACTACAAGGCTATGATAGAGTTTGTCTTTAGAACAGCTTGGCTTCAGAAATTATCACTGGAGGTTTTTAAGAAGAGACTGGACAGTCACTTGTCTGAGATTGTATAGGTTCTCCTGCTTGAGCAGGGGGTTGGACTAGAAGACTTCCAAGGTCCTATTCTATTCTATTCTATTCTATTCTATTCTATTCTATTCTATTCTATTCTATTCTATTCTAGAGCAGCTGTTTGGCTGCCTGGTTACCAGCTGTCAGATACACTCTTGCGCACTTCCCGTGATGTGCCACAAGAGGGTGAGCTGACTTTGCACCAGACAGAAAAACAAGCAACTCTTTGTGTAGTTTCATCCTAGGCTTCCTCCATTCCTCGGAGCCGCCTTGTAAACATATGCCATAACCATTTGACTGCCTGCACAGAGCACCAACCCATCTCTCTGCCAAGTGGTACCTATTTACCTACTCGCACAGAACAATGCTTTTGAACTGTAAGGTCAGCAGAAGTTGAGGCAAATTACGGGAGCACACCATCCTGCCACGCAGTGCTAAGATTCAAACCACTAGAGCAAAGACCATCTCCAGTGTCATTAAGCCACTGAGCAATTGCTCTTCACATGATTTTAAAAATGTAATAATAACAAGGAATAAAATGGTAAAAAATATGTATGTTAGCCTTCCCCAACCAGTGCCCTCCATATATATTGGATAACAACTATCCTTTCTATCTTGAAAAGGACCAGACAGAGGAACACAAGTGTCAATTATCACTGTCCTGCTAAGCACAAGGTGGGGGTTAATGTTCCATTGAACTCAGTCGCCCACAGTACAAAAATTCCAATTCTTCTACCTCCTTCCATTCTGACCAATTTGTCCTGGCAGAATATATACAGTATATCCTGTATCCATCCAGCATACAACTCCAGAAACACACTATATCCATACACAATACTCTTCACTTCCCCACCCCAGTAGATAGTTCAGGTAACAAATTGATATGAATTATTTCCCATGTCATACAGACTGAAAACTCAGATCTGTACATAAATACATAGTCTCTTTCACAAACACCTAGCATCAGAATAAATCTACTGTAGGAAGCCCATGCAGCTGATGTTTGCATTCTGAGATTGAAGGCTTGTTTTTATTTTGGTTTGGTTTGGGAGCTTTTATCGGCGCTTGCCTGGTCTCTCCGTTTTGTGTTGGGAACAGATGAGTGGCAACACGTACCAGCCATGGGACTTTCCAAAGAATCCAAGCTCCTGTGGCTGGCAAAAATCCCAAAAGGTTAGATCAGCTGTCTAGAGCCAGGCAGTCCAGAAAATGCAGGAAAGAACAAGCAACAAGCAACACTAAGCCATAGTTTTAATCATGGTTTGTTGAATAAGCCATACCAACTAGATTCACCCATAAAACTAAGCTCCAGACCACAATTTATAAAACAAAACAGTTGGATTTAGTCATCCTATTAAGCCAAAATTAAATAAACTATATTCTGATTTAGGACAATATGTGAACAAAGTTCAATGTTTATAGAAGAGAAGACTGAGCTATCAGAGCTCCATAACAGGCTCAGTTAAAGAGCCTTAGAAAGGGCTTCACCCCCCAAAAAGGGGAGAGGCTGAATAAGACTTTTATTCAGAAGTGTAGACTATTCCTGGGTAGATTTTTTTTCAGAAGAAGCTCCTTTTGTTATGTCTTCAATGGAGCCTTCTGTATTTAATGGGCAAGTAATTCTAGAGACCAGCATGCTTAGCTTTCTTCTCAAAAAACAAAAGGGTCCAGATATATCTGAGCAAGCAGTGTAAAGTTATCTCGTCAAAGGATCATGATCCCACCAACCCCATCCTAATCAACACCAGTACTTTTAGTAATACTAAAATACTAAAAAATACTCCATATCCTCTACCAAAGAGAAACATCAGAAATAGTCCTTAAGTTCTCCTCTTCATATTTGTAGAAATGTATTCAGTAACAACGGCAGTGCAGTGGCTCGGCAGTTAAGAAGTAAGACATCAGCTGAATTCATGTATCATACTAAGCCAAGATTGTTAGTTGGAAGGATGGCAGCCCAGATTTGAGACCTGAGTGCTGTGTGATGGAGTAAGCTCCCATCCTTGCCTCAGCTCCTGTCCACCTAAGCAGTTCAAAAGCATGTTGATGTGAATAGATAAATAGGTACCATTATGATGGGAAGGTAACAGCACTTCGTCATGCTGCCACATAACTTCGGAAATGTCTTTGGATAGCACTCAATGGCCTTGAAACAGAGGTGAGCACTGCCTCCTATAGTCGACAACAACTAGCGGAGTAAAATCCATAGGGACTCCTTTACTCAGTAACAAAGAAACCTATTTCAGGTTCATTTTGCTGTAAAGGGTAGTTAGGCACACAGTTAAGACATGCGGTCTGTTCAGGATTAATCCTTTCTATTCTCGTTGCAGATTCCCAGCCATATTCCGATGAAGAAGGTTGCTCAGAGGTGTTCCTCCCAACTGACAGTGACTATGATTCCAGTGATGCTTTGAGTCCACGAGAACTGGATTTGGTTTATTCATCCTCCCAGGATATCTCCCATCAGGCTGTGAGTTGTTTGAGTGGTAGTGCCCCAGATGTCCTTCAAGTCCATGACATCAAACGGTGCTTGACTCCGAAACAAAACCCAAGAGGGAGCAGTGTCTTAGAGGCAGAGGTTGATCAGTCTACAGAGAATATGCAGAGCCTGTCAATTGGAAGGCTTTCACCCAAAAACCCAGAAAAGAATTCCAGCTCAAAGCAATCTTTGAGTTTTCTAGGGAAGAAAAAACATGGGAAACATCAGCACTACAATTATTTCAGCCGACACCATCGCTGGCTCCGTGTACACAGCGAAACCCAGTCTATCTCTCTTTCTGAAGGCCTCTACACTCCCCATCTCACACAAGCCATGGACTACTCTCAAGAGCCCACTCCTGGTGAGCAGATCAGCATTTCTATCGATTGTCCCCGCAGTACTTTCTTACCTCATGCTTCAAGTCTCCCAGAAGAAGGGAAAGACAAATACCAGGAACTGAGGCCAAACATCCGCAGAATATATGTTGAGCCTTACAAGACCACATTATCCAGTGAAGGTAGCAACCAGTCTGGAGATCACACAGATTTGCACAGCCCTTTGGGTCAAGGCAGGATTGCAGATCAATCTTTTTCTAACATCCCTGAAGTGTTCAGTAGTGATCTTTAAGAGATCAAGTTGCTCAGTAGCCCTGCTCCTCTGCCCTGCCTTTAAAATACGATCACACTTACCACAAATGGAAGACTAATTCTTCAAAACAAACTTTGCATTCAGAAGTCCCACTTCATGTCTTTACCGAATGGAGAGCAGACTTTCAGCATAGTTTTCTAAGAAAAGACATTGGAGGGCGGTGGAATTAACTTTTGCATATATGCTTACTTGCACTACAACTTCTAAAGTTAGGTGGCCAATTCCTGACTCTTTATTTGGTACTTAACAAAGCAGAAAAAAATGTTATCTTTTTCACATGAAAAAGAAATTTTCAGGAAACTTAAATGTTTCACTATGGAATTTTCCCATCCTAAATAGTCAGTTTTGTCCCTCGTTTATTGAGTAGTGTTCATGGCCCCAGGAGCTGATTTTTTTAAAAAAAAAAATTCTCTGAGCATCACTGACTTTATTGTGTTTCACCAGACTGGGCAACACAACATCAGTAAGGACAAATGTGGATATTTCACAGCAGCTGCTCGGAAAAAATAATGTTGCTTTTGAAGAATAACACGATGCCAGTGGTGTGGCCAAAAAGGTCTCTGCAAACAAATTTGAAGATTATCTGATTTTACCCTTTTCCCTCCATTGAAACCTTTTGTGGGAAAGATCACTGAAAAGGATCTTTTCCTTGATCCTGAAGTTTTACTCGGAGACAAAAAAAATCCCACTGTTTGGTTTTTCTTTTGTAGTTTTCATAACTACAAGCGTTTGAGCAGTTTTGCTCCTACAGCATTTTTCAGTTATACCATTTGAATGGGAGAAGTATTTCACGGTATAGCTACCCTAAATCATTAAATCAAACCAATTTCTTTCTTCAAGATCATTTTTGCACTTTTTGGGTTGACAATTCCCAACATTCTTCAGCTGGAAACCCAGCTAAGTGACATAAACAGTTTTTGAGACAGGAAGTAAAACAGACTTTTGGAAAGAAGTTTTTCACCTTATCCTTTTATATTTCGGCTGTTTGATCAATGGGATTTGATAGTTCACCCTACCAAAAACGTGGAATGAGCACATAAATTTGTGGGCAGATTCAGTAGTGGCATGGTTTACTGATTAGCCATTTTGAAGAGGTGATCCCCCAATTACAGTTTATCTTTCTTGTTTCTGGTGAAATCTACTGATCTCAATATTTTGAATGAATGAAAGTATACCACTGGGACTTGAATCCCCTTTAATTTATACAATTCCTCAGTATGCATATAGGATCTCATCTCCAGGTGGCTCAGGTGGCCAGGTGATGGGAAGTTAGACTTGTGAAGACTGCCTTGAATCACTTCTTAAAGGGAAATGTATCATGGGGCTCATCAATGTATGTTATAGGACCCAGAAAGGCAATGGTACTATTAAACAATTTTGCTGTTAAGGGTATAGGCCATTCTGGGTAAGTTTAATTGATAACAAAATGAAAGTTTTACTCAAGTTAATGTGGCCATCATCAAGTCACTGTGGCCATCATCAAGTCAATATGGCCATCATCAAGTCAATATGGCCAACATCAAGTCAATGTGGCCATCATCAAGTCAATGTGGCCATCATCAAGTCAATGTGGCCATCATCAAATCAATGCGGCCATCATCAAAATGTTTTTGCACAGAATTTAAAGTATCTACTTGCACTATTCACAAGAGCATGGGTATCTTTGTAGTTCTCTGCCTACTGGGAAAGCAGAAGGAACCAAGCATGCTTACAAGTCATTCAGTCAAGACCCCAACCTTATCAGGAAACACTCAGATCCTGGAGCCATTTGAATGCACTAAATCACCTCTACAGAAGTTGTTGACTGCACTGATGTGTACAGAAAAACTGGTCATCTCTTGCGTATGCAGAGGTGAATACTTGCAGCATGCTACCAATTTTAAGGGGAAAATGCCAGGTTTTCTGTGTTACTATCAAGACTTGCAGCTAGCTAGTGTCTGCTCAATTACAGGAAATCTGTCCCCCCTACACACATACAAAAAAAACAACAGCACTCAGTTTTCTGCTGGATTAGTTACCCACATCTTCATTAATGCTTAGAAACTACAGTGAGCATGCAGAAAGTTATGTCTACTTCTTGGTTGAAGTGTAAATATTTTTTTCCCAGTGGAGCCAATGAAAATTTGAAATGCTGTGAAGAGAAATGAGGGTTCCATATGTATGGGTGTACATAAATACATACATGCATACAGGGAAGGGAATGTTTTATTCCCAAAATGAATACCAAGAGTCTTTAAATATTAATGCTTTGAAAAGATATATGCATCTTTCTATTCTAAATCTTACATACGTGCTCACCAAAATGATGTATTCAGTTGCTGGTCAACTCTTTAAATGCTTGGCTCATGACTGTTATGGGATGTAGATAGATGGCATAGATATGTAGATGATTTTGTACATACAGGGGTTTATATAAATGTAGATATAGCTAAAGATAGATTATATAGATATGCTGCCTTATGGAAAGGTTTCTGGTATATTTGAAAAAAAACGTACAATTCAGAGTTTCTTCAGGAGGAATTTATTTTTGCCATCAACAAGAACAACAACGCCCCCCTCCACACAAACATATACATACCCAGACTAAGCACTTTTTTATTATTTGTATCTATTTCCTGCAGCAAATGATCTGGATTCTTCTTTCACCCATTGCAATCTCACCTAACATCATTCTCCTGATGTTACTATCCTACAATTTTTTTAAAAAAATCCCTTCAATTAGTAAAACAGTCAGAAACTTAGTGCCACAGTTACGATCCCCCTGTTTTCTTCAGTACAGTTGATGACAAAAGCAAAATGCTCCACAGTATGCATACAGTAGAAATGTGTCGCAGTTCTGGCCCATTTTGAGTTTTTTTTTAAAATAAAGTTTTATTTGAGTTTTCACACACACAAAATACAAGTAAAACATCTTTTTTGAAAATAGCTTGGTCCCGGGTTACACTTCTTTCTACACACACAAACTCAATTTCATGCTTATTGTTGTGTTCTGTTCCATATCTTATTACTATTCTGCATTTTCTATATAGTTTTTCCCCTCTTAATTTTCTCAATTTTATTTTGATTATCTCAATTCAAATCATTATATTTATACTTTTGTCTGTTCTGTTTCAATTTCATATTATCTTTTCTCATTAGACAAATTTTCTCCTGTAGTTACTAATTGGAGTATGACACCTTTATATCTTTTAATTTTATCCATTCAACTTTTATTTAAACTTCGATATATACCTTAAGGTTATGACATTCAATATAATCCATAATACATAACTTCCAATCAAATTCTGCTTGGTACATTCTTATAATACACACTATATTTTTTTAAAAAGGGATTGTAAATATATGTAATTAAAACCCTCATTCCATTCCAATTCAGTTCTATCATTAATATTCATTAAAGTCTTAACATCTTTAACATTTCTTTTCAATTAAATATCATACTTCCTTAAAGACACATATAATTTCCATACTTAATTTTTCCCTTATTTCTCTTCACATATGTTTTATATTCATTTTGTTACATTTATTTATTGACAAGCATTCCACTAAGTTACAATAACTATTTTATCAAACATTTTAATCATACATTGTTTCATATTTTCTGAAATTATTTCTATTTCTAATATAACAATACTGTCTTATGTACCTTTGCAGAATCCCTTTTTCAATTAGATTTTCACCCATTATCTCTAAATAGGCCCTGTTTCTCTATATTTTGTTTCTGTCCTTTATAACTTCTTTTCCTTTCTTTCTTCCCTCTCATCTTATCCCTCCCCTTTTTACCCCCTTGTCTCTCTACTTCTAATTCTCCTGCATTTCCCTCTTCTGTTGCTTTCTGATTTTATACTTACTTTTCACTCTATTCTTTTTCTGGGTTGTTTTTCCCAATCTTAAACTTTCCATTCTCTTTCCCCCCTTTCCTTTTTTTCCCCCACCTGAGACTACTTGTTCATTAAAGAAGGCTTCTTCTTTGTCCCAATCTTCTTGTTCTGCAGGCATTTCTTGTTGTTTTTCATAGTTCCAAATCTCCATTTCTAAGAACTGAAATACAAAGCCAAAAGAACCTCCCCCTTCTTGTGCATCTTCTTTGTACTTTTTAAGTTCCATTTTCAATTCTTCTAAAAGTGGAGCCATTTTAAACACTTTTAAACAACCACCCGATTGATTTTAGTCATTCAAATGCAGTAAGCAAGAATCCAGAGATCACCAAATAATCCAAATAGTCCCAAGCTGTTTCTTCTTATTTCTTTTTTCACTTTCTCTTCCTGGGGTTTTACTATTTTATTATCCCTTTGACTTTTTATTTTCAGCATTAAATGCCTATTAATGTCAAAGTGGATTTTTTTTCCAATTCCTTGCTTAAGTCTCTTAGCTGTCAGTATAGGAAGAGGAGAAAAAAAATCCAAATCCTTTTTCTTTTCTCTCTTCTTTGCTGCTTAGAAATCTTCTTTGGGAACAGTGTTATTTTTATTTTTTTTAATAGTTTAAATTCCAGGGTACCTTATTTGTTGCTCTTGCTGTTTGACCCGGTCAACCGAAACCTTCTCTTCTTATCTTCCTCCTGCACATTCTTTTCCAGTTGAGTTCTTCTTTGTGGTGGCCATTTCTGACTAACGCTGCAACCGCCTTCGGGAAAGGGAGTAATGGCCAGCTGAGGAGGAGAGATGCGGCTCTCCTCAACCCTGCAGGCAATCTTCCCCTTCTTCACCACCTCTATGGGGTGGCTTAGCCCTGAAACCAGCCGGCTTGGGGCGCTCCAGTGGTGAGCACAGATCAAAACCGCCCATTTTGAGTTTTATTCTCTATTTTTCCTTACATTTCCTCAAATCCAAGAAGAGGAGATAATTGAGGGTGAAAAAGAAAAATCTATCTCGCACTTACCAAGAGAGATGGGCAGACATGGTTACTGAGCCACTTTGGGGGGGGGGGTTGTTCCTATTTTTTAAAATATCTGGAAAATAACTGGGATGAAATCCTAAACTAGCTATTCCAGAATAATTCCTCTGAAGCCAGGCACCATGGTGGTATATTTGGGTAGCAAAGAAGCTATCTAAAGGAAGAAACCAGGTAATATTTCCCAATTTTTACTCTCTTGTCTGAAAGTTTAGCCACTAGACAGAATAATGCCCACTCTTCTCCCTTGGGGGGAGGGGGAAGCATCTTAGGAAAGAAAAAAATGTAAATGAGATTTGTAAGACATTAAAAGTAGGATTAGCTTGATCACAAAAACAGCCAGAATGGCTATCTGCAATGGCAATATTTTGAAAATTGCCACTAAACCAGCATGAAATCCAAAAAATGCACCCCCAGTCCTTTGCAATGTCTCAAGAAGGAATGCTAGGGCACAACCTTTGGTTTTGTGTGTGTGTGTGTGTGTGTGTGTGTGTGTGTGTGTGTGCGCGCGCGCACGCTCGCGTGCGTGCAGCAACTTGGGAGGCATTTGTCTATATAAAGCAATTTGGCCATTGATTGCTTGTCCTTGTTCTGATTCTTATTGTAATTGTTGCTGTTCATGCAACTGAGTGTATGTTAAAACTTTCAATTGTACATTAAATGCACAATTTTGTGTGCTTTAAATTTCTGTACATACATGGATGCACAATACTATAAATACTGTGTGTTAATTGTCTTTGGGGAATTTTGCCTCCCAAATAGTATTTTCATGTATATGTCTCTTTTAAAAAATGTTTAAAATACTGCTGTATTTTGGGTGCCTCTCCACGTCTGTGTTTTGAAAAGGGGACTGACACAGAATATTAAAGGAATCTAATTTTCGACATATATTTTTGATAACTTGAAATATACAAAATACTCTTTTAATGGAAAATTTGATTAGCCTAAAAAATACTAAATCTATTTGAGTGAATGGTATTCATAGCCATGAATTATTTTAGTTTTTAATTAGAGGATGATTTTGTGTACAATAAGGTAATTGAAATTTAAAAAAAACATAAAAGTATTTTTTTAATTGCATTTTCAGTTGATTTTACTCTCCAATTTTAGAGTCAGGTCATTTGTTCAGTTCCATACCAATTTGCTTTTGGTCCATGCTTTTGGAATTGAGCTAGATGTTACCATATATACATGTGCTACCTTTCCCCATTACAACGGATTCTAGCATTCTTTGCAAATCGACTGATTCCAAAACATTTTTACGCCAAG
This sequence comes from Pseudonaja textilis, assembly GCF_049901715.1. Taxonomy (NCBI): domain Eukaryota; kingdom Metazoa; phylum Chordata; class Lepidosauria; order Squamata; family Elapidae; genus Pseudonaja; species Pseudonaja textilis. The sequence goes on along the minus strand of NC_141991.1, from coordinate 123,468,681 downwards.
CCAAAGAAAAGTAGTAATTGGCGTGGCCTCAAAAGAAGCTGAGCATTTATTAATTGCTTTTGCTGTGTCAGTGAATTATGGGATTCTCCCCAAGGAGAACTAAATGTTTCAGGAAGCAGATTATTATGTAGAATTTTATGAGCTACCCACATTTATCCTACAAAATACCCTTAAAGGCCTCTGTTGTTCCAGTTCTATTTTTATTTTGTTTATTACATTTGTTTGCCATACACCTCACCACGAGGCTTCCCACAAGCAGAGTAAATGGGGTATTAGCTTAACAAAAGCACTTAACAATTACAGTGATTCACTTAACAGCCGTGGCAAAAAAAGGTCATGTGATTGACTCATTTAACAACTGCCTTGTTTAGTGACAGAAATATGGATCCCTATTGTGATCGTAAGTCAAGGACTACCTGTATGGATTTCAGCTGGTTTACCCTGAATTTCAGTTGCATGATCATTTTACAAATTGTTTGATGAGTGGTGACAACATGCCCAGGGGTGGGCTGCTACCAGTTCACCCGGGTTTAGTTAAGTTTAGTTTACTTTATTGTGATTGCACCTCGTAGAACTGGGTGAACCAGTTGTTAATTTATGGCTGGTTTGGCGAAATAGCAAATCCCACCCCTGGCTGGCCCCGCCCACCCTGCCCTGCCCCTCCCAGGAATCCACACAGCCCATTTTGGATCACAGGTAAGTGCGGGGCCCGCACAGAGGCTCAGGGAGGGCAAAAAATAGGCCTCCCAGAGGCTCTGAGAAACAGGCCTGTTTCCAGCCTCCAGAGCCCAGGGAGGCCGTTTTCGCCCTCCCGGAGGCTCAAGGAAAGCCCAGGGAGGATGACAACCCCACCCGGCCCATTTTTGCTCCCGGCCCAGGGTGGTGCAGGAGGCAAACTAGGTCACGTCCACTGTGGCCATGCCCACCCAGCAACCGGGCAGAGAACTGGTTGCTAAATTTTTTGAAGCCCACCCCTGAACATGCCCTACTGTCATTGCAGCTGCTCAGAAAACACACTCAGCACAACCCCACATGACACAGTGGCATAAATTAGCAGTTTTACCACCCCCATCGCTGATTATACATTTCTGGATGCCTTCCTCCATCTGTATTTTCATACTTCATGCAGGATCATAAAAGGATAGGGTTTGGGGTTTTTTTTTTGTAACTCAACCTCATCTGGTTCAAACATGTAATGTAAAAATAAAGCCCTCATGTATTCTACTGAATTCGTTAGGAGAAAAGAGATTCTCCAGGATATTGCTTGAAAAAAGAGCCATAACGTTGAGAGAATGGGAAAGACTCAGAAAATCATAGTTGGGTAGAGATGACAATATCCTCACTTTGAGAGGTGAAAATTTTGAAGAAGAAAAGGTAGGATATGAAGTGGTGAAAAGCAAAGGCAGAAAAATCTGGAGAGACTTGGCACAAAGTTGTGGCCGTTCGCTTTCTTATCGTCTGCCGTTAAGTTGTTTGATTACTAGTTCTCACTCCTTTTCCATAAGTTTGACGATGTTGTCAACCATGCAAGAAAATAGTACTATATGTAATATAGTCTCCACAGAGAACTGCGACAATAGTTGTATGCTTCGTGATCAGCCGAGTGCTGATTGAGCGCCATCCGCAGTCCTCGGTCACAGACAGGGAGATTCAGGGGAGCTATATGGAAGAACAGTGAGCCATGAAATGAAATTGGCGCATCTACATAATGTTGCTTCCTCTTCCTTTCCAAACTGAGCCTTTTGCACGTCGGTATATATGGTAACAGATTTTCTACTAAAGTCACTTTGCAGCACTCTAAGAAATGTACTCTGTAGGCTTCAAACCACCACTGAGAACATTTCAAATTCATTAGTCTGATTCAATAACCACAGACAGGGTTGTACAAAAAATAAAGCAGCCGAGGAGGTTCACACGAAAGCCAAAAGTGTTCTACTATCAATGTGTCCTTCCTTTTTCGGGTTTCCAAAGATGACAGTTTCATTGCATGTACCAACCTAAGGAAACAAACCATGTAAACGCTCTCAGTTGTCACGTCAAGGTGACATACATGACACCATCCCCTCCAAAGCCATGCCACTCAAAGAAAACCTAGTATGTGTGCATGTGTCTTTTATGGAATTGGGGCATTTCTGCATGGACCACAATGTATGCTCTGGGATTTGCTTGGTTGGTTGTCTATGCTTACCAGAGTTCCTCTTTGCACCTGACAGAATCAAGGTGAGCATTTACAGTTTCTGTAAAACGCGTTCCAAATAGTCACGCCTCGTTGTAAAGGAAGGACTGTGTGTCGTTTTTATAACTGCCTCTCGTCTTGTACACCAAAATGTTTTAAAACCAAGCAGAGAAATAATAATAATAATAATAATAAAGCAGCTGTGCAACGGACCAGCTTCTTAACAGCATGTTTGTGACTTGCTCTTCTGATAGCAGCAACAGTTTGCATTTTTTTTCTTCTGTTTTCTTATTCAGATGTGTTGTCCTTTCCCACGTAAAATGTCGCTTTTCCTTAACAAATCTTTATTTTTCATTTTGACTTCAAATAAAAGAATACAATTTTAAAAAAGCTGTCAAAAGGAGCTTTGTATTGTTTTAATTGTGCTTGATTTGTATTTGTATTTGCTTTCTGGAGGTCTGGGGTTTCAGTAATTCACTGCTGCAACTCCCATTTTGACTTTCCTGACTCCCCTGTGGAGGTCAGGCCTGAAAGAAAAGGAGGCTGCCGTACGGCCTGTCTGTCTCTCCAATTGAGGCCTAATGGCAGTTTCCTACTGTACTCTTGCCTGCTCCCAGGCCATGCTCCATTCCCCATCTAATACAGTGGTCCTTGACTTACAACTAGTCCCTTAATTACGACACACACACACACACACACACACACACACACACACACACACACACAAGGTACTTAGATCCTGGTTCCAAAGTTCCAAAGACCCCTCCCCCTCTGCTGGTCATGTGACATTTCAGACACTTGGCCACCTGCCCACATTTACAACTGTTTGCAGTGTCTTGTGGTTACATGACCGCAATTTACATTTTTGCCCCCCAAAATGAAGTTTATTTCTGGTTTTCAGCAAAAACATCCCATAGCGAACAACCAGTTTGCTTAGTGTCCGTGATTCATTTAATCACCATGCAAAGAAGAAAAAGTAAAACTGGATCAGTCACCTACTTTATACCCGCTGTGATTTATGACCATTAACATATCTTCACATCAACAAGGCTATCAGTGTGGAACTCTCCCCGCCCCCAAAATAATTTTGAACTCTACCATTTGTTGGAGAAAGTCATTCTCTTTAACTACAAAAAGAAATGGCACAAAACAAATCAATTATCGTGGCCGTAACCGTAAGAAGAGAAGGAAGAATGTCTAAGAGCATCTCATTCATCCATTAGACAAGAGGCCTTCCTTCGGATGGGTAATTTGCTCCTGCTGTAGTTCGGCATATCAATTTCTGAATGTTTTAACAAAATCAGAGAAATGTGTTTTCTTTCTCACTCTTGCTCCCTTCTCCTGCCAATAAAATAACATGTAGACAGAAGAGGAAGCTTTTACCGCATTTATTTAATCTCTCCCTTCGACACGTAATCTGTAAAATAGATTTAATTCCTAAGAGACTGGAATATTCTCAGACTTCATGCACGATCCATAAGGTTTTTCACAATCATCCATAGAGGGTGTGCATAAAAGTCTATCACAGATGAGATTAACCAGTGGTGAGATTCAATGTTTTTTTTTACTACTGGTTCTGTGGGCGTGGATTGGTGGACATGGCAGGGGAGGGATACTGTAAAATCTCCAGTCAGGGGTGGGATTTGACAGTTTTCTAAACCACTCAAAATTTCTGCTACCGGTTCTCCAGAATGGATCAGAACCTGCTGAATACCACCTCTGAGACTAACCCAGATAAGGTATAATGTGTCATATGTAAGACTATTTTTAAGGAGGTGTTTCCTGTCTTCTGTGTGATGTCCTTCAGTTTTTTGAAAATGTGCCATATTCCATTCCCAGTCATCATCTCTTCCTTCAGATCTATAAAGCATTCCCTCCTGCTGTTCATCCAAGTTACTAATAAAAATATTGAATATTAGTAGGAGGCCGAGGTAACCAAATGTTACAATGCCCAACTGAATATCTCCAGTTTTATGAGCATCTACTCATATCTACTACTTGAATATGGTCTTTGACCTCCTATGTGTACATTTAATTCTCATTCCATTCAGCTTCCATTTAAGGAGCTTGCTACTCAGAATATCAACACACACAAATATTTATATACACCAGCTGGGTGACCTAGGGCTAGTCTCTCTCTCTCAGTCAAGCTCACCTCACAAGCTTGTTGTTGGGGGAAAAAAAGAAGGAAGGTGCGTTAGATATGTTCGTCACCTTATTTGTAAAAGCAATAAAGGCAGGATGTAAATAAATTCATTTATAGCTCATTCAAATTGTTGTCAAGCATGATTTTCATGGGAGGGTTCTCCTTTTGAAATTTATATCTGATCATAATGACATGCATTGTCATAAATTATATAAAGTTGGTGTTTTTATGAAAAAAAAATAGACACACAAGGTGTGAGATTATAATAGCAAGTTTTATCTAGCAAAGTACAAATAAGCACCCTGATGAATTGCAGGATATTCAGTAGGGAGAATCTGATTCAAAATCCAGAAGACGTTTATCTCCTTTGTTGGGGAAGAAGAACGTGGCTCATGGAAATGCAAGAGGAAATGCAATATATTTAGTCCCCCAAAATGATATTTTCTTTTTTCTCTTTTCCATGTTGGCCTTGCAAGTGCTAATACAAGGGGTCCATGACTTACGACAGTTTGTTTAGTGATATTACAAAGTTACAATAGCACTGAAGAAAGTAGCTTCTTGGTCATGCGATCGCTCTTTATGATCTTCTGACAAGCAAAGTCAATGGTGAAGCCAGATTCACTTAACAACCATGTTATTAATTTAACAACTGCAGTGATTCACTATACAACAGTGTCAGAAATGTCATAAAATGGGGCAAAACTCACTTAACAAATGTCTCATTTAGCAACAGAAATTTTGGACTCAATTATGGTTGTAAGTCAAGGATTACCTTTCAGTTTAATATGCCCAAATAAATGCAAGCGTGATCATTGTAAGGCAGGGGTGTCAAACTCACGTCATCACGGTGGCATCACGTGACCTATCAGGATTTTTTCCCCCTTCGCTAAACCAGGCGTGGCCTTGGTCAGCACATGACGCATTCGGCCCATGGGCCGGGAGTTTGACACCCCTACCTTAAGGGCATATTCATGTTTAAGTTTAAGCCACTTTATTAGTAATAATGCAGTAACAAAAACATTAGTTTTATCTTATTTTGAAACTACACAGAAAAGGACTGGTATATTAACCCTTAGCAATAGATTGACATAATGTGCATAGAACAAGAGAAGCTGGAAATAGTTACAGTAAGCAAAGTAAGAAGTGAAGATGGAAGGGTAATGAAAGGACCAGCTTGGATGAGCATTGCTGGAAATCCAGGAGTTGCCCTAGCAATGGGCACAATCATGAAAGACAGTGACTCAGATAGTCTCAATCTGGTAGCTGAGAATTCTACTGGTGTATAGCCCAGTTCAACAGGAGGGAAATAGGTTGGGCTTTTGACCTCCATGAGAACATAAATAAACAGAAAGTGGCTTGGATGTCCCAAAGGTCTTTTTTCAAGAGGCAACTGGACTTTCTAGTTTTTCTTTGAAGACGTTTCACTCAGTGGTGGGATTCAAAAAATTTTACGACCGGTTCTGTGGACATGGCTTGGTGGGTGTGGCAGGGGAAGGATACTGTAAAATCTCCAGTCAGAGGTGGGATTTGCCTGTTCTCTGAACGACTCAAAATTTCTGCTACCGGTTCTCCAGAACTGGTCAGAACCTGCTGAATACCACCTCTGGCTTCACTTCTCATCTGAGAAGCTTCTTCAGTTCTGACTGGATGGTGGGGAATGGAAGGATTTATACTCCTTGCCGACAGCAGGTCATTTGCATCCTTTTAGAGAGTCTTTGAGGCTACCTGGAGGTCTATCTGTCTCTTCAGGGTCACCTGAGTGGTGAAAATAGGCATGGAGCCTTCTTGGAATTGTTGAAAGGACTGTGTTGTAGACTGGAGATGACATTGTACCCCTCCCTCTCTGTTGAGAGAGGGCTATTCAATTTTGACATAGACGGCCTCTTTGATCCCTCTTTCAAACTAGCAGTCCTCTCTGTCCAAAATGTGGATGTTGCTGTCTTCAAAAGAGTGGTCTTTGTTTTTTAAATGCAGATCGACTGCTGAATCTTGTCCTGATGAGTTTGATCTCAGTTTGTGGTTTGGATGATTTGCAACAGTCTGTCTCACAACATTTCCGACTCTTAAGAGCAGCAGCAAGTAAAAACTGTATTTCCCAACTTTAGCCATTTTAAAACATGTGGACTTCAACTCCCAGAGCCCCAGGTAGCAAGTTGAAGTCCACATATCTTAAAATAGCTAAGATTGGGGAATATTAGCATAAAGGAAAGGAAACTGGTGGCCCTTTGTGCAAATACTTCCTAGTCCTAATGTCAATATGCCCTACCTGTAAACTGGAAACGTGCATTTTGCTTGCTTTTCACCAGGTCTTTGTGTTCCTCTGTTAACTGGTGTGTTAAGAGTTTTTTGTTAGAATCTCTAATGGTGGTAGATTGACAATACTTTATAAAGTTTTGCATTCAGTACTGTAGCTAATTGGCTCCAGCCAAGCTCTTTTTAAACTCATTCTTGATACCACCAACACTCAGTACCTGTTTCTATTTCTTTACAATTAGGGAAGCAGTGAAGAAAGGTCTACAACCTAACCTATGGCCTAAAGCAGGGTTTCTCAACCTCAGCAACTTTAAGAGATGTGGATTTTAATTCCCAGAAGCAGTCTGGGGAATTCTGGGAGTTGAAATGCATACTCTTGAAATGCATACCTCTTCAAACTTGTTCTAAACCAGGTGTCTCCAAACTGGGCAACTTTAAGACTTGTGGACTCCAACTCCCAAAATTCCACAGCCAGCCACAATTTTTAAAATTGCAGTTTGGAGACTACTATTCTACAGCATATTCAGTGCTTTCTCCTCTAACTACATATAAGGGGGGAGGGGGGAAGGGCAAGGAACAATTTCTCTCTTCTGGGAAAACCTTGGGAAAATTAACCTAGATGGACATCTGTTAGATTTTCATGAAACTCAAAGCTAGAATTCACTTTTGCAATCACTATTCTGAAAGAGTTCAAGAAATGAAAGGTAGTCATTAACGATATGGAGCATCTGGCAAGCTTGTTATGTTCTTGAATGGATAGAAGAGAAGGCTTGGAAGAAATCCAGAACCCTTAAACACTTGGAAGCTTAAATAAACTATTCACACAACTTCTACAGTCACATGGGATTATGTTCCTGAGCATAATCGCTATGGATATTCATTTAATTCCTCTGAATTTTTTAATGTCACCTTTCAGAGGGAAAACAAACAAACAAACAAACAAGCAACCCTCTCATGACAAATCATAACCAATATCATGGCAATATCTCAAAAGAATAAAAAGAAATTGCAGTTTAAATTAAAGGAGCATTTAAAACACCCTTGTTCAGTTCAGCAACTGCAGAGAACACAAAGATTTTCCCATAACTTAAAAACTAATTTGGCATCTTTAATTAAAATTCTAATGATAATGACAACAACAAATATGTGTCCTTAAGGTCTATTTCAAAGTAAATAAATATATACTAAAGGAAAGAGCTACATATATTTGATGGCATCCCCAGAGAAGTTCACCGTTTTCTGCCTAAATTTCTGATGGCAAAATCAACTTGTTTGATCAGGGACAAAATAAGTATTTTTTTATAAAAGACTTGAAGCTTTTTTTATGGACATTTTGCCGAAAATTGGAAAAAAAAATGATTTCTGGATTTGCTGATTAAAAGAGTTGAATATGAGATGGGGGAATTGTGTGATAGAATCTTAAAAACATGAGGAGAGATAATTTGATTTGTAACTGCTGTAATCAGAAGTAAAAAAAATTTTTTGCCTTGATTTGTATTATTTCTCATTTTTCTTATATGTTTTTTCCTTAATTTTGTTTTAAGGATGTTATTAAACATACTTTATCTTTTACTCGTGTAAAAATCATCCCTAAAATAAACATACAGTTACAGGCCAAGTTTGTAACAGACATATAGAAAGGATACCCTTCCCTAGTTTTTTCAGCTATAAAGGTAATGGAGGACAACTCTATTTGCCAGATACTGCTAATGCAATCTTGCAATAAAGCAGAATTAGTTCGCCTGGGTGTGCTTGCTCTCTTGACTCCCTCACAAGGTTGACTCTGTATCTTCCTAAGCTGCTTTTTTCCTGTATCACTCAAAAATCCTAAGGGCAAGTTAACCAGCTCAACCCTGATCTTAATTAATTGAGCTGGCAGCTGCTACCTGCAATTGACAAGCCTAGTCAACTTCACACGGAAGGCTTTTGTTTGCCCCTAAGCTGCTGGTGGCTGGCAACCAGGAATGTGCTAGGCAAACAGCCAGGGCTAGCACATGCTTTTCAGTGTGCATTTCTCATGGTCTATCTCCTTACTCTATTCCAACCTTTCCTCTCCAGTGTATGTAAATGCAAACATTAATTCTCTTCTTGCTAGTTATTCCAGCTCCCAGATGAGCATTACAAAGGGCAGGAAGTGAAGGAAAAGGGCTATAAATTAACCCCTTTATCCAGCTTCCTCGTGAGTTGAGTTCCAGAAACCTTCCCTGTCATTTGGGCTCACCTGGCTATTTGGGGTTGTTTCTTTCTGACATTGTAAAGCAGGGGTGACACCTCAAGGCCCAGGGTCCAGATCCAGCTGCAGAGTGCTTAGATCTGGCCCAAGGGCTGCCCTAGAAACAGCAAAGGACCAGCATGCAGTGCCTCTGCCAGAAAAAATGGAGCTCAGGAGGGCTGCCTGCAGCCCTCCTGAGCTATGTTTTCAATGGCAAGGGGCTGCAGGAAGCCATCACACCCAAAAATGGAGCTTGGGAGCCCATTTTCACTGGCAGACCATTTGGGCCATCACAGGTGCCATCACACACTCTGGCCATGTCCACCTTCTTCCCGAGGTCAAACACAACCCTGATGCAGTCCTCAATGAAATTGAGTTTGACACCCCTGCTGTAAAGCAAAGGAAACTGCAGTAAAACCATAAGCACAGCCACAATCATGTGATATTTCACTTATTGACCACAACTTGCTTGATGATCAAGTTATCGGTCTTACTTGAGATCACTAAATGAGGATTATGTTAATAAAAATATCCCACTCTGTTTATTATCATCTATATTCAAAGTAGAGACCAACTGATACATGAGATACAGAGAAGATACGATCCATATTGAATTTAATGGGTCTTAGAAAGATGGCTTGAAGTGATCGTATCAAATAAATGACTTCAATTGATTAAATGTTGCTTCACTAATTCATTCACTAGAAGTTCTCTTTAATTGCCATGTGAGAGCTGCTTTATTGTATATCCAGCAACCAATTTACGTACCAGCACTGGAGCTCTTAAAGTAACCTTTTAATGAATTTTCTTCTATTTTCTTTTTGTTTCTCCAATTCTTTCTTCCCAGCATGGCCACAAGAGGCATCTGCATTTTCTTCTGGGTAACAACTTAATAATAGGTGTTGTGTGTGTACATGGGTGCCAAGACTTTCTCTTCAGGGAGCAGGGAATGTGGATATGTGTTGCCAATGTGTGTTGCCATGTCTATATGTTTTGTCCTCAAGAGCTAATCAGAGAATGCAGATGTGTGTATGTTTGTGCATATATCCTTTATATCAAGGGGAACAGTCAAGGGTTGAAGATAATTGTTGTCCATGTACATGTATGTTAACATAGACACACATACCTTCCTATGGGGACTAGTCAGGGAGTGTAGATACACTCTATGCGTGAGGGTTTAATTAGGGTGGATACCTATTTGTTACTTGTGAGTTTGGATGAGATGTTGTGCTTGCCATCTTTTAGATTGTGACACATATACAACAACAAGACAAATGCCTCCTCTCTTCAACCTTAATGACCAACCCAAGTTTCGTACTTTCCTACAAAAAAAGAAAAGGTGTCGCTTCAGCTTGTAAATAAAAATGTCTTTTGGTGTCATATCCAAAGGGCAGCTTATTTAGAAATGTGTATCTAAAAAAATGCAAAGTTCTTTAACTTAGGTTGGAAGGAGAGTGGAAGATAAGTAGAGGAGGACTAGAGAATATAAATGAGTTTGCAAATAAACTAAGTAAATTCTCTGCATCTTCACTGCTGAGGATGCATGGCAGATATATTTGTGTCTCATCTGACCTCTGCTGAATCATGGTGGGGAGAGATGCTAGCCCAATCCTTACTGACAAACGGAAAATAAACATTATCACCAAAGCTGGATGACATCCATCTTGAAGCCCTTAAATAGTACTGATCTTCCAACATAAATTACACCCCATCCCCCAGACCAACTTCTCTACCATAAGACAGGCTAAAAATGGGCAAACATTTGTTTTTCAAAGAGCTGAGATAGGTGTGGAGAATCAAACCAATCACCATCCATAAATGATAATTAAAACCTATGTGTGTTTTTTCTGAGTAAATTGCTGGGATACTTTTGAAATTATAAAGTGGGTACAAGGAAGAAGAAAATTCATTCCAGATTTTTTGTAACATAATGCCTGCTCATCTTTTAGATTTGAGAGGGGCAACAAACACAAGGAACAATCTGGTTAACCCTGCTACAAAAATGCCTAAGCAAGTTGGCATGGTAGATTGGGCAGAGAAGGGACAGAAAGTAGGAACAAGCTCTTCTTGGCATGGATTATCCTCCCTGCCTGGGGCAGTGAGCATTATTCTGGATCGTGAGAAGGACACTGTAGTCCTCACCATATATTTTTAGGTGGTCCAAACAAAAGGGGGCAGCAAAAGATCATCCAAAGCTGGAGGAGCGGATCTTGAAATGATAAATACGGTGCCGTGAATACTCGCAGACATCCTGACCAGGGAAAATAAAAGAAGAGATGATCCTGATGTCCTATACATGATGAAGGGATTAGATTGGCCAGGAGAGGTGGTGGCAGCAGAGACACATGTCTCGGTAGAAATGAAACCCCAGAGTTTGGCTGCTGTGGAAAAAGCAAAGGACACATTGAGGATGATCTAAAACTTTTAAAACTGCCAGAGTTTGTGAAGCTTTGCTACGACACTCTTACTCTATCCAAAGTTCATTGAGCCAAGATAGCATTAAGAATGGCTCTCGTTCTCTTCTTTTCTTCCTCCTACCTGGCTCTCTGTTCTTTCTTTAGCCTCTTTTTTGAACATTATTTTATTATACTTCTTTTTCTTGTGATGAAATATAAATATTAAGACCCTGAAACCGCCAAACTACTTATTTCTCAAGAGAGGCTCTCAACCGATCTCAAAGCCTACTTTGAAAGTTGCCAACTGGTTTGATTACACGCTTCACATCCATGGTGGGGGGACGGGGAGGGATACCTCCTTTTGTGGGGGGAAAAAGGAAGATGTAAACTGCTTTTTAAAATGCAATGAAGCAATGAGTTTGGAAAATATTGGGTGTGGCAATTATTTTTCTTTTTTTAAAAAAAAGAGGGAAACTTGGACGCTTCTTCATTTTTAAAATTTAGTTGTATTGTTCCTTCTTCCAAAACTTACAATGAGCTTGGAAAATTATTATCCAGCATTTCTGCAAATGAAAGCTCAACCCCGCCAGCCAGCTAATGAATCAACCATAAAAACTGCCTCCTTGGTAGATCTTCAAAGGCCTCTGGAAGGAAAACAAATAGCGTGGTTCCCCCTTTAGAGACAGCAGGCTAAACCTGAGCGCCATCCTTTGCGAGGCCACATGGGGAGAAGAGAACATCGATTAGCTGGTGGGAGCAATTGGGGAGGGGAGAGAAAGGGAGGGGTACCCACACGGCAATGTTAGGGTTGACTTTGTTTGAAAGCAGCATAAATCCTTTCTCTCTCTCTCATTCTAACACACACAAAAAAAACCCAAGTGCCAAATCACAATTTGAAATGAGATAAAATCTTCTTTTGCAAAAATTAATACCGTGGATTCATTAAAAAACAAAAAGCACGCATGTAGCGTACCTAAATGCCAGTAGTAAAGCAATGGGACACTTATGGTGTCAATAAATGACAAACTGATTATTGTTAAATGTAGGCAGGAGGATAATGACAGCCTTCATTTACATATGAATATCACGCCGTTGATAGAGCTCGGGAATGGCTGCTCTTTTCCTCCAGCAGTTGTCAGAATCTTTTTTCTCTCTCTCTTTCAGTTATTAAATTCATCCCATCCTTGGGTAATGTGGGTTCACCTTCGTGGGTGGCTACAACATTTATGTGCCTGACAGATGAAAGAAGCTTGGATCTCCACTGTTATGGGACTTTGAGGTTCAGTGATTACCTTGCTTTGAAAACCAGTGGTGAGGATGAAAATTTGGAAGGCCACTTTAAAGTCCAGATTCAGTCGTCTTATAGAAATGTCTCACTTTGGAATTGCAATTACAGGTAGTCCTCGGCTTGCGACCACAACTGAGTCCCCAATTTATGTTGCTAAGTGAAACCTTTAAGTGAGTTTTGACCCATTTTATGACCTTTCTTGCCACAGTTGTTAAGTGAATTGCTGCAGTTGTTATGTTAGTAACACAGTTGCAAAGTGAATCTGCCTTCCCTATTGACTTTGTCAGAAGGTCACAAAAGGGGACCCTGCAACCGCCATAAATATGAGTCAGTTGCCAAGCGTCTGAATTCTGATCACATAGCCATGGGGATGCTGCAACGATTGTAAGTGTGAAAAATGCCATAGTAATTTTGACCAGTCACTAAATGAGTGCATTTGCACCAAGACAAATTCCTTGTGTGTCCAATCACCCTTGGCCAATAAAGAATTCTATTCTATTCTATTCTATTCTATTCTATTCTATTCTATTCTATTCTATCCTATCCTATCCTATTCTAGTCTAGTCTAGTCTAGTCTAGTCTAGTCTAGTCCATTCCATTCTATTCCATGAATGGTTGTAAAGCGAGGACCCCCTGTATTTTGTTGTTGGATCATACTATGATTTTGTTTACTGCAAAATGCTCTGTTGCATTTGGAGGGATTTTCCTGACTATTCTGTTGAGCAGGGACCCTGGATCCCTGCCCTGGACTCCCACCCCGATGACAACACAGGTTCTGTGTGATAAAATCAAGACAGAATAGTGCCAGAAACAGGATGTTGGATGGACCTGTTGTCTTAGGTATCAAGATTTGTCTTCACTCATGGGCTCCATATCTTCTCACCTCAGTTGACCCTAAGACAAAGGTTTTCCACTGAGGTTACCAAGCCATGCCATTAGAGTGATCAGAAACCAGAGGTTTTGTTGGGGAATCCACTGCTTTTAGCAATGTCTTCCCCAAATGATTTCAACAACAGCACCCATTTCTACCTCTTATCCAGGACTGTCAAACTCCCAGCTCGCAGGCCTCATGCGTCATACGCTGGCCATGCCCACACCTGGTTTAGCAAAGGGGGGGGGGGAAGTCCTGATATGTCACATGACGCTACTGTGACGACGTGAGTTTGACACCCCTGCTCTTCAGTCCTAATTCTAGAGATTTGGGGAGTTTTACAATTGATCTTATAATAAATATTCAAGTTTTACAGCAATGCCTTACAGCAGGGATGTCCACCTTGGCAGGTTGAAGACCTGAGGATTTCAACTTCCAGAATTTTCCAGTCAGCCATGCTGCCTGAGGAATTCTGGGGGTTGAAGTCCACAAGTCTTAAACTTGCCAAGGTTGGATATCCCTGCCTAGAGAAGGACTCTAATAATCTAAACATAACTACTGAATTCAGTAATACCCAATCATTAGTTTGTCTTTTATCAGTTATGGATGAACACAATATGCTAAATTTATGTATTTGTTTGTTTTTTAGTTTTTCCCATTTCTTAGCTATCTATCTCCCTCAGATTTAAATTTAAAGCCAGCAACTTCTCTAATGACTAATTTGGCATGTTGTATAAAAAACAATCAAAATGCAAAATGGTTTGATGTGTTCAGTTCTTCCCATTTTTACTTGAAATTCCTGTCTAAATGGAAATAATTAATTGGGTTTTTCAGCTGACAAACTCAAGCTAGGAGGCAGTCAATTCAGGTCAGCAATGGCTATGTTGACATTCAAGTCTTAAGTCCTAATATATGTCACTAGACTAGACTATTTTCTTTTACTTTTTCTATTAGGCGCTACTATGGTTTATACCCCTTCTAACAAAACTAAGCTACCTTTAAAATCCTTCACATATTTTCCCTCCGCACAACTTCAGAGCTTTTGAATGGGGCTGTGAAAAATGTCACCCCAGCTCTATGTTAAAAGCATTCATTTTTAACTGATTTTGTTTGAATGGTTTCAATTATTGTGGGTTAGGGTTAGGGTTAATTTAATCTTATTGCCTCCTATATTGTATTGTCCACATTTCAAGCTGGCGCTTTATTTTTCCATACACTAAATAAATAAATAAAATTATTGTGATATTGTTTGCTGTCATACAGAGTCAAAATGGCTTAAGATGGATGGCTCTCGAAATTGAATCAACAAGCAAATAAAATGATCACTATGTATGAAGAATAGCATTTATACTTAAGCATAAAAGTACTATCAATATGGACCCAAATTACTCCCTTTTAAAAAAAAGTGGGTACCTGTGTAGAACATAGTTCAACAACCTATGACAGGAAACAAGAGCTTCCTGATTTGTAGACTCTTATATAAATACAAATTTTATTAAAGTTTTACAAAACACATAACAGAATAACGGAGTTGGAAGGGACCTTAGAGGTCTTCTAGTCCAATCCCCTGCTCAGGCAGGAAATGCTGTACTATTTCAGACAAATAGTTGTCCAGTCTCTTCTTAAAAGCTGCACTGGTGGAACACCCATAACTTCTGGAGGCAAGTTATTCCACTGATTGTTTCAACTCCCAGCAAATATCTCCTCAGTTCTAGGTTGTTTCTCTCCTTGATTAGTTTCCACCCATTGCTTCTTGTTCTGCCCTCAGGTGTTTTGGAGAATAGCTTGACTCCCTCTTCTTTGTGGCAGCCCCTGAGATATTGGAACACTGCTCTCATGTCACCCCTAGTCCTTCTTTTCATTAAACTCGACATACCCAATTGCAGCAATTGTTCTTTATATATATTTAGCCTCCAGTCCCCTAAACTTCTTTGATGCTCTTCTCTGCACTCTTTCTAGAGTCTCAATACTCTGTTAATACCATGGCAACCAAAACTGAATGCAGTATTCCAAGTGTGGCCTTACCAAGGCATTATAAAATGGTATTAACATTTCACGTACTCTTGATTCGAACCCTCTGTTAATGCAGCCTGGGACTGTGTTGACTTTTTGGGTAGGTGCAGCACATTGCTGGCTCATATTTAAGTGATTGTCCACTGGGACTCCAAGATACCTCTCACAGTTACTACTATTGTATCAACACAAACTAATAAAGAACAGAAGCAAGCAAGTAGGAAGAAAAGCAAAAGTGCAGAAAGAATAAAGCAATACAAAGAAGCTTCCGATTTCATTGACAGAAAATGAGAACGCATTTACAAAAGTCTTTAGCATTTTTTTTAAAAAAAAACCTCACTTTTTCCTACCGGTATTATCCTTTTTTTTCCCCTGATCACCAAAACCACCAGTGCATTTTTTTTCCTGTTTCGTGCAAAAAGTTTACAAGAGGTTTCCAGTTGATCATAAATATTGTGGGTTTTTTTCTCTAATAAAAGAGGTTAATGAATATTTGGCCATTTGAACAAGCAGCCTGTGGTGAGATAAAATATTATCCCTTTTTAATATTTGCCTTGTAGCAAATGGATGGTTTATCTGCTTAGCCCTGGTCACCTCATGTCTGTTGACTATACCTTCTTGTCTACAGAGGCTGGGAAAGAAGGCGTGAGTGAGTCTTTCAATCTTTGCAGTGCAAGATCTCTAGTTATCTTTCACCAGTGGTGCTTCTGAATGTCAGTTTGTTCCCTTCCAAAAGTTCTTTCTGCTGGTCATACAGGTATATATTTGCCAATGGCCTCCTTGGTTCATTTTGCCTATGTGGTTTCTCAAATATGTCTGGGGTGGGAAGATCTGCGCTCAATAGCATGGCCTCTTTCAAAGGTCTCTCCCTGCCAGAACCTTGTCAGCCTCTGGCTTTCACAAAAGCTCAGGAGAGCCTCATGGCCAGCAGTCCTGCTTGGCCGCCCTCCGAGCCCAGGATGTAAACTGTGTGCTGATTGTCAGGGCTACTCACCTGGTCTAACCCAGCTCATCAACAGCCCACTGTCAAATGGGACCTTAAGATGGAAGCTGCTGAAGTATCTATCCAGGGCATAGCCAGCCAAGCTTACCGGCATAGGCATATTTTCGTTAAAGAAATAGGCACTGTCTGTGGCTGAAGGGTCTGAGCTGAAATCAACATCAACATCAACACTGCAAGGACACAATATTTTCTCTCCTGATTACAACATGCTCATTTAGTTTGGAATTCCTCGGCTGCCTGAAGACTACAGGCCAGTGGCAGAGTTGTCTGTGTGCCAAAGCAAAGAGAAAGCACAGTGTGTGTACTCCTGCTCTGCTAGAAAGCAAAGGAGTTGTTTGGAGGCGATGTTTGCAGGAGACACATTCGAGGTAGCTCACCCAACCTGAAAGGCAAAGATCAACCATGTACTATGACAAAAGTAGCCAAGGGCCATCGATATCAGGAACAACAAAGACCTGTGAAAATGACCTAAGGCAACACAGGGATTTAGGATTGGTTTTGGAAGAGAAGGCACATGTGTTAGTTAGCATAGGTGTTTGAACTTCCATTCCCAAGATTTTTAAAAAAATCTTAGAAATGCTCAGGAACACAAAGAAATGTTGACATTCTCCTGGCTTGACAAACCTTCAAACAAGCATGTCTCCAAAAGTTAAGTAGTAAAAAATCAAAGTGTTGTGTTATAAAAATACTGTCTTACATTGCTTTGCCATCAACGGTTTCTATTATTAGATTTTTCTTCTTTTATCATTTCCCATCTTACATATTTTCTCTCAGAATTCTGGCTGGCTCTATCTCTCTGTCACAAACATACTCAAGATCTGATCCAGCACAAGCTTAACAGAATATTATAATTTTCAAGCCAGGACATAAATGACGGTGAACATCAAGTGTTCGTTTCTTCTTATTCTGTTTCATGTACCAAAGAAGGAGATTGAAAAAGCTTATTCCTGTCTAATTTCTACCTTCCCTGCTGCCAACTTGAAATGCTATATCCACCTCTTCTTGAGTTGGCAGATAATTATATCAACATGTTATTGTCCTGATTGGGATCTCTTTCTACCTGGGTTGCCTCTGTTCCCAGTCAGTGCAGACATGCCAGAGACCTGTCAATCAGACTATTGTAAAACACAAGTTTAGTGTTCTTTCAGAAATATGCTAAAGCCGCATTTATAAAACAGGTCTCAAAGTTGTGTGACTGCTGCCGAAGGTATTGTCAGGCATTTTGTGGGTGAATATCTCTATGGAACAAAGGGGAGAGGGTCTCTGTTAGCCAGATCATACATGGCCTTTTTGGAGGACACGTCCTTGGTGAGGATGGGGAAGAAGCAGGGAGGATGGGAAAGAACTGGGGCCAGAGACACCCGGCAGTCCTACTGTTGGAGATTCCAATATTTCAGACACCACTAACTTCACTATTGCTTGGACAAACCCAGCAAGTTCTCAGGCCCCCTGGCCACATCCTCTGACAGTCTCTCAGAGGTTAAGTTCCCCTAGTCCTAGGTAGAAGCACCTAAAGATGATTCAGGAGCAGAGAGCTGAACTTCATCAATCTCAGAGGCTAATGGAAAGAGAGGGGAGCATTAAGAGAAGAGCAAATTCTGCAGTGCCTTTATGACGTGTCTCAATTGTGCACTTGACAGAAGCTCAGACTGGCTTAATTTATCATATACCCTTCTGGGGAAAAGTGCTCAGAACGTATTTTCTAAATTCAGATGTGACCCCAAGTGTTTTGGACCCTGGATTTTGTTTCACTTTGCCTCTTACCTCCCCTCTGGATTTGTCATCTGGTTGACTGTTTATTGGTTTCAATCCATGCTTGCCCTGTTTGGCCATGAACATAGGATAGCCTCAAGGCCAGGGGTGTCCAACTTTGGCAACTTTAAGACTTGTGGACTTTAACTCCCAGAATTCTCCAGACAGCATGGCTGGCTAGGGAATTCTGGGAATTGAAGTCCACAGGTATTAAAAATTGCCAGAGTTGGACTCCCCTGCTCAAGGCCTAGGAAAATACTTTTTCACAGGCTGCTTATTCTCTACTAACTGTGAAACAGCCTGAGCTCACTTATCTCTGGCTATGGTAGATTTATAGCCTGCTAATTTACATTCTAACAGTCAGGCAAACCTGCCCAAAAACCCCAGGCCAAATTCACTACAGAAGTCAGAATCCAGCAACTCCAGAAAATTCACCCCCTCTTAAATCTCTGAATTACAGCAGGTAAAAAAAATCAAATAAATAAACAAAAGGCTTGATAGTTAGTTTTCCTGAAGCTCATGTTGAGCTTCTTAATTAATCTTTTCCAGAAACCCCCACTTTCACCTTCCAAAGCCCCCAAATTTATTTCTCAATTGACAAACTTCAAAACTCCTGACAAAAACTGAGGTTTACCAAAAACACTAAATTCAGCA
Organism: Pseudonaja textilis; assembly: GCF_049901715.1. Lineage (NCBI taxonomy): Eukaryota > Metazoa > Chordata > Lepidosauria > Squamata > Elapidae > Pseudonaja > Pseudonaja textilis. The sequence goes on along the minus strand of NC_141991.1, from coordinate 123,449,917 downwards.
TGTTGTACCGCTGGGCTAGCCCCTCTTTTTATAGCCATAAATAATTCCCTGCATTTTCCCGAAGATTACCTTGTCTCTATCTTTCCCCCAAAATGTAGAAAAGGTGATTAAAAAAAGGTTGCAAACTATCAGCCAATTAAGTCTTGTACCCACGAGCACCAATTATATGCCAGGTATTACAATCTCTTGGATTAGAACTCCTTTGAGAACTTACTGCACCCTCTCTAATTCATTGGAGTATAAGGAGGAGGAGGAATTGCCCAATCACATGTGTAAGTTTCTATTATTGCAACCAAATTCAATAAAAATGGTTTTAGCCTTCCTCTGGAGTCAGTTGCCTGGCCTGGTCCACCTAATGTTTCCAACAACCATGACAAAAGTCAGGTTGGCCAACCTAGTGGTGCTCAGTTGTATGTCAAATAGTCAGACAAGTAAATGGACCAAGAGTCAAGCAGGGGAAAGATAGTATAGCTCCAACATCAAAAAAATATATAGTGATAAGCGAAGCAATGCCAAGTCTTCATGGATGGGGACATTATTTAATTGAATAACTGAAAGCTTATGAAGGCTTGAAGGTATTACTCAACAAACAAGGCCAAATGTCTCTCTGTTGATCACCACTGAATTGCGTTGCTCTGGTTGGGCTCACTCAGGACAGTGCAGAGACATGGTCAGATTTCAGCTTCCCCTGGGATCAGGTAATTTATACCAAGGCTGTCAAACTCACGACCTGCACACCGGATACTCACGCACTGGCCACGCCAATTCCTGGTTTAGCGAAGGGGGGGAAGTCGTGATATGTCACATGACGCTGCTGTGATGAGTTTGATACCCCTGGTTTATACCTACCTGGAAGGTTAGGCTCTAGCAACAAAAGTCACCTCCACCATTGAGGGGAGGAAGAAAGAGGCTGTGTTCTCTCAAAAAATATTCTCTGCGGCATTTTTCAGTTTTTAAAAAGCTAAGACAAGATCTCTGCATGATAATCTCACAAACAAAGGTGTTCTGTGGCTACTGTCAGCCACTCAAGATAAAATTAAAGAGAAAGCATCAGTATCCCTGGAATTTGTCCTTGAGGCTGAGATAAAGAGACTGTGTAGGCCCTATGACTTCAAGGGCCTATTAACCAGGGCAACAACATCCAAACTAAAAGAACTTGCCCAGTACAATTCTGACCACAGAGAGTAGCACAAGGTTTTTTTCAAAAGTCTCAGAAGCAAAGAGTCTGCCTAAATTATCACTGATATAAAAGTTTTTATACAGCCTGATTTCATACCTGCCAGTTGAATGCAGTGTTTTACAGATGGAATCCATGCGGATGGGACCCTGAAGGCCAACAGTAGTAAAAAGGGAAAGGAGAGAAGTTGGAAGACCATTAAAAGAAAAATAAAAGCAGCCATGAAATCAGCAGGCATAAGCTGCTGTGTCACCTCCGGATGTGTTGCGTACTTGAAATTTCCCTCTAACATATACCAGCATGTCTTAAGCTTCTTCTGTCAGGACCTCCTCCTATTTTAAAAATTATGGAGGACCTCAAAAGAGCATTTGTTTGAATAGATGGTTTTTATCAATATTTGCCAAACTACGCATCAAAGTTGATCAAGCCGCAGAATATTTATTGGTTGAATCATGTATAAATAAAGTGAAACCTATTAGATACCAATATAAATAAAATATTTTTTCATGAGCCCACCCTATATTGTTAACAAAAACAAGAATGAAAAGAGTGTCAACGTTTTCCATTTTTATTAAACTAATTTATATAGCCACCGAACTCTCACATAGTCACTCTTCCATACATGGCAAATAACTTCAGTTTTGTGGACCTTTGAGAGAAAGAGAGAGAGAGAGAGAGAGATATGGGGGAACCCCAGGAGAACACACTTTAAGAAACAGTGACTTAAGCCAACTTTCCTAAGATACAGACATTGTAGAGGTTGCAGTCTCATCTAGAGACTGTCTGAGTGGCAAAGGTTAAATTAAGACAATCATTTGATAGAGTTAGCAACTTGATAAATCCAGACTATCAAGCCTCTGTTTGTTCAACTGATACCACTCACGGTCTGCCTGGCTGTCTTCCAGTTGTCCTTGGCCTCCCTCAAATTACATTGGTTAGATTATGAGGCAGCAATCAACTTCTCAAAAGTACGATTTAAAGAAGCTGAATCCACCTTTAAGAAGAGAAAGAATAAGTTGATCAGTTTTAAAGCAGAAGCACTATACAAACAGCAGTCATACAAAATATAGGAATAAGTCTACTTTGTTCCTATATTTTGCATTACTGATATTTGTACAGTGCTTCTTTTTTATGGCTGATCAATTTATAGAATAGAGAGAGAGAAAAAATAATGGGATATGGGATAGCAATACACAGAGTACACAACTTTACCTCTTAGTTCCCTAAAGGTCTGAAGAACACCTTGGCTGAAAAAAACTACCAGGCAGAATAAGGGCCTTTCCCCCAGTATACTGAATTAAAGAGCTATCCACCCCATTTTTGAGTCAGGAGTGGCAGCCCTTAGCAGAGGTAATTCATGTCCTCCTTACTTCCTGGCAGCATTGCTACAATGTGCTCCACTTGTGCTTGCCCTTGTAGATGACAGAAAGGGTAGTCTTTCAGCTACATGGAGTCATAAGCTATAGGCAATAACTCACATCTTGAATTGTGCCCGGAATCAGGCCTATAGTCAATGCAGTGCCTGCAACATTATTGTTATATTACTAAAACCGCTTTCATCTACTGATAGGCAGGCTGAAATTTCTAAGTCATCTACAAGCCATAAATTACTACAGCTAAGGGCTGCCACTCTTGCACCACCCATAGGTGGGCAAGATCCATCCGGTCACAGATTCTACTACTCTTCTAGCGGTAGTTGTCCATCCAGGAGGATCCTCTAAGATGCAGACCTTCTCCTTCAAGAGTATAGCAATTAATCCAGAGCTACTGAAGGAGCCGGCAGAGGATCCAAAGTCTTCTAACTCACACAGCAAGCTTGTTTTGCTGAAATTATGCTTCCTGGATTTTTTTTCCAGCTCATCTAGATCCTGACAAACTCCAGACACCAAGACAGAATGTCTACTGCAACTTTAGCTGAAGGAATATATCTATGCATAGTTACCTCTACATACTGACTACCTCCCAACACAGTGCTCAGCAGTTAAGCTGCTGGGCTTGTCGGCTGGAAAGCCAGCAGCCTAGGTTTGAGACACAAACACACACTCCCGAGCATTGCATAAGAGTGAGTGCCCATCTTCACCTAGCTCCTGCCCACCTAGCAGTTCGAAACCATGCAAATGTGAGTAGATAAATAGGTACCACTTAGTGAGGATAAAACAGTGCCCCACAACATCATGTTAGCCACATAACTGTGGAAACATCTTTGGACAGCACTGTCTCCTGGCCTTGAATCAGACATGAGCGTCACAGCAATGACTAGTGGAGTAAATCTGCAGGGATTCATTTCCTTTCCCCAGTAATGGCAAGTAGATGTTAAAGAACATGGGGGAGAAAATAATGAATGACACCCCTCCCCAAAGAATGGCCACAAGCCTGAACATTTCTCCTTCACTCATATCAGCTGAAATTGCTCACTCAGAAAAAACAGGCCTCTAACTCATACAAGCAGCATGAGTAAGTAACATTAATAACTTATTGTTGGGCTAATGACATTATTCTGATAGCAAATGATCGTATTTTCAATGCAATGAAATGAGGAATGATCGCCCTGTGGTTAAATAGAAACGGGGACATGGTCTAAGCCAGCAAAGATGCCGCCCAAAATGTTAGCAGGAATGAACAGCAATATGTTACAGCACAGGTATTTTTTTCCTCTGATCAACTATGCACATTTTGCTTACAGAATGTTCCATTTTCCATCCAGAGGATCAGTATGGCTGATCCAAAACTTGGCATGCTCATTTTAAAGCAGGGTTTCTGTCAATGTCAATCAAGGGGAACTATGTGAATTAATGATACACAGAACTGACTCCAGGCAATTCAGAAATTTTGCCAATCCATATCAGTGTCCCTCAAACCAGAGAAACCACTCTGTGGCATATTGTAAAGTATGAACATTGTCATTGTGAGTTAAGCGTCATTCTAGCCAACATATCACGAGCTTCTTTAAGGAAATAGATTGTCATGAGCGTTATGCTGAATCCCATCATCTTCTTGAACAGACCAGATTTTTAATCTGGAAACACGTACCTTGCTAAGATCTTAGCTTGATAGTTAGAAGACTTTTGTCATCACAAATTCAGACATTCAAAGCATATATCTGGATGGCAACTGTCTGTGAAAGAAACTGACAATTCATGCCCAGACATGGCAGAAATGGGTAATGAGATTTATTTACCAGAAGACAATTTTCTTTCATTTTGGTTCTGCCCAATAGAACTGGAGGAATAGATGTAAAGGCTGCAAAGTCACAACCCGACAATCTCCCGCTTTTTCAAGCACTGTATCGTTCTGTGCCTCTTTACTGTCCCACAAGTACCTTCCATGGAGAGGCAAGAGTCAGATCTGAGCCCATGATTAACAGACTTTAAATGTTGGTTCATTTTCCAAGTTGGAGCCTCCTTTCAGAGAAGGAAGATAACTGTGTCCAGCCATCCACATGAGAAAAATATGTTGATAGAAATAGCAATAGCACTTAGACTTATATATTTATATAATAGTACCTAGACTTATGGCAATCAGCAGTCAGCAGAAGTAGCCTGCATGCTAACCACTGCGTCACCATGGCTCTAATCCACTGTTAATACAGGTAGTCCTCAATTTATGAGCATAATTTATGTTGCTCAGTGAGACATTTGTTAAGTGAGTTTTACCTCACATTTATGACTGTTCTTGTCACCTTTATTAAGGGAATCACACTGCAGTTGTTAAGTTAATAACCCAGTTGTTAAATGAATCTGGCTTCCCCATTGTCAAAAGGTCACAAAAGATGTTCACAGGATCCCGGGACATGCAACCGCCATAAATATGAACCAGTTGCCAAACATTCAAATTTTGGGCAAGTGACCATGGTGCTGCTACTTCACGATCACACGTAAGTTGGTTGTTGTTTTTTTTCAGTGATGTTGTAACTTCAGTCACTAAAGGAACTGTTGTAAATCGAGGACTACTGTATTTTTAAAACAAAGCCCTCCAGCCGATTTTCTCTGGGTATCCCATGGTGGGGCCCTTGCCACCAAGTTTGCTGTTCAGAAAGATGCGGGCTAGAGAGCCTTCCCAAGGGGAGCCTTTCATTAGAAATTGGGCTTCTGCAGCTTCCCCGAGTGCAGAAAGCTATCCGCCACCTTTGGCTTGGCGTCCGCCCTCAGCGCGCCTCACGAAGGCATCCTCCGAGGCAGGCGCGCGTTATTCCAGCAGCCTCGAATCCCCATTTGGCGCGCCCGCCTGTTCGATCAGCCCCTTCCATTGTTCGTCCGCCGTTTCTGGCCGAAACCATCGCCCCCACCCCACGACCTCACCCCCACCGCCAACGCTGCCTCGGCGGGGAGACGAGGGTCGGCTCTCCCGCTCCGGCAATTGAGCTCCCACCGAGGTGTCTGCTAATTGACTCCTTTCATTGCGGCGGGGCGAGGCGCGTCGGGCGGCGAGGCGGTTCCGCCGATTTGGCACGATCGCCCTCCCGCCCTCCCCGTTTGAAAGCGGGAGCCGAGAGGCAGGGGGCGCGGGCGATTATTCCCAGGGGCGGGCGAGGAGGGGGAAGGGGAGGGGAGGGCCCGTCGAGCGGATCCCCGTGGCTCGGCTCCAAACTGAAATATTGTCCTCCGTCTGCAGGACGTAAACACAGAGGCAAGCCTCCGATGCTGGCGCCAACTTAGGCGAGGGGAATGTGAATGGAAAAGGGAGATGGCGGGGCTGGGGGGCGGGGGGTGAAGTGAAAGGCGGGAATAGGATAGGATAGGATAGGGTAGGGTAGGATAGAATAGAATAGAATAGAATAGAATAGAATAGAATAGAATAGAATAGAATAGAATACTGTTGAAATTTAAAAAGAAACTTCACTCCCTCCCCTTCCCCGCAGCCCACATTTTTCGTCATTTCTTTCTGGTGACTTCGGGAACTCCGTAAATAATCTGGGGATTTTATATAAATAGACCCAGATTAGTTAACAGAAAGATCTACGAAAGAGCACCTAATGGCAGGACGCTTGAATGGGTGTGGGGGTGTGTGGGGGGGGGGGGTGTGGGCTTCTCTGGCAAGAAGCTCTTAAAGAAGCACTTTTCCCCACAACAACAACCCAGTGAGGTGGGTTGTGCTGAATGGTAAAAAAAAAAGTGTTCTCACGAATGAAGGCGTGTCTCGGGATAATTTTGAAGGATCCGATCTGGGTCCCTATAGAATAGCCCAAAGCATACATTCTGATAGAGAGAAGTTCCCTCAGGATGGGTTCCAGCACCAGTCCAAAAGCTCAGAAAACTAAACCTCTGGTCCTAGTGACCAACCAGATTGGATCCTGCAAAAAGGTATCCTGGCTGTAATAAAACACTTTAATATTGTTGCTAAGAAAACTGAAGGTTAGCCAGGAGAAATCAAGCTCAATCAGAAAACCATTTTTACCTTTCTAAAAATTGGAACAGTACACTGGAGGAGGATTTCATTGCCCAGTTGCTCATATGCACAAAAGTATACCTTAAAGATCAAGATTGTTAAAAGAATACAAAGTTTATTTGATCAAAGTAAAAAGAGACACGTTATTATCTCTCAGACTTTTGCTGACATCAGGCCTAACTGAGGAGGCTTTAAGGATTTGTTTATAGATAAGAAGTGAGATATGAGACAAAGAGATCATTTGTATTTTAAGAGAAGGTGATAAGTTACTACAATTGTCTATACTTGTGCTGTCAATTATATATTTTCTTTACAATATTCCTTTCTATTTTCTATTTTTCCCTTTTTTGCTTTTTCTATTTTCTTTCTTAGCCAATATTAGTTTCTATCTTTTTTATTGTAACAATTAATAAAATTATTATTTTTAAAAAAATACCTGTACCTGTCTTGCTTTCTGCTCAGATCTTTCTACCGATGTGTGGAAAATGGGGGACAGGCACCGTTTCTCAAATAAACCAGATTATTCTGACTATGATCTAAAGACAGATAAATTCCACGCATATTTATTTCATGGAAAGCCTGGTTGAATTCAGTGGGGCCTGTTGTGAGATGAGCATGCATAAAAATGCCATCTTAAGTACTTTGTGTCTCTTGCGTTGGAACTGAATGGTTTTAAGATCAAAGGAACTGACGAACCAAACCAGTGAGTTACATCTGCTGTTAGTGAGCTGTAAGCTATGCAATGGATATAATAAGATGGAGTTTGAGATTTAGAAAATGAAGAAAGAGGAATGAAATCCAATACCAAGAAACAAATTAGCAAAAGGGAATAGGTAGATAGCTTGATTGGTGAATCTGTCTAGCTTTATTCTAAAGCCGTCTAAGTTGGTGGCCATCATGATTCCTTATGGCAAATTCAACAAGTAAATATGTCATGTAAGGAAGTACTTTTTAAAATGGATTTGATATTTAAAGGTTGCCCCAGGACAATGCATGAAAAATGCATTTCAATGTATACACATATTGAACCCATACAGAAAGTCCTCAACTTACAACCACAAATGAGCCCAAAGTTTCCATTGCTAAGCAAGACTCATTAAGTGAGTTTTGCCCCATTTTATGACTTTACTTGCCACATTTAAGTGAATCACTTAAGTTAGTAACATGGTTGTTAAGCGAATCTGGCTTCCACATTGACTTTGCTTGTCAGAGGGTCGCAAAAGGGGATCACATGACCCTGGGACACTGCAACCATCATAGATACATACCAGCGTCTAAATTTTTATCTTTTTTTATCCATGGGGATGCTGCAATAGTCTTAAATGTGAAAAACAGCCATCAGTCGCTTTTTACATTGCCATTGTAACGTCAAATGTCCTTAAATGGTTGTAAGTCAAGGACTACTTGTCTAATGGTAGAAACTATGAAAATCCAAACTCAAAGTATCAATACATGCAACACCTGGAGAACATTAGATGAGTTCAATCCCAGTGAAGGGTTCAACAGACCAATGCATTAAATAAAATTGCTCCCAATAAAATCTTAGCCAATCTTTGGTCGTAATCAGGGCGGGTCTCAGGTTGCAACATCAAACCTTCCTCTCCACCCTTTCGTGTTGAAATCACGATCCAGCTTTCAATCAATGTGGATCCAGTACAAGGAATCTGAGGGGGCACCAACTTCTTTGCTTCAAGTAAAAAAATTCCTTCAGTCCATTGAAAATCCCATTGGGATTATTTTGGAGAAACATCCCATCCCTGTCCTGGGGTCTAAAGCTATAGAATGGAGTGCAAAAAATCTAAATTGCAGCAAAGGGATAAATAAAACTCTAGCTGTTTGTTGCCAGGTAGCAGTCATTCAGAATTTTGCAGCCCCACTAAAGAACTGAGACAATAGCTTGAAGCATGAGTAAGAGGAAGAAGTATCAGGGCTCGGCAATAAAAGGTAGCAGCCAGGGTCCAAAGTTGATTAGGGATATGAGCAGCTAAAAACTGAATTGATTAACTTGGAGGAATTAACAGAATAACAGCTAGAAGGGACCTTAAAGGTCTTCTAATCCAACCCCCTTGCTCAGGAGAGACCCTATATACCATTTCAGACAAATTGTTGTCTAAACTCTTCTTAAAAGCTTCCAGTGATAAAGAACCCACAACTTCTGAAGGCAAGCTGTTCCACTGGTTGATTGTTCTCACTGTAAGGACATTTTCTTCAGTTCTAGGTTGCTTCTCTCCTGGATTAGCTTCCATACGTTGCTTCTTGTCTTTCCTTCTGTTCCTTTGGAAAATAGGTTGACTCCCTGTTTTTTATGGCAGCCCCTCAAATATTGGAACTCTGCTATCATGTCAGCCCTAGTTGTTCTTTTCATTAGACTAGTCCTACCCAATTCCTGTAAGTGTTCTTCATATGTTTTGGCTTCCAGCCCCTAATCATCTTTGTTGCTCTTCTCTGCACACTTTCCAGAGTCTCTACAACCTTTTATATTGTGGTGACCAAAATTGGATGCACCATGAGTTATTAATAGAGAATTGGAGAATCATAGAGGCAATGGCTGACAATGCATATGGTGCTGCTTTGGGGGTGGCAGATCTCTTGAACCTTTAAAAACATGTGCTTCTCTGACTAACTCCACTTCTTTGAGCAATCATGGCTAACCCATAATCATGCAAGCTTAAATGGTATGAGTCATGGGTTATCTTTACAAAGAACTGAAACTCAGGCGCTATGATACATATCATCGGTGTGTTTTCCTGTTTTCATTGTATTGTATTGCATGGTATGGTTTTTATTCTTGGGTTGCTAAACCTCTCAGAGTTTGGTTTAAGATGAGCAGACATATAAATGAAATCAATATAGGCCTACAGAGTTGCCCAATCCTACGGCTGGACTGATTGTTGTACATTTAATGGAGGATGTGCACAAAAAGAAATGGGAAAAGTAGAGATTGTAAGCCTGCAGCCCAAGGATGTGTGCCTTTTTAAAAACTCAAGATGTAATCCTGGAAATAAAGTTAAAAGCAAGTTGAGGAGGGTTGTGGGGAAGGAAGGCTTGCTTTCCCTTTAGATGGATGCAAAGAGGCCCGATCAAGAGATCTGGTTTACTACAGTCATGCTTCATTATGGGGAACAAGAGAAGGGAGGGGGTGCCCAGTCCTCCTGTGACCAGGAGTGGAAAGCTCTTTAGGCCAAATATCTCCACTACCAGGAGTTCTCAATACAAATCCAGAGGGAAAATGGCAGAATGCCAAAATTCCTCATTGATTGACAGCATCTCTCAGAACTCCTATTCTTAAAGATTTCTTTCATCCCACCTTTATTGTTTTATAAATAACTCAAAGTGGTAAATATACCTAGTATTCCTTCTTCCTCCTATTTTCACAACAACAACAATCCTGTGAATGGGTTGGGCTGAGTGAGACGGACTGACCCAAAGCCACCCAGCCAGCTTTTGGGCCTAAGGCAAAACTAGAACTCTTCGTCTCCTGGTTTCTAGCCTAGTGCTTTAACCATCATTAGACCAAACTGATTCTTTATCCATCTATTAGTGAGGAACCAAACAGGAAGCAGGAAAAGTTATCTCAATATACGCCAGATTTATTTCGCTTTCCACACAATTAAATTCTCACTCTTCTTTATCAAGGCAAGAGGAACAATCGGGGACCGAATTTTTTTAAAAAACTAAGATGGTGGGAAAATGTTGATGACAGGAAAAAGTTCTAGTTAGAAGTTTGCTTTGAATCCCTGCATATTCATTTAGGATTCTGGCCTTGCACTGCATCTCCACTTTAGTCTCCTAGCAACTTCTTAGTATTACATATCTGAGAAACAAATTCAAAAAATTAGCCTTCTATAAAATCAGGCTGAGCAGATGATATTTTCTTTATCAAGAGTTTGTACATGTATTCATTAATGGGATAAAAGTAATTAACGGTGTTCCTGTAAGTAAAGTAATTGAGAAGGAAAAATGGAAAGATTTGTCTGTTCCATTCTCACTTCCAGATGGGTAAAGGATTAGGATACATAAGTTGTACGCAGGAAACATACCTGGAACCTCAATTTCCAGCCAGAAGTGTCAAGAAGAGGCAAGGAGACTATTTTACCTTAATTTAAAGATGTGACAACCCTAAATTGGCATTGCTCCTAATTTGTAGATTTGGAATTCCATTTCCGCGGCTTCTAGAAACCATGGTTGTTGAAAACCAGCAGCAAGCTTTCCTGCCATTTTGTGAAAGGCATTCACAAGAACTATAACATCATACATATCACAGAAGTCAGCTCTGTGAGTCTGATATAGCTGGTATGGTACAGTGATTAGGAGGACTATAGATGGGGACACGCTGGTTTAAATTCAGCCTCAGGCCTAGGAGTCTTTGAAGGACACTGCACCAATCACTTCACTTAGTCCAACCTACTTCACTAAGTTCTTTTTGAGAAAAAAAAAAGTGAGCTAAGTACTTGTATGATCACTTGGACTACTTCAGGAATGGTTGGTAATAATAGTAATAAATTAAATCGAAACTGGCAGGCATCTTGCTCATATGCCTGATACAACAGTCTAATTTTACAAACAAAAAACAAAAACTACACTCTGATTGGAAGTGCTTAAATTTTTAAACATTATCTTAATAATTCTTGGGTCCTTGGTTAGGACCTGAAGCATTGAGTTTCCAGCAGTCTTAGACTCTGGATCTAACTGTAAATTACCCACACATGATAAGTCGTAACAATAGTAATAGGTGCCTTGGGTACCACCCCAAAACAACTGGAGCAGTACTTGAACACCATCGGCATTGACAAAATCAGTATCAGTCAATTGCAAAAGAAAGCTTTACTTTGAACAGCTTACATCCTGCGATGATAGCAATAGCAATAGTACTTAGACTTATATACCACTTGACAGTGCTTTACACTCCTCTCTAACCAGTTGACAGAGTCAGCATATTGTTCCCAACAATCTGGGTCTTCATTTTACCGATCTCGAAAGGATGGAAGGCTGAGTCAACCTTGAACCTGGTAAGATTCGAATTGCCAAATTGCAGTCAGCTGGGAGTCAGCAGAAGTAGCCTGCAGTACAATATTCTAACCACTGCGCCACCATGGCTCTGATTATACCTTTTAGTACCATTAAACAATAACATCTGCCTATCTCAGGTCTTTGGGAAAGACTTGATAGGTGGATAAAAATGCAAATAAAGTCTTAATAGCTGGCTGACTGTGTGAATAATAATTCCATCTAAGTAACTAATTTTTAATTATACAGAACATTAGTCTATATCTTCGGTATTGTCCTTTCAAATAACAAAAGCAATATTTTATCTGATTGGATGTTAGCAAATATATTTCAGATGAACTCCGGGGCAACCTATGGCTGGTCATTACTACAAGCAGTGAACTGTTTCTTTAGCAGCCTTTGGGAGATGTGATTTGGGAGCCAGGCACCTTCCCTGGTGCCTTTTTACACTGGAGATGAGGTCTACCAAAACTGAGCTGCAAAAGTGCAGGGAACCTCTACATGGCAGCAAAGAGTTTGATATATTTTTGCTGCCATCTAGTGGTTGGAGGTTGTACAGCGGGTCTACATCCCTATTTCAAGAAATCAATTCACCAAGAAGGATCAGTCTTTCTCTCCCATCAGTCCGTATCAGTAAAAACTTTGTAGGCTGGTAACTTTTGAAGTGTTTATAGCTTTCTGCTTCCTCTGGGTATTTAAATATAACCAGAGTGTTTCCAGATTGTGGAATCTGGAAACTTGGTTAACTAAGGGTTAAATATAGTGGAATTGATAGTACAATCTATAGATAGTCTGCCTCCTTTAACAATATCAGCCCTATAACCAAGCTGGGAAGTCTATTGTTTTACTAGACAAAGCAAGTTAAACTGTTCCTATCTCCTTTGCCTCCTTGAGAATAAACAAAATGAATATAGAAAGTAGTTTAATTAGTGTAAATCTGGGGCAGCTGCTTTACATAAGCAGAACTATTACATATTCCCATCAAGCTATTTGAATGGTTCAGCCTATTTTTTGTCATGGTAATTCAAGATCCTTAAATGGACTCCAGAAGATTGTGGAGGACAGGAAGGCCTGGCGGAACATTGTCCATGGGGTCGCGATGGGTCGGACACGACTTTGCAACTAACAGCAACAACAAATCCAAGATCTCTCCAGGTAGAATTACAAGGGTTATTCTCCTAAGAAACAGGCAGCATCTAAAATATCCTAGCTCAATTTCCTGTAGAAAGTCTCTGATCCTTTCAGGATTTAGCCCCTGGTCTCAGATCTTGCTGTGCCGAGTCTCATAAAGGAGACTCATAAAGCAATTGTTGCTGAGAAGGATCATTAGGCTGAAAATTGAGTCAAACCTTCACACACACACACACACACACACACACACACACACACAATGCAGCTAAAGGGGAGCGGGATGTCTAGGGAAGAGAAAGAGAACAAGAAAGGTTTCGCTTAGTTATCCCCTCATGGATTTTATGATGAAACTTTAACAAAAAAAAACTTTTAAAAGTTAGACTTAGAAGGCCAGTGAGATGGTGTGAGGGAAACACCATTTTTAGCATTGTAAGTTGGATGAGACTTTAATATTATTTATGATGTGGGATCAGTCCTAGGCTGCATTAACAGAGAGATAGAATCAAGATCACTGAAGTGCTAGTACCACTTTACAATGATGCGGTAAGACCACACTTGGAATACTGCGTCTAGTTTTGGTCACCACAATGTAAAAAAAGATGTAGAGACTCTGGAAAGAGTGCAGAAAAAAAGCAGCAGAGATTATTACGAGCCTGGAGGCTAAAACATATGAAGTATGGTTGCAGGAACTAGATATGTCTATCTAATGAAAAAAAGAATTGGGGGTGACAAGATAGCAGACAATTTTCAATAGGACGTCCACTCACTCTTCTGTGGGACAGCCTTGCATATATTTGAGAGCTTTATCGCATCTCTTCTGCAGGTTAAACACACACAGATTCTACGTACTTCCTCAGACTCAGTTTCCAGAGTCTTTGTTATTCTTAGTCGTCTTCTTTTGAACTTGCTCCAATTTATCAGGGTCCTTTTGAAACTGTGAGGCCTAGCAGTGGTGTATTAACCAATAAGCAGACTAAGCACGTGCTTAGGGCACCAGGCCCAAAGGGGATACCACAAAGTTGAGAAAGAAAGAAAAACCAATGAAGATTTGTAAAAAATCTTGTTATGTACAAGGGAGGGGGGGCACCAAGATTTCTCAGTGCTTAGGGCACCAGTGAGCCTTAATCCACCACTGAGGCCTAGAACAAGACACAGTACTCCAAACACAGTACTCCTTGCCTCTTGATCTGAACTCTGTATTCAGAGTAATGACATTGCCCAACACAGGTATCCTCACAACATAGGCAATGCTCAATCTATGACTGTAAGGGAGCCTGCCCATTATGGTTGCAAGCAGTGATGGTCGTTAAGTGAGATCACCTCGCTTAACGACTCCCATCTGCTTTCCCTGATGCAGCCATTAAATTAACTGCGTGCATCATTAAGTGGAGTGCGGGGTGCCTCAGGAGTGGTGGAGGGGTAGCTTTTGGGGGGAATGGCACTGTAAGCTTGAGCAGTGCTAACTGACCGGTTGTAAATCAAGGACTACCTGTAGTGTTTATCTTTCTAGCTTCCTCACTGCTTTGAGGAACAAGAACATCTTAGAACTCTTGCTGGTGAAAAGATCCAACAACCGGATCTGATGGATCTTCCTGGGAAATTAAAACAAAAACCAAAAACTTCACATTGCTATTGGTGTTCAACTTATGGCTGATAAGGACATTCAAATCATTTTCCATGGATTTCCAAGGAGATCTCCTGTATTCCATACCTGTGCTATATATTCTGCTAACCCAAATGCAAAATTATCCATTCCTCTCTATTAAATTCCAGAAGAACTGAATTGCTTGGAGACTTTGCCCAGTCTGGATATCAAGATGACAGCTGTCAAGACAAGTAGCTTCCTGGCTCCTCCTCCCCCATGTTATTAAACAAAAGTGTGAAATGGCCTTAAAAGCACTCTTGTGTCGGAAATGACATTTCATACCAAACACTGCAAAAAGCCACATGGTTTGTTTGTTTATAGACGTTGCATATGTTGGCTGTTTTATGCATGAAATCTATTTGCATGGTGTGCTGCCTAAGTTCTGCAATTTGCATAATAAAATTAAATTCAAAATCTCTTAATTGCCAACATGCTGTCATCTGTTCTTTCCGTTCATATTTCCCTCCAAACAAACAAACTAAAAGAAGACCAAAAACAACCCCCACCCCAATATTCATGGGTGAATCTGATCTTAACCAGATCTGCCCATCCAAAAATATAGTTCAATAGGTAACAGGCAGGATAGTTGCAAAAAAGAAGGAATTGAGGTCTGTAATGAATCTTTTTCCTCTCACAGGAGATAAAAATCTTTTTGGCTCCTGGGCTAATGTTTGTATCCAGAGTTGGATCAGAGACTGATCAGTGACTCAGAAAAATACCAACCATCAATTTTCCTGCCCAAACTGGGTGAGATTGTCTTGGAGATGTGTAGTGCTAGAGCACTCTGAGTGAGGATTTTGATATTCATGTGGGCTTTTGGAATATCTTGTTATGTGGAAATGATTTGTCCTTATAACAAATGGTAGTTGAAAAATGCACCACCCAAAATGTAGTTTGCACCAACTTTATTCCCGATACTGAGATATCAACATGCTAAGAACCAGCTAATGAAGATATATATGCTCCATATATGACACATCATGTCATTGATTCATAGTACAAGATCTGAACAATATCTTAAGCACTCTGATGTTCTTCTTCACTTTGCCCCTCTAACACTATTCTAATCTTAGCACTTTAATTTTATACTCATTCAGTCATTTCTGACAACAATAGGACATGGAAACATGCAAATAAAAGTACTTTTCCCCTAACTTTCTTTTTATTTTATTTTATTTCCTGGCCAAGCACAGTGAGCTGTGTCCAAAGAAATACTAACATGCTGGATTTATTGCAGAAGATAGTATGGAAAAAGACACAGACAGACTGAGGTGGCTAAATCCAGTGCCATGATATATTGAGCCAAATGTGAGAGGTATAAATACTTCACCATTGACACCACCTCTCCCTTTAAAAAGGGAGACAAATACTCTCAACACTCTTGTCTCGGGCTGGCTTGCTGAAGGCGCCCTCATAAAAACTTAAGATAAACAGTTTATCAAGAGATGAATGTTCCACTGCAGTTTTGAAGACAAAGCTCTCCGCCTTTCAGAAAGAAATGGGTGGGGCGGGGGGAAGGAGGGGAACATCACCAAAACTAGTTCCTGGTTGGTACGATAGGAATGGTTGCCTCAAGAATGAGTCAGATAGTCCTCGAAAAGAGAAATTTAAAAATGCTGCCCCATTTTCTCTAGTATATTCAAGGAAACAGGTATACATGCAGAAGTCAACTCCGTGTGTGTGTGTGTGTGTGTGTGTGTGTGTGATATATATATGTGTATATATATATATATGTGTGTGTGTGTGTGTGTGTATATATATATATATATATATACATATATATATATATATATATACATACATATACATATACATATATATACACACATACATACATACATACATACATACATACATACATATATATTGGGGGGAGAGAGGCTTTTATTGCACACCACTTTGAGATATTTTAAATGGCAAGCAGTATACATGTCAAATAAAGCCTCCTATTATTCCATGTTACCCCAGTCAGCACCTAATCCTTGGAAAAGGTGCCAGGAATTAGGCTATCTCTTTTTCTTTATTATTTTAATAGAGGAAGGTCTAACAAATGTTAAGCAAAGGGAAAGCCCTGGCTGATCTCCTGTGCTTGGGGCAGCAAGGAGAGTTTTCCAGGGCTGTCTCCACTTTACCTCATGAAGAAGTGAATGGCATTCATTTATTTATAAGGGAAAAAGTAAAGCGGAGGCTTCTGCATCACCAGCATAGGGAACATAGATTTGCATATACTTTGCATGTGGGTGCTTCTTCTCTCCCCCTCCTCCACTGCAAATATCAGGATTTATGGCCCATGGTCACATTTTACAATGCTTTTGCCTAAATCCAGCATTTACTTCCAGCTTTTGGCAAAAGTGCGCCCATAGCGAACCATCGGTTTGCTTAATGACCGCTGCAAGAAAAGTTTGTAAAATTAGATCGGTCACATGAGTAACCCAATTTACGACCCTCACGAGTTATGATGGTGATCCATTACAACTGTAACTCAAGGCCTTCACTTCAGTGGAAGTGGCTTCTGTGTGCATTTGGAAATCACTTTGAATTAGTGAAGTGAAGTGACCCTGCTATCCACCTTGCTGGAAGCGTGATGTCATAGTGAGATTGTCTAATGTTTCTTGAATCCTGATCACACCTTTGCAAAGACCTGCACAGCCTGTCCTTTGGGGCTGTACAATCTAAGAGAGGAACCTATACTTGAATCATTATGCAAAGGTAAAAAATTTCCCTGTCCAGTCATGTGCTCATCTCTGTTTTTTAGCTGAGGGAGCCAGCGCTGTACAAAGACACTTCTGTGGTCATGTGGCCAGTATGACTATACGTTGAGGTGCACAGAATGCTGTTACCATTCCCTCCAAATTGGTACCTATTTATCTACTTACATTTGCATGATTTTGAAATGGTAAGTGGGCAGGAACTGGGGCAGAAACCAGAGCTCATCCCATCACACGGTACTTGGGTTTCGAAACTGCCGATCTTCCAGTCAACAAGCCCAGTGTCTTAACCACGGCTGCCTGCACAGTCCCAATTCCTTTCCATTGAATTGTGTGGATATGCTGTATGTGTATGGACCTACTTATACACAGAGAGAGAGCTCTGATCAAGGTCTCTTGTGACTTCAAGGGCTGATCTGTGGCATTTTCTTGACATCAACAGAGATGTAGTTTGCCACTGCCTTTTTCCAGGAAGGTTTCCTAGCTCTGGGAATTTCTGGTAGTGGTCTCCAGATAACCAAGTCCAGTTCTGATTATCTTTTTGCATAATCAAACCAAGCCTTGTATGACATCTACACAAACAAACAAAGAACAATTGTTAATAATAATAATTTATAACGCATAATATAGCACTATAGTATTTCTGCCACAAAGATGGCTGCTGGACATTTCTGCCCAACCATACTGCATTTTAGATCCTTACTCTTGATAATACTGTAAGAGTAAAGAACTCTTTATAGTTCCTGAATTTTTAAATATTGAACACATGGTTACCCTAAGACAATGGCTTTGAAAGCTATGTAGAGCCTTGGGAACTGACTTGGCAGGATGAAGCAATATTACTCAAATTTATTGGCTGATAAGGCAGAAAGGGGCCTGTAAAATATCCCCCATTAACTCCATACATACAAGGTCAAGCCAAACATTTTAACCATTAACTTAAGGAAGGTATCTATAATGTCCTGAAGCAGAATAGGTTTCTGTAGCACCTGCACATGTACATACTGTGTAGCAAAGACCCCGGCCTCTCAAATACAGGTAGTCCTCAACTTATGACCAGTTACTTCGTTCAAAATCAAACTTGATCTAAAAAAGGTGTCTTACAACTTAGATTCAAAGTTCTGATGGTCAGATGGCCGAACCCTGGGTGCTCAGCAACATGGATGCATTTACGACCGTTTGCAGTGTCCTGTGGTCAACTGACCACATTTTACAATGGCTTTGCCAAAAAGATCAACAACCCAGCACTTACTTCTGGTTTTCAGCAAAGCCACACCCACAGCAAACCATTGGTTCACTTAATGGCCACAATGTTTGCAAAAAAGGTAGTACATGACCAACCTGTGTTACAAACAGTGGTGGAATTCAATTTTTTTTACTACCAGTTCTGTGGGTGGGCGTGGCAGGGGGAGGATATTATAAAATCTCGAGTCAGAGGTGGTATTAGCCAGTTCTCCGAACTACTCAAAATTTTTGCTACCAGTTCTCCAGAACTGGTCAGAACCTGCTGAATACCACCCCTGGTTACAACCATTATGACATATGACCTTACTGAGGGGGTTCCATTACGGTCTTATATTGAGGATTATCTGTAGAGAGATATGGAGAATTATAAAATGCCCAGGTCATGTAGATATACAACAGGCAGAGATGCCATTTATCCATAGCGTTGCCATAAATCCCTCTTGAAGGTGGGCCTTCTAGCCAGTAGCAAGTCACAAGCTACAAATGGCTGAAAGCTGTCCCTGGGAACTACATTTTCCTATTTCCAAAGCCTGTCATTCCATGCTATTCCATCCCAACTAAGAGGAAAACGAGCAAGATCTAAGAATGATTGGGGAGGACAAGTGATGTCATGCACGTCATGTTGTTTTAACTGCAGCTTATGCTAAATGTCTATGACAACATCTACTTTAATCTGGGGGTGGAAAGTGTTCTTGTCATTTTGACATTTTCATCTTTGTTGTCAGGCCCCTGTTGGAATCTGACTCAAAGGAAGGCGAACAGCTGACAGGGGGTAGGAGTGTGGCTCCATTGGCTGTGGAAGAAACTGGGGAAGGGCAAACTCTGGCTGGGCAGAGCAGGGAAGAGGTAGAAAAAGGGAGAGGGGATTCAGAGGAAGATCCAGGCCCACCCCCTCTTCATCCTAGGGCATGCAGGGAGGAGCGAAGAAGAGAGCAATGTGAGTTGCGTGGCTTACGGGGAAGGAAAGGGCCCTGATTCCCTTCATTAGCTGCAGCTGGGAACACAATGTTTAAAAAGGGAAGCTGCATGCGGCAAGCTGTTGGGAGCAAATGTGACTTATCTATGTTTCTGGAGTCTTCTCAACTGTGTGAGTTTTGCTGTGCTTTCAAGTTTGAAATTCCTGCTCCTTCCCTGTCAAACTAATTACTTCAGTTTGGTTTGTTTGGATTTTAAGTTACAATTAGTGTGTACCTTGTTTTGGACTGAATTTTCTACGGTCAAAGGCTGTTCCTGGGAGTTTTTCTCCAGCCCGAAGATAACCTGGACGCTGGGGGAAAAGTTGGAAATAATAAAGGGACTCATTACTTATCTGACCGTGTTGCCTTTGTGCCATGCTCCGGGTCATCACATTTGTTGTGAAAAAGGCTTTCATCTTGGGAATAGAGTCTTCTTCACAACATCCCTGGATGGATTCTTGGCCCAAAACATGGAATCAAAGCTTTAGATGGTAGTCTAGCAGTCTTCCCTTTTGGCTAGAGCAGGAGTCTTGAAACTTGGCACCTTTAAAACATGTGGACTTCAACTCCCAGAATTCTTCAGTCAGCACAGCTAGCTGAGGAATTCTGGGAGTTGAAGTCCCTAAATCTTAAAGTTGCTAAGTTTCCAGATCCCTTGGGCAAGAGCATCAGTAGAATTCTAGCTAATGGAGTTGTATTTGTTTTTGTAGTCTTAAGCATTTGTTAGGCTCTGCTCTTGTCATTTAAAACAGCTTCTGACCCTGGTTCCCCTGGTCGCATGGATGCATCTGTCCAGGGCTGGGCTGCTGGGGGTTCACAGGGGTTCAGGAGAGCCCCTAGCTAAGATTCTGCAGAGTTCGGAGAACCCCCAAATCCCACTCTTGGCTGGCCCCGTCCACCCCACCCCGTCCCTCCCAGGAGTCCCCACGCGGCCTGTTTTGGATGCAGGTAAGTGCAGGGCGTGCACAGAGGCTTGGGGAGGCTGAAAAACAGGCCTCCCAGAAGTTCAGGAAGGCCAGAAACAGGCCCGTTTCCAGCTTCCAGAGCACCTCCAGAGCCCAGGGAAGCCATTTTCGCCCTCCTGGAGGCTGGAGGAAAGGGTCCAGAGCCCAGGGAGGGAAAAAAGGCCCCTTCCCCACCACAGTGCAGGAGGCCGACTAGGCCATGCCCACCGTGGCCGCGCCCACCCAGCAAACTGGCAGAGAACTCGTTGCTAAAATTTTTGAAGCCCACCCCTGCACCTGTCTTCTCAGAACTTCTCAACCCTAAGCATTTCACCTGGAGGCTTGTTTTCAAAATGATAATTTTTTTATAAATCATTTATCACCGCCTTTAGGTTTCCTGCTCAACTTCTCCCATTTTTGCCAAAAACGCTTGGCCTTGGGTTGGCACCCAGGAACCACATTTTAAAAAGCAGTGGGTGGAATCAGAACAACTAAACGCAATCTCATTCATCTCATTTTTATTTACATTTAACCTTAATTAAAGGTAAATGTCCTGTCACAGACTTAATATTTTTCCCTTCTGTCGCATGAACATTTATAATTTGGTTCCTGGAGGCTACACCCCAAGAGTTTGGGAAACACATTCTACTGTCTACATTCCAAGGTTCACCTCATTCTGTAAAACAATCCTGTAACTGGGAGAGCTGATACTCCCTATTGCTTACTCACCAATTATACAATGACCTCTCTTCTGACATCTAGAAATTAGGACTTCCTATTTGGAAGCAAACATCTCTTCTGCAGAGCTGGCTTCTACTTGTTGCATCTCAGCACTATGTAGACTTCTGTCCCAGGATGCTTCTGTTGCTGTGGTTTTTAAATTACAATCAAAAGATGTTGATGCTCAGTACATAGAAGTATTTCACATAGGGACATGTTTAACTCTTGACTCCTTGCCAGCCAAGACTCTAGTTGTCAGATTGTATGTCTGAAAGCAAGCCAACAAGCGGACCACTTCTGTTTCGTGTGATATTAACAAAAACATCTATGCTAGGACTGATTTTCCCAGAGAACTGGCTGGAGAAAGCATACCTATGTTCAGATAATAGCCAAGGAAGCAAATATAAGGGTGACAGATACTGTCAGAGATAGCCATAGCCACATATATTGGTACATTTTTATCCACATGTCAGCTCCCTCTCAAAGACTTCTGAGCATAGCCCATCAGCCTGAGGACTGTGTAATTTCAGACTTAAAATAGGAAAGAGACATGTATTCTTTTGAGGTATATCTATGACATGTCGCAGTGCATGTAATAGTACCTCCCCAAATTGTATCATCCTGCCCCTTTAAATCTGGCAGAGCAGACATCTGCAGACACCGTCTGCCAGGGACTTACATTTGGTAGGCCCTACACAGTGGGCCTTCCCTGCCATGGTGCTCATTTTAGGGAACATTCTCTCCCCACACCCCAAATTTAGGTTAGTTCCATCCCTCTTAATGTTCTGGAAGTCCCTCAAGACCTGGTTATGTCCCCAGTCTTTGGAATCTTTAGAAAACTATATATATATTTCAATGGCTTCCCTACTACGGATATATTCTTTCGCAGGCTAGGATTTACATACTTAGTTTTAATTAACTTTTCTTTTTTCTTTAATGTGTATAATAAGTGTGTCTGTGTGTGTGTGTGTGTGTATTGTGTTCACAATATATATATATATATATAGTGTTCGTCTGTACACTATACAGAAGCCTGATGATGGCAGATGAGATTCTGCCAAAAGGTTGCTACAACTTTAAAAGTACAACTATAATGATGTGGGAAAATACCTGAACAAAGCTGAATACCATACATATAAATACCCGCAAAAACTCAAGAAAACGTGTGTGTGTGTAGGTCTAGGTGTGTTCAGGTCTTTTCCCATGTAAGATTAAGAGTATCTTGGCGACGTTTCAGCGAGATCCCACTCGCCATCCTCAGGCTGGTGCTTTCAGCTTCGTGCCAGTGCAAGCAGTGTGTGATCGGAGCTGCCGTCTCTCTATAAATGCTGGTGGTGATGTTCTTCAGTAGCAGAACAACAAAACTCACAAGGCCATCACACAGCCCATTATACCAACATCAACTCCATCAACCAACCAAGAGGCAGCAGCGCAGCCAACCAGCCCAGCACTCCAGCCCCCAACACCAACACGAAGCCGAAAGCACAAGCCTGAGGATGGCGAGTGGGACCTCACCGAAATGTTGCCAAGATACTCTTAATCTTACACAGAAAAAGACCCGAACATACCTAGACCTACATACCTGTACCCGTGAAAATAAACACACACACACACACACACACACACACACACATATACACGTTTTCTCAAGTTTTCATGGGTACTTACATGTATGGCATTCAGCTTTTGTTCGGGTATTTTCCCACGTCATTGTAGTTGTATGAACACAGATGAACACTATACAGAAGCCTGATGATGGCAGATGAGATTCTGCCGAAACGTTGCTACAACTTTAAAAGCACAACTACAATGACGTGGGAAAATACCCGAACAAAGCTGAATGCTATATATATATACATATATACATAGATAGATAGATAGATAGATAGATAGATAGATAGATAGACATATATATACACATACATACATACATACATACATACATACATACATACATACATATATATATTGTACTCCAAAAAGTCACTTCTTGTGAGATGGGCAGCTACATACATTTGATAAGCAAGCAAACATACTCCATTCCAAAGACTGAATGTGCTTTTCACACACAGGCTTGCTGTTGGGCATGAGGCAAGCACATTTCTTTCAACATTTGATAGGCTGAGAATGTGTGGGAGGAAATGAGCTGAGACAAATGGGGAAATCTGGGAAGAAGCAACTTTGAATACTGCCAGGTTTTTTCGGGGGTGGGGGGTGGTGGTTGAAGCATAAACTATCCCCATGGCTTAGAGAGGTTGCTTCTGCTGGGATGCAAAATGCAGAAAGAAACAAACACAATCACCTTGGCCAACGCAGTGAAATAAAGTGATGGATGCAGCTATCTGTGGCACAGTGAACTGGAGATACTTGTCTACTGCTTCCTTTCTCCATAGCAACAAACCTGTTTAATATCATTTTCATGATTTATTAAGAAACCTATCATAGCCATATTGATATGTGGATAAGTATCAGACAATTGTAAGATCTACCCTAAAAATACCAGCAGTCAAATTAACAGAGGCTTATCAGTAGCAAGGCTCACAAAAAGGTAGGTGAAAGTTGCTAAATAATCAGTGATCGAGGATCCTGAGTATATACACAATGAGACACACTTGACTGTTTACTTATGAACCCTTGGAGTAAGCGAATGTTTGCTAGACTGAGGTAAATAGCGCATGAGGCCTCATTCTACCTCTGTTTTATTGATTCTGCAGCATAAACACTCATAAAAATGATGGTTCTTTAGTAAACAAAGCAAGATGACAGGAATGTTAAGGTTATTCTTTTCATTTGAAATGAGGCATTTGTAAAAAATACCCCGGCCTTTCATTTTGTCAATAGGAGCTAAACATTTTGAGCCCCTGGATAATCTGCTTAAAATATCACGCAATACTCCCATCAAAATCCTCAAAGTTCAACTTTCAGAGTCAATATTGACCTTTTGAGATCTTCCACTAATCTTTAAACACTTGGGTTGTCCTTTTTATATTTTTTTTGTAACTTGCGCTTTCTATCCTGCAGCATCTTCATCCGAATACAAGAGTTCACCAACTCTCTTCTACGGTATCATTAAGTAATAAGGAACTAATTACTAGTAGTGAGTTTTATCATGTTCTCTTAACCAATACTGATGGTGCTGACGGTCTGCTTTTCTAAGCAGTCCTGTTCCACGTGCCCGCCCCTCCCCAATACCAGGCAGCTATTTTAGAAGCAAAAAATAATAAATACATATAAACTTAATATATAGTTTGGCCTTGAGCTCTAACTTTTTAACAGCTGAACAGCTATTTTGACTGTTATGGATTTTAGAAGCCAACTCAGTGTAGCTATGTCTGAAGAAAACTCCTATTTATTACCTGATCTACTACTGTACTTATGCAGAGTTATATTTCTATATACATATAATATCCCATAACATATAATATCCCATAACTCTGCACTGGCGACAGGAAGGGTATCCGGCCAGTAAACACTCAGCTCCATTCAGTTGCCCAGACTCCACCCCACAAGGAATTATGAGGTCATTTTTTAAAAGAGGATGGTAGGTACATAATATCCCATAACAATTTTGCAGGACAACGTGAAGATCGAAGAAGTAATAGAGAAACAATTCCTATTTCCGACACTACCTCTAGTACTACTTTGTGAAACACAGCATTTCATTTTCACTAGAAAAATCCAGCTCAAATCAGAAGTAACCATTAAGATAAAATGTGAAGAAACCCACATTAAAAAAAAACCCTCATCATCCACAGAAAATCTCAGACATCGTTTTAAGGAGGCCTGCCTATAGCTTATTATTTGGAAAATGATAGCAGACGGATGTGAATGGCAAAGATCCAAATGGAAAAGAGATGAAGTTTGGGTGAATATGTTTTTGAGTCAGTCTTGATTCCTGGCAACTACCTGGACAAGTCCCTGCAGTTTACTTGGCAAAATTTCAGAAGTGGTTGCCATTGCCTGCTTCCTAGGGCTGAAGGAGAGGGACTGGCCCAAGGTCACCCAGCTGGCTTTGGGCCTAAGGCAAGATTAGAACTCAGTTTCTAGTCTGGTGTCTTAAATCAGTGGCCCCACAACCTTGGGGGCACAGAGGACCGGTTCCATGGAGAGAGGGTTTTCTACGGACTGGATGGGACGTGGTTTCGTGTGCTGCCTGCATCCCATAGATGGGGTTTCACTTATTTGTGCGAACCAGTTTCTGGCATATTGTGGACCGGTGACAGTCCATGGCCTGGGGGTTGGGGACCTGTCTTAAATCATTGCACCAATCTGGCTCTCAAGGCCAAGATTACAGACACCCAAATATTCTTTCCTGCATATGAACTTGCAGGAAGTTTGTACTATTACTTATATTGTACATAAAATAACAGAATATCTTAACAATATAAAAAGCAGCATTTTGCCTTACTCTTATTCTCAGATTGCATTAGTCTCTTTGTCAGGTTTATTTCGGTGCATGGGCTTTTCAACTGATATCGTGTACTAGGTGCATATATACATTTATTTATATGCACTTTTCTTATCCGTGCATTTAATTTGGGTGCATACATTTCAAAATTATTTTTCACTTGAATGACTGGGAAGGCAATGGAACTATCACCCCAGACCTAGTTTGACCATATCAAATGTAACTTAGATATTTTTAAATATTTCTCGATACACAAAACTGTCTGTGTTAAAATAATAATAATAATCAGATCAAGTAATTGCATGTGTAGAGAGACAAGAAATGATGACTGTGTAGACCAGGGATCCTCAAAACTTCGGGTCGTGGACCAGCACTGATTCAAAGCCTGCCAGGAACCGGTCCACACAAGTGAGTGAAGCCCATCCATGCAGACATGGGATCCAGGCAGTGCATGAAACCATACCCCACTGGTCCACAGAAAAACCACCCTCCATGGAACCAGTCCCTGGTGCCCAGAAGGTTAGAGGCCAATGGTATAGACTGGAACTTCTGATGTAACAGAGGCTTTGCATTTTAACCTGGAGCATCTTAATTTTAGACTAGAACATCTAGATAAGTCAAGCCAAATTCACTGGTCTGTGGATGCCTCCTGTCATCCTTAACCTGCCCTAATCTTTGCTACTCCTTTTGTTATCTCATGTCACACCCAAGTGGGCTCTGCACTGTTGTACACTTATAGCACACATCAGAGTAAAGGGCTCATCTGGTTTTGGTGGCACCTTGCCAGGATCATCTCCAATTGGCACAGCGATTGTCTTGCTTTTTCTTGCAATTATTTCAGACACGCTATTCATCAACACCTACATCAGGCTGGACAGGGCTCCAACTGAAGCAATGCAGGGTTAAGACTGATGCAATGAGAAAAGCACGTGGCGCATCCCTCCTCAGCCCCTGCATATGGGTTGATGCATCTGGACATAAGGTTGGTTAGGTGTGGGGAGCTCTGTATCTGTGTCTATGCAGTAATTAGTTTCTCTGCCTATCCACCTAACAAGCATCTGCAGATTAGGTGAGAAATGAAATGGTCCTGAAGGACACCTGTGGGGTCCTCCCATCTCTTGTGCATGGTGCTGCTGAAGAATATGGTATCCACCATGAATTCTAGCCACTTGCTATGCATGTGCAGGGTGGCTGACCACTTGCTCAGACTGAGGAAGGTGCTTTGGATAAGCAGCTAAACATTTCAGACTAACTTCCAGAAAACTCTACCTGGATGGCCAAGAATCTTTACTGACACAGTAATTAGAAAGTTTGCATAAACTGGCTAAGCACAACCCTAGTGTTGCATTTGATAATTAGGGGGTCCTGACAAAAGAAATTGGTATCCGTACCAAGAGCTTGGTATGACTGTCTCACCGTGTGTTCAACGCACAGCAAGGTAATTGTTCATCCAAAGTACCATTTGTTTAAAAGGGGGGAGGCTAACACTGTAGTATGATCTGGCAAAACAAGACTGAGCAGCAGGCACAGTACAACACTGGGATCCTACCTGTTCCACTATCGGTTCGATGATCGTGCGTGTGTTCCTAATGCGTCGCACCTAATGTGCACACGCAGCTTTCCCCACACCAGATGAGGCCTGCAGCACCAAACACCTGAGAGGATAAACAAGAGAAAAGTGCAGGGGAAGGTGGGAGGGCCGATGCAGGCTTTTTTCCTTCTTCTCAGCTGATCGTGGGAGGCTTTTTCTTTTTACTACCGGTTCAGCTGAACTGGTCTGAACCGGTAATATATCACCACTGGCACAGTGTTCAGGTTCTGGAGAGGAAGCAATCCAGAACCATAGCACAGCTGGAATAGGACACTAGATCCCTACCTAGAACACATTAAGGCAAGGTGCCTCCCCTTTGGGCACTAGTGTGCCTCATGTTGACTTCATGGAGTAGTCTGAACCATAAGGCAGAAAACACCATTTCAGTAGCAGAACATCTGGCTGATGTCACAATACAGGTCACAGCATACAGAGCAGGACTATCAGTGTAAGGAAACTGCAGGTATGCCCTTTGGAAGCAACCATCTCCTTATTTTCAAAACCTGTCAAACTCATCAGGGCCAGAGTTAATTCTTGCAAACTTAAATGTCACAAAAGCAAACTCCTTACACCTGGGAGAAGGCCTTGGTGATGCTGTTTCCTGCTTGGGAACTGTCCAACACAAAAATTCTTCTTTCCTTTCCTTTTTTCGATAAGAGCGTATGCTTGGAGGAAAATCTCTCATTTTCAGAAAAATACAATCTCTGCATCTCTGCATATGTATCTCGATTGCTTCTCAATTTTTAGAAAGAACTTGATCATGTTTGGCTGAATTGGTCAGCCCAAAATATCTCTAAGGTGGTTTAATGCACATTACTAACTTTTGCATATCTGCAACAAGACCCACCCTGTTGTAGAAATTCCCATATTCTATTAAGGCTGAACATTTGGAATTGCTCAAGCTTTTCTGGAACAAAACTGGATATTTCCCCCTTTTTCCTAGCCTTTTTCAAAATGTGCTTTAAACTCTTGGCATTTGAAATATTATTGGTAGTAAGTCACCCTACTAGCAAGAAGAAAGATAATAACGGGGTCTGGCCCAAACTGTCTTTCAATCTGAGAAAATGGGGAATTTAATTAAATACGTTTTAGCAGAAAATAACAATTTTTCCTATCTGTCTCCAGAGGGTTATGAACACCACATCAGATGTTATAATCCCACTCTATCCTATTCACAGGTAATTACCCTGAAGGAAAATGATCCTCTCCAACATCCTCCATCAGCTTTGTAGCTGGATCTGAACTTGAACTTACCTTCTAAAATCAACAGTATATTTTAGATCAACCCTCCACAATTTTGGCAGCCGTCAAATAGTAAGTAGACCACAAATCCCAGAATTCTAAGTAAGGGCCAGATTGGTATGGAATGTGGATAGTTTACATTCATACATCCAGAGGGCATCCAGATTAGGACAGATTGCTTTCCATGCATTTATTGATATGTTTACATGATGCCATGCATTTGCAACTATAAGTGATCAGATCCGTGCTCCGAAGAAAATCAAATTTTAAATCCCTTACATGGCATACTTGGAAGGAAAATCTTGGGAGACCTGGAAGGAAAAAGAGGAATGATAAACAGTCAAAAATATGATATATTATTCTTTCGCTTATGTGGATTTAAGTTCAGTTACAGGCCTTATAGGGGTATGGCATGAAAAATCAAAAAGTTGATTCAAAAGCCTTGCAGAAAAGTTTGATTTTTTTGAACAGGGATTTTGAAAGAATCGAGAATCAAGATGTTTTTTACAGTCATCCCAATCCATAGAAAGTCAGGTAGCAAATGTGGCTACCTGATTTTATTTCATTATGCACAACGACCTCTTGTGCATCAGTTGCAATCATTTCTGGAACTAAGTGTTTTGATCGCACGTCAAATGCATTTGACATTGCATGGAGCTGACCATAAGGACAATTTAGAAGCTGGTTTAACATGTGTTGGCCCTGATATAGAGCCTCAGTGGTGCAGTGGTTTGAGTGCAGTACTGCAAACTACTTCTGCTGACAGCCAGCTGCCTGCAATTTGGCAGATCAAATCCCACCAGGCTCAAGCCTGGCTCAGCCTTCCATTCTTCTGAGACAGGTAAAATGAGGACCAGATTGTGGGGGGCAATAGGCTGACTCTGTAAACTGCTTAGAGAGGGCTGTAAAGCGGTATATAAGTCTACTATTGCTATATATTCACTGCACATGCATATGCCTCACAGCTGTTTTTCGGCCGGTTTGAGGCCTTTTTCAATCTCCCAAAGGCTTGAGGAAGGCTTCTGCGGGCTTTGCAGGCTGAAAACTAGCCCCATTTTGTCACTTCAGAAAAACAGGAAGTGACAAAATGGGGCTAGTTTTCGGCCTGCAAAGCCCGCAGAAGCCTTCCTCAAGCCTTTGGGAGATTGAAAAAGGCCTCAAACCGGCTGAAAAACAGCTGTGAGGCACGTGCATGTGCAGTGAGATAAGTTTGCCTGTAGCTTGCGTGCCGCCACAGATGGCTCTGCATGCCACAGGCTCACCATCACGGACTTAGAGCATCAAGATTTTTTAAAGCAATTCCCTCTATTTGAGTTTTTAACGTCCCGTTTAAAACTAAGCTTGATTTAGCAAAGGTATCGTGAAATTATTCATATTTTTTTTGCCACATTGGGACTACTCAGAGTTGTGTTTTTAAATGGACAGCCATACACATCCTTTGTATGAGTGAATGAACGAATGGTCAATCTTGTGTGGACTTCACATGTATATCATGCACTTTCCTTGGAAAGGGTGAGCTATTGCATACTTCCTTGATGTAGATTTCTTTGAAGTTCCCAGCTGAACCGATAGATCTGGGATTTCTGCATGTGACCTATCCAAGCACTAACCAGGCCTGACCCTGCTTAATTTTACAAAATCAGCTAGGTGCTGTCACCTGCTGTCTACAAATGCTTTTCCTAACAGCAATGTTCTTAGAGCTGTTTGAAAGCACAATCGGGATGGGGTGATCTGAATACACAGGAGTAGGTACTTGAGTCCTTCAGTTCTGGGTTTCCTGCAGATGGCATTTCCTTGGTGGTTGGGCCCTCAGTACTGTCTCCGATCTCAGAGGGTGGCAGGTTTAACCTACAGAAAACAGCTGGAGAGATACAGTCCCTGGGCCAAATAGGAATTTCAATATGAAATTGCACCTGGGCCAGAATGAAGTGTTAGCTAATGCAATTCTTGTAAGTAGAGTTGTTGCATGAGTGACCCGCACTGTGCCATAAATACATAGCAATAGCAGACTTATATACCGCTTTACAGCCCTCTCTAAGCAGTTTACAGAGTCAGCCTATTGCCCCCAACAATCTGGTCCTCATTTTACCCGTCTCAGAAGGATGGAAGGCTGAGCCAGGCTTGAGCCTGGTGGGATTCGATCTGCCAAATTGCAGGCAGCTGGCTGTCAGCAGAAGTAGTTTGCAGTACTGCACTCAAACCACTGCACCACTGAGGCTCTATATCAGGGCCAACACATGTTAAACCAGCTTCTAAATTGTCCTTATAGTCAGCTCCATGCAATGTCAAATGCATTTGACGTGCGATCAAAACACTTAGTTCCAGAAATGATTGCAACTGATGCACAAGAGGTCATTGTGCATAATGAAATAAAATCAGGTAGCTCACTGCACATGCATATGCCTCACAGCTGTTTTTCAGCCGGTTTGAGGCCTTTTTCAATCTCCCAAAGGTTTGAGGAAGGCTTCTGCAGGCTTTGCAGGCTGAAAACTAGCCCCGTTTTGTCACTTCCTGTTTTTCTGAAGTGACGAAATGGGGCTAGTTTTCGGCCTGCAAAGCCCGCAGAAGCCTTCCTCAAGCCTTTGGGAGACCGAAAAGGCCTCAAACCAGCTGAAAATCAGCTGTGCGGTGCAGTGCAGGTAAAGGGGCAGCGGGGTGGGTAGGGATTGCATGCGCATAGGGGGCGTGGGACACCTGCATTGCCTTCTGGGTGCTGGCATGCAAGCGCCAGCATGCAAATGCGCACACACAATTTTTGGCACAGGAGCTCAAAAAGGTTAGCCACCACTGCTTTAAGTGGCACTATCTTGCCACAATGTTCAGGAAACAATGTTGTCTTCGGTTCGCAATTCTTTTACTTTTTTCTGTTGTGTCGCGCCCGCGAGGAAACAGCAGAGAGGGATGAGAGTTCAAGCGGCGGCCAGCAGAGGGCGGGCTCCCCCCCCTCTCTTCCCCCCGCCCCCGTCCCTTGACTTAGCATTAGCCAGCAATTTCACGCTTGGAGAAAGGAGGCGTTTGCCGAGCCCTCCTTGAGCTAGAAGCCAACTAGAATTACATCACGGGCTCAAGCGTGGAGCCGCGCAAATAAATGCAGCGGGGACCAGGGTAATCCTAGTTGGGGGTGGGGGGAGAGAAAGGGCACGAGGTGAGCGTGTTTGGGCGGCCAAAGTAAAAAGAGGGCGTGAGCGGCTAAAGAGAAGCCAGTCCCGGACGATGCACACGAAGCGGTGGGTTTGCAAGGTTGCACAGGCTTGCTGCTGTCCGCTGGAGCCGTATAAAAGCTGGCCGTAAGGCCGCCTTCTAATTCATAACCCAGCGCAGCTAGGAGGGTGCCCGCTGGAGCAGTGGCCAAGCCACCTCGGATAGTCCGGAGAAGCAACTGAAGAGGCTCCTGCAAAAAAAAGAGAGCATCCCCCTTCCCAGCCGCGCTTGGAGCTCGCCACGGAAAAAGAGGCTGCCCCCTTCTTCCCCACCTCTGGCCGGAGCAACCGACTGAGCGATTTGCCTCCAGGTCTTCGGGAGTAGCAGATCGTCTTTGCTCCCCCCCCACCCCGCAACACACACACACACACACGAGTTTCCTCTTTTAAGGAGAAGTGCCTGAAATGAGCGAGTCGGAGGTTTCCATAGTGATGGAACAGAAAGTGCAGGAAATTTAAAGACGCTGGATCCTCGCGCAGCAGACTAACTGGTGCCAAGGTGCGTGGCGGCGGCGGCGGCGGCGGCTGTTGCAAAACTGCAAAGAGACCGGAGCCGAATGGAAGTTTGGCGAGAGGTTCTCCTCCTGACTGACGCGACGCGCAACCCCCCGCAATCCGGAGGCAGAACAATTGCACGGGGCACCCCAGGCTTCTGAGTTTCTGCACGGGGCTGCCGACTTTCACGATCAGTATTACTTACTTCTGAACGGTGCGGGGTTTTTTCTTTTCTGCTGTTGCCTGCTCACCCGAACCCGAGGAAAAGGCGTTTGGGCAAGGAGGGGCAGCCGCTGAAGGCAAGCGGCAGGGGAAGACCCTCGTCTCCTGCCCTTCCTTGCTTGGATAACCCCTCAACCTTCTCTTCTCCGGCCGATGCCTCTACTCAGGCCCGCTTCTGGGTGAACCCTATCCCCTTTCCTTTCCCCCCTCCATCCATCCATCCATCCCTCTCCCTCTCTCCGAGCATGGATCATCTTCAGTGGGTGGTGAGGCTTTACGCGTTGGCGGTTCTCCTAGGTTTCCGCCTGGACCAGGGCGCTTGCCAGCACTACCTCCACATCCGACCGGCCCCCAGCGACAACTTGCCCCTGGTGGATCTAATCGAGCACCCGGACCCTATTTTCGATCCCAAGGAGAAGGACCTGAACGACACGTTGCTGAGGACCCTGCTGGGTACCCACTTCGACCCAAGCTTCATGGCCGTCTCCTTGGCTGAGGACCGTCTCGGCGGGGACGACCTAGCCCAGCTGGACCTGCTGCTGCGGCAGAGACCCTCCGGAGCGATGCCCAGCGAGATCAAAGGGCTGGAGTTTTACGACGGGGGGCTCCAGGCTAGCAAGAAGCACCGGCTGAGCAAGAAACTCCGTCGGAAGCTGCAGCTCTGGCTGTGGTCGCACACTTTCTGCCCGGTCCTCTACACGTGGAACGACCTCGGCAGCCGCTTCTGGCCCCGCTACGTAAAGGTGGGCAGCTGTTTCAGCAAGCGTTCTTGCTCCGTCCCGGAAGGCATGCTTTGCAAGCCGGCCAAATCCGCGCATCTGACCATTTTGCGGTGGAGGTGCCAGCGCCGCGGGGGGCAGCGTTGCACGTGGATCCCCATCCAGTACCCGATCATTTCCGAGTGCAAATGCTCTTGCTAAGGCGGGCGAGAGTTGGGGGGGGGAGCCACGCGTGCCCTCCGCTCCGGTCAACGTCCCGTAGAAAAACAGCGGGCCTCTTTTTCTCGCCGAACCATCCCGGGTCTCGAAGCCGGGCTTTTTTGGTTGACTTCAAGACGCTACGAAGCGGAAAAAGGAGATAGAGCGACATTGGCCTCTCCCCGTTGAAAAAGTTGCACCGCTCCGGGTTGTGTGCAAGACAGGCAACTTTTGGTGTTGTTGTTGTGTTAAAGACGAGCGCGCGTCACGAAAGACGTGGGAGAGTCTTTGCGCTCACCGGACCCCCTTGCCCTCGCCCTGCCAGACCACCCAAACGCCTCCAGGTCAGTGTTAACACCGCGAACTCTTCTCGCCTGCTGTACTTTTCTGAGCAGATTCCCTCGGATCCTCGCAGATTGGACGTTTTCTCCACCCACCTCCCTGCCTTTAATTTATATGCCAGAAAAGAAGCGTTGGGAGGATTTCACAACAAACGCTCCTCAAACCTTGGGGGGGGGGGTTGTGTTTTTTTGTTTGCAAAGGCTTTTTATTTTTTAAAGAAAAGAGGACTTTAACATAAAAACGTTTTTATTATATCAATGGAAATATTTTCCATTATTTGGGGAGGGTGGGGAAGTTTTCGCGGGATTCGCGCTGTGAATTTTTTTTTTTTTTTACGGACTTCCGAGATGATGACTATGATTAAGACACGTTGTTGTTACTATGATGTACATAGCGGGTTTGGTGTTGCTCGTTTTTGTTTTTCTTGGAACGTCTTTCATCTTCTGTACACGGAAGAGAGTTTGCTATTTATTCTTTATATTCAATTCCCTTGTAGTCGAAAGTTCAGCTCAAAATTAAAATCAACCACTAAAAGATCAAACCCTCCTTGGATTCTGTGGGGCGCGGTTGGGGGGGGGAGAGGGGGGGGACGCTGGCCGGAGCCGCGGAGGCGGCGTGCGGAGACTCGGGGCGGCTTGAAAGGGCAAGACACCCCCCCACCTCTTTTTTTTTTCTCGCTCCAGCAGCGCCACCTTCCTTGGAAGCAAGTCCCGCCGGGTCGGATCGGCGCGACTCCCTTCCCCAGCCAAGCCGCCCTGAGAAGAACTCTTTGGAAGGCGCGCTGCTTGCTTGCTTATTTGCTTGCTGGCTTCGCCGCCGCCGCCGCCGCCGCCCTGCATTTGGCCGCCGCCCCCTTGGGAAGGCTCGGGGCAGACGCCTTCGGAGAGACGGAGGCGGGCCCCAGGCGGGGAGGAGAGGGAGGGGCCGGTGGTTGCCGCTTTGACATCTCATTTAACCAGGAGCCACGTGTCTCTGACACCTACCCTTGTGGCCGAGGCCCGCTGAAACTCGAGCCCCGGCGGCGCGTTCTTTGGCTCTCGCTGCAGACAGTCGCCTATCCCGGGCACGGCCGAGCCAGCGCCCCTCTGCGCTTCTCCGCCCCTTTTCTCTTCAACTCTTCTCCTTCGGGAAGGGAAGCGATCGGCCGGCGTGAAATCGGAGCGCGCCTTCCCTATTTTGTCTCCCTTCCTTTCTCCTCTTCTCCCAACCCCAAACTCCCTCCCTCCCCCCACCCTTTTTTTTTTCTTTGCCCCAGTAAAGATGAGGCTTTTCTCCCTCCCTCCCAGCAATACAAACTGGGAGCTGTTGACCACAACGTGTGCCAAATGATCTGAGAATAGCCGCCTCCTCCAGCCTAGCTGGGTTACCTGTAAGCTGTTCTAGCTTACTCTGAACAACACTGCAAGATGGTAGCAGGTTTGGCTTTGCGTTGGGGAAGGAGGGAAGAAGCACCTGTTTTCACAGCTCCGGAGGTCTCCTGCCGTCCACTGGAGCCTGAAAAGCAAGAGAGAGGCTCTGACCAACCTTCCTGGTCAACCAAGGATGAACTGAGTCAGAAAACTCATTTTTCTGACTCTTGGGGGGAGGGGGGGAAACACAGTTTTCTGCAAACAAAATTTCCTCCTTCGCTTTTAGTCATCACAGAGCCTGGTGCTGTTGGTACTTCTTTTTCAAACCAAAATAATGGGTACCTCACAGTGTGAATGCTCCAGGTAATGTCATGCAGGATGCTTAAGAAAGCTCTTTTTACACATTTCACCAATTGAGGTGGTGCCTACTACCCCTGAGGTGCTTAGGTTCAGCCAAGTACAGAAGTGGTTTTAGAATGGCTTCTGAAACAGATGCGGGGCAGTCAGAAATCCAGCTGTTTACATGAAGGTCTAGCCCATGAATGTCCAACCTTTTGGCATTAACTGAAGAGGAATTGTCTTGGCCCGCATATAAAAAAATATTGTTAATGTAGATAAAATACACAATAATGTTAAAAGTTTATGATCTGCTGAGGCTTCATTACTAGTTTCCTGGGACTGCATGCAGCCCATGGGCCCTGGGTTGGGCCCTCCTGCTCTGCTCTATTACTTGACATAAAGCACACACATCTTTTCTTGTAGCATTCAGAGAGGTGACAGTAAACCATTCCATAAGTGGAGATGTTTGAAATTGGGAGATTGCGTGGCTAGCATCTTTGTCTCCAGGAGCTGAGCCTAGTGGTTTTAGGGCTAACAGACTAAAAGGTACAAAACATGTAACATTCTACTTAAGTGTAGAAAAAGTCCAGGCTCTGTCTACAAAACAGGATCTTTTGGATGCTGTAATTTATTCCTACAGATTCTTTGCTTATGGATCAACTCTGCTTTTCCTTTCTTTATCTTTGGTACCCATCACTTTCTACAGCAGTGATTCTCAGCCTTGGCAACTTTAAGAAGGGTAGACTTCCATTCCCAGAATTCCCCTGGCAGCATGCTGCATGAAGAATTCTGGAAGTTGAAGTCCACCCTTTTTAAAGCTACCAAAATTGAGAAGCGCCGGTCTATAATTTTCCTTTCTACAGTTGGGATCTTTCTAGATCCCCCTTTCTTTCGAGAAAATGGTTAGGGGTATCTCTCCTGCACCCTTACTTATTAAGTATTGGCTCCAAGGAGGAAGAAAAATCTAGTTCCATGTTAAGGCCCCCTTTGTGGGACAAACACATTTTGGAGTATGTGTATTTACTTGTTTCCCCAAGTTGAGTTCACTTAGTTTAGCGTGGGAATAACTCCCAGCAGTAGCAGCAGCAGCAGCAGAAATCCTTAGCACACTGATTAAAAACCTTCCAAGAACTTAACTCTGAAGTAAGAGAAATAAAAATGGCCCTGTGGATCAGTTTAAAATACTGTAATACTTAGGATCACCTGAGCCATACAGGGTAATCTTAGGTAAAATTCTTCATCTGGTCAGATCTCAAACATTAACATCAAAGCAACATGCTTTAATGAGACAACTTCCTGTAACCGATTAACCTAAGCTGATGACTACAAAGCCTCATGCTTCTAATTCAGGGAAACATGTCAACAGTTTGCTTCCTTAGAACAAGTTGTCTCAAAGCCACACCCCCAAACGGGCCTTCCAATCCTGAGCCTGCCATCAGCTGGGTGTTGATGGTGGGTGGGTGGCTGGAAGATAAAGGGGAAGTTTGGTGTTAACATTTAAATGTTCTCTGTCTCTTCTCTTTACACACATACATACCCATGGTGCAACCTTGAGTCACTGACTGGTCTATTTTAATTCTAGACTCTTGAACTCCTATTTGGAGGGCAGAAATGAATTATTTTTTAAAAAAATCAATCTACTTCTCAATCTCTTCCAGGTCCAATAATTGGAGCTCCCATTGATGAGTGGTTTAAATATCAAGTGTCATTGTGCCAAATAAATCAGCTGTCTTAGATTAGTTAAGAAAGAGCTTCATATTTTAATGATGTTCATAGAATACATCTGACCAGTCAAAGACCTAATTGTGATAGCTCATCCTCAGCTTCATTGATTTTTAATTTATTTTGTGGAGGAGTTGGGATGACTTTTGTGTTGGGTTAAAGCAATTTCATTAGTTTATGATCCACTATATTGTGTGAATTCAGATACTGGGCTAATTCAGTAGCCAGCTTAAAGTGTGTGGTAAGGGCATAGCCAATGTTTTCAAAGGGAGGAGCAGCTCATGTCTGAATTGTTGTCTAAGCAAGATGTTACAAGATGCGTTTCTGTCTCTAGAGCTCATCTATGTGATACAGATGAAAATATGAGGCCTACAATGCAAGGATAGGCAAGTTGTTATTCTGCACATGCACACATACACACACCCCATTATGTTTTCTAATGTAATTCCCATAATTCCTGACCTCAAATTATACTTACTAGTCAGGAAAGGTCTAATAATTTGGGCAAAGTTGTATTGTGGGCTATGTTCATTCTGTCCAGTTGTTCAACATACTTGCACCTTTCAAGCTCCTAATTTCTCTGAAAGTTGAACTTCTAAATTTTACTTCTAAATAGACATCGGGATGATTAAATTATAATTGGTTGATTTTAGATTGTAGAAGTATCTCAATATGAGTTTGGCAACACATTGTTGTTTATCCCTCTCATGTATCTTACCTGGTGTTGACAGAATATACTAAGCACACATTTTCATTAAAAACAAACTGTAAATCAGGATTACAATAATCAGGGACTAGGACTTTGGCACAGCAAATCAATTCTATGCTACTTACTGTAGAATACCCATAAATCACAACATCTCTCTCACACACAGTCTTGCTGATGTGTGTCTGTGTGTGTGTATATATATGTGTGTGTGTGTGTGTATGTATGTATGTATATATATATATATATATATATATATATATATATATACACACACACATA